>NC_137796.1:73070231-73592369 GCF_963383645.1 Muscardinus avellanarius | reverse complement strand
TTTCTCATCAGTGACTGTGGGCATGAACCTCAGCGTGGAGGAAGCGGGTGGTGCCAAGATCAAGGTGGAACTCACGGGAGGCCTTGTGGGCACGCTATTAAAAATAAACCGGGCGTGGTGGCGCATGCTTGTAATCCCAGAATTTGAGAGGCTGAGACAGGAGGATCATGGTTCGAGGGCAGCCTCAGCTACTTAGTGAGGTCCTTTGCAACTCAGTGAGATCCTGCTTCAAAATAAAGAATAAGCTGGGTGTGGTGGCGCACACTAGTAATCCCTGCGCTTGGGAGGTGGAAACAGGAGGATTGCGCTGGTTCAAAGCCAGCCCTGCTGGCCTAAGAGTTTTGTTTCCAAAAATTAAAAAGTATAAAATAGGTCTTGGAGTGTAGCCTGGAGGTAGAAGGGCTTCCAGGAACCCCAGTACCCCACCCCCCAAGAAAGAATAAAATAATTGGGCTGGGGATGTTGCTCGGAGGCAGAATGCCCCTGGGTCTCATTCCCAGGACTACACACATAAAAAAAATGAGGGCGGCTTCCCAAATCAAGGAGGAATCTGAGGTCTTGTGGATTCTGTGCCTTGCTTTCCTCACAGAGCAAAACCAGGCATACGGAGATCACTAGGTACAAAGGAGGCTCCAGCTCATACAACTCCACTGGTCTCTGGCCTGGGGTGTCCTTCCTGCAGTCTCCAGCATCCAAGCTTCTCTGTGAGCTGCTCCACCTTCTCTCAGGACTCAGCCTTCTCAACTCCGTCCCCACAGGGGGCAACCGCAGGAAGGCCTGCCCCTTGGCCCTCTTCTGCAGGAGCTGGCACCTGCCATTTCTGCTCATGTCCCATTGGCCACACTTGGTCACATGACCAATGTCACCAGAGTGGAAGCTGGGAAATGTAGTTTGGCCACATGCCCAGGGAAAGAAAGTTGTGGTGATTCTCAGCTGCTTGCTAGGAAATCTCCCTGGCTTCCACTGTAGCCAACATGCTCCTGAGAGACATGCTTCCTCTCTTCCTTCTTGCCCACAAGGAAGCCCTGCTGACTTTATCATACAGGTTTGGGCCCCATCCTTCCCGGGCCCTGCCCACTAAGGCTGGTGGTCACCCTGTTCCCATAGACCTGCAGGCAAGGCTCTTCCTTCACATCCTCTCTCCCCCCTCTGCCCACCACCCCATCAGCACTGAGCTAGGCACAGATGTGATGGCCGCACAGGTGGGAATTTCTTTTCCTTTTTTTTTTTTTTTTTTTTTAAACGAGGGATTGAACCCAGGGGCATCCTACCTCTGAGTAAAATCACTAGCCCTTTTTATTTATTTTTTTAAATTTGAGGCCCGTCTTGCTAAGTTGCTGAAGCTGGCCACAAACCTGCAATCCTCCTGTCTCAGCCTCCCCAAACCCTGGTATTACAGGCCTGTGCCATCATGCCTGGCCTTGCTGAGGGAATCCTTGCAAGCCATCGGCATAGGAGGTGACCTGCCTGTGGACAGGCTCCTCAGTCAGCGTGGCCTCAGCACCCGAGCACCTGGCCGCCAGGAGGATGGGAGGTACCATCCTAGATCTTGTGTCTTGCTGCATGTCCAAAGCCCAGCCAAAGGGACATCCCTTGAACCAAGCCCGGGAATCACATCTTATCTAAAGGGGATAGAAACAAAAATCTTCATGGCTGTGGGAGACCCAGAGAATGGGCTGTCACTAGGACGCCAGGCTCTGGTCACTGGGCCAGCACAGAAGCCCAGGGACGGAGGGCTGGGCTGGGCACGTTCTTAAGTACACATAATGAGCCCTCCAGACACCAAGGCTCCAGTTCCCCACGTAGCTGGATTCCTGCTGAATTGATAACATCGCTTCTGTAGAGCAAAGTCATAACACAATGGCTCCAGAACCCGAACAAACCCTTTGGTTCACAAAGGCAAGACACAACCATTCGCTTGAGCTGCTAGGGAATCCCAGAACTGTGGCCCGGGCTTTCCTAGCCGCACCACAGAAACCACCGGCAACGTGGCCAGGGAGGGGACAAGGCTTGACATTTGAGAAGTCTTGGCCAGTCTGACCACCGTGTCCCTGGCCGGGAACGTGCAACGCTTACCAGCCTCGCCAACAAAGACTTCCACGGGCGCGCTGGCTGGGCTCTCGCCGATGATGTTATAGGCAGTCATGACCACTTCGTAGCGCCTGTACTTCTTCAAATCTACAGGGATAAAGGAGACAGGGGTCAGTGGTGGTGGGACCATCTTCCACTCCTAGAAAGTTCTGTGGGCCACTGGGAAGCGGTCAATATCCTAAGGAGAGGCAGGGGGATGATCAGGATTTTTTTCCCATGGAAAAGTCTGTGACATGGCAGAAGCCTGTGTCCAGCCCTACTATGGGTCACGTCCCTCTCCTCCTCCTGCCCTGGCTCAGGTGAAAGGCCGCAGGAGGTGGCGTCTACAGAGGGGCTTTAGATGCAGCCATGCCTTGGCCTGCCTTTGCATCTGGCACCTGTCCTGAGAAGTACCAAGAGATGGAGGAAGAACTTGACACTTAGAAGAAAACATTAAGCCAGGTGTGGTGGCACACACCTGGAATCCCAGTACTTGGGAGGCTGAGACAGGAGGGCTGTAGGGCTGAGACCAGCTTCAGCAACTTAGCAAAACCCTCAGCAACTTAATAAGACTGTTTCAAAATAAAATAAACAAATAAAACGGGCTGGGGTTATAGCTTGGAAGCAAGGATATCCCTTTGTTCAATCCCTGGTACCAAACAAAATAAAAAGAAAAGGTTGGAGAGACCTGAGCAAACCCAAGGCCATTGAGATTAATGACCACGTCCTGGGAAGAAAAGGCCGTGGACGCCATGTGCAGGCTTACACAGGGAGAGGCCGAGCACAGGCTTCGTGCTGAGTAGCGTGGCAAACGTGGCTGGCCGTTACTCCAAAACATTCTGGAAGGTTCTCTCACTGCTAATCCTGCTCTGTGCCTGGCTGGGCTTTGCCAGGGAAGGGCCCTGGGCACTGAGTCCGGTGGACGCTGACTCAGGCCAGGCCTTCACATTCTGCCTCCCACGGGGACTCAGACCACAGAGTCCTCCTGACACTGGCCTCAGAGAAACGTGTGCGTGTGCGGTTCTGCCTGTGCCTTGGGAAGAAGACCCCCGGCTTGGCCTTCTAAATGGCTGCAGGAAGCCTTCGTGCACCCGGCCGCCTGGGTCGCCGGTCTCAACCCAGGACTCAGTGGCTGCGTGTCCTTCCAGGAGACCTCTGGGCATGGAGCAGATGACTAGAGCCGCGTCCAGCTGGGGACCCCTTAGGACCCGGACCTGTCTCCTCACTCTAAGCAGCTCCTCAGCTAGTTTGGGAGGGTGCCTGGCCCCTGGCTGCCCCGCAGCCTGTGTAGGGGTCTGGGCTTTAACAGGGAGTGAGTGGAGGACGGAGGGTGAAAAGAGCCACTAGGTATCGGTGAGCTGGGAAGCCACGGGCACAGGGGAGAAAACACATCTGTGTGTCCAGGGGCGGCGCCAGCCACCTGCTGAGGGGCGGAGGGTGGGATGGGCTGGTGCCCAGGGGCCCCTTGAAGAATGCCTGCCATGGAAGGGCCTCAGAAAGGCCTAGCTTCCTCCTCTCTCTGCCCGCCAACTTCTTTCTTTCTTGGGATGGAACTCAAGGCATTCTAAGATATACTCCCAGCCCTTTCTATTTTATATTTTGAAAGAGGTTCTCACTAAGTTGTTGTGGTTCCTGTCAAGTTGCTGAGGCTGGCCTCAAACCTTCAGTCCTCCTGTCTCAGCCTCCTAAGTACTGGGATTACTGGGTGCACCACCATGCCCAGTACCCTCTGTCTACTAATCCAGCCAAGTTCTTTGCCTCAAAAAAAAAAAAATCCCATCATGAGATCCCCTGCTAGCCCGGCACTTAGATCTTGAAACCCACCCGAGCCAGGAATCAAAGGGAAGCCACCTGGTTTGGTTTAAGTCAAAGGGAAGATGGCCAGATAAGCAAAATGTGGTATATACATTCAGTAGAATACTATTCAGCCTTGAAAAGGCCACTCGGACACACGCTGCAGGGTGGGTGAACCCTGAGGACACTAGGCTCAGGGAAGTATGCCAGTCACAAAAACGACAGGACTGCGTGAGTCTGCTCTCATGAGGTCCCTAGAGTTGACTGACCCACAGACAGAAGGCAGAATGTGGGAGGTCGGAGTGGGAGGGGAGTGCGTTTAATGACAGTAGTTTCCCTTTGGAAAGAAGAGAGAGTTCTGGTGAGCAGCCAAGCATCTTAAAACAGGTCAAGGTGGCAAATTTTATGTTATATATATTCTACACAATTGAAGAAAGATTAAAAAAGAAAGGTCAATGAGAGTCAAAGAGTCGGAGAGGAGATCCTGCCCGATCTCACTTTCCTTTCTATCCCAGACTGCGAGACCAGGTGCTGGCACTGCAAAGCCCTCCAGCCTGTTTCTAGAAGTTTCCTTTCCTGTCCCCTGATGAGCTCAACATTTGAGAAGCAGCATTTAAGAGGGGGACCCAGAAATTAGAGCATTAATCCAAGCTGGTTCTCCCGGCCTACGAGGGGCAATCGGCGGCTGTGGCTGGCTGCCTGGGCCGGGGCCCCTGCCCGAGGCGGGTGCACTTACGTGTTAATTCGTACGTTGTTAATGTGGAGCTGCTGTTCACGGCCTTGAAGCTGCTTTGGGCTATTAGGGGTAAGCAGAGCAGAAAGGCAGTTAGCAGGCAGGGAAACGGTTATCGCAAATGATGGACACGGAGATGGAGGAGACGGCGGGCCTCGCTCAGATACCCTTCTGCTCCTACACTGCCCCCGGAGGGGCAAGGAAGCCCGCACACTGCACACTGAGGGGTACCGCACCTCTCAAATAGCAAGACACCCCAGCCCAAGAGAACCTGGGATAAGAGCACCTAGGACCAGGTGTCTACACCCAGCCCCGCCTCCGTGTCTTTCTATTTAGCAGTGTTTTGATTTTGCTACAAAGCTCAAGGAGAGGCCAACTGTTATCTGGGACACCTCTGGGGTGTGGCAAGGGGGAGCCATCTCCTTCCGCCAGCTCTGGTGTCATGCCAGGGTCAGGTGTGTACGCTGCCATCTGCCCAGGGGTCCTCATGCAGAAGGTCGGACACAGAGGTGCCCCACTGGTGTGCTGGACGAAGGAGCCCCAGCCAGCCTCTTGCCACCACGGGGAGGGGGCAGTGGGAAGGTGCTGCCCAGGGGCATGTTCCTGTTCCACCCTGTCCCCAGCATGAGAATATCAAGGGCAAGGAGTATTTCTTTGACTGTTTGGAGGATGACAGGAAGTGAAAACCTTCTCCCTGCCTTCTGAGAGAGGAGGAGGTAGAGGAGGGGAGGTGCCCACAGTTGCAGGTCCGGCACACACCACCCTGGGGTGAAACAGCACCAGGCCCCATGCTGAAGTTGTGTGCAGTGACAGATGGAACCCGTCCTTGGCAGGACTGGTCCCTTCCTCTGCCTCATGTCCTGGGCACATGGCCAGTGCTTCCCTGGACACCTGGTCTCCCTCTGCCCATGGTGTTCAAGGCTCCGCTGCCTCCCCCGTGCTCTCCCTGCCTCATCCCCACACTCCACCTGCCCCATGTGCAAACCTCCTGCTCCCTGTCCCCAGGATGGGACAGTGCCTCTGCCCAGCTGCCCCATGGCATGTCTACATCCTACCACGCCTGGTGTGGAGCAGACAGATATGTGAGGGTCACCTGGGGACTTCCCTGCCCAGTGCAAGCCAGGAACACGGGCAGAGGGAAAGCGCTTACCTGTGAGCTCGGCTCGCAAGGCAGACGGGCTTTTGAGCATCTTCGTGTCAGGGCCTGAGCCGGCCTCGGCCTCCAGCTCCCGGTAGTAGATCCTGTATCCCTGCAGAAGGCCGTTCAGGCTCTCGTCCCGGGGAGGCTGTGAAGATATTCAGAAGGCTATTTAGGCTCAGACAGGGTGAGGCAGTGCCAGGCTATCCTACACCAGGGCTGGGGTGGCTTCTGCCCTGTTTTAACCTTAGGCCCACTGTGCAGAGGGGCAACTAGTTCAAGTCCACCCACAGTTCTTGATTGTTAAGAGCAAAGAAGGGAAGCTGTGAAACTCGAGGGGAGGAACTCAGGGCCTCCCAGGGGCACAGCTGAGCTGTAGAGGCCCTGCTCAGGCCTCAGGGTGCATGTATGAGGACATGGGTGTCTTATCCCATGTCCAGCTGGAGTCCTGCTCTCCCTGGGTGCAGAGGAAGCTGCTGATGAGATAAACCTAGAATGGGCTGGGATGTTAGGACATCAGCGTTGTCCACTGGCTGGCCCCACACTGGCCCCCAAGGCTCATGGTGGTCTTACTGGCCTTTTGCTGACCTCTGGGGAGGGGGGAGGTTACTCCCACTCAGGAAGCCCCACAGCCCAGCCATGTCAGCTGGTATAAGAAGGGCCTATGATGGGTCAGGAGCTCATTCCTATGGAAGAGGAAGGACAGGTAGATAGGAGATAGGCTTGGGTCCTATTAGTGTTTAAACGTGGGTTTGTGGAGCCTTGAGCTCTGCTGCTGACCAAGCCCAAGGTGTTCAGCTTCCTGCAGTGGGTTGCAGTTGGCCAGTGAGTTTGGGGAGGATGTTTCATTGATTTGGTGGATTTTTTTTTTTTCAGTATTGGGGATAAAGCCAAGGGGCATTGTATCCCCAGACGTATTTTTTAATCTTTTTATTTTCTGAAACAGGGTCTCACTGAATTGCAAAAGGACTCGCTAAGTAGCTGAGGCTCTGCCTCCCAAGTGCTGGGATTACAAGTGTGCGCCATCACGCCTGGCTTATCTGATAGATTTTTACTAGAAGTTAAGTGTCCCATTCCACACAGGCTCCTCTTAAAGCCTCGGTGGTTGCAGTGCCCACCCAGGTGTTGGGTTATCACAGGTAGGTCCCTCCCCAGATGTGTGGATGAGGGAGAAGGGCAAAGAGGCTTCTCAGCTGAGACCAGGAAGGTGGATGGAGACAAGGTCATGAGCCTCGTCCAATCCCTGTGTCTCCTCCAGAGTGGCTGACCATGCGAGGCCACCATCCCCTCAGTTCTCGGTTCCATTTCCTAAAAAAAGAGCCCAGAGCTTTGCCACTAGAGACCCTGCCCCTGTGGGTTGAGCTGCTTCTCCCCCCAAAAAATATGCTTGCCTTACCCCTGTGCCTCTGAAGTGGCCTTATTTGGGAATAGGGTATTTTCGTAGATGGCATTAGCTAGGGGTCACACTGGATCTGGGTGGGCCCTAGTCCAGTGACTTCTGTCCTCATGGGAGGAGGGGAGTCTGCACAGGTGGGTGCACAGGGAGAATGTCACCTGGAGGTGGACACAGGCTTTAGAGCGGGTGTGGACAAGCCAGGGGGCACCAAGGCTGGCATCAACCTCAGAAGCTGCAAGAGGGGCTGGCACTTTGATTTTGGACTTCAGACCTCTAAATCGTGAGCTGGTAAGCTTCAGTTGTTTCAAGCCACTTGGTTTGTGGGGGTTTGTGGCAGCAGCCCCAGAAAGCCAACACACCCTGGTCCTGTAAACTCGTTCCCTCCCCAAACTGTACCGCCCAAGCCAGACACCCAAAGGGTTTGGGTACTGCGTTACCCTCGTTCTCTTTAAGCTCTTACTACGTGTGATTCAAAACTCAGTTTTGGAGCACACAGCACCCTTGACTGTCCAAACCCTTCAACTGAATAGCTCCCAAAGCCGGGACTCTGAGGCAGACACAATCACATTAACCCTCGCAGGCGGCCAGCAGAGCCGTGTGTGCCCGGTGTGCTCCGGATCGTCTCAGAAGTGACAGTGGAAGACACGGCACTCCAGCAGCCCCAGGCCTGCCCTGCGGAGCCGCTGGCAGCTCCCCCATCTCCTCGGAAAGTTCAGGAATTGTGCCACAGCACATAATCACTCTGTCACAGGCAGAAAGGCGGAACTGGACACCCGGATGGACTTTCTAGCTCTCAAGGGCCACATCAGAAGGGCCACAGGTGCACAACGCCAGCCGGAGCTTCTGCCTAGGTGGGTGCCAGTGCCCAGCGCGCAGGTCCAGGGCAGGGGGTCGTCCTTTACGAGGCCATGTCTGGTTGTCAATGTCCACGCTCAGATCTCCTCTGCTTTGCTGAAAGGCACCGTGTCACCTCTCTCTGTGTTGGCCAGAGCCCCAGCTCTGAGAATTCCTGCCACCCGGCAGGGGCCAGCAGGGGCCCAGGAGGGTCAGTGGCAGGGCCAGGTGCTTGGATACTTAGGATCCAAATTCTCTCAGCAGGTGGAAGGACGCTGGGTCTGCAGGTGACTTCCCCACGGGGTTCTTTCTTTCCTCTCTTCTCATCTCCTGCGGGCAGCAGGGGCCTGGGCTGACTCTGCCCCTGTCTCCTCAGGGTCCCGGGGCTCACACCCCTCGCCACCTGTGCTCATGGCCAGGACTGTCAAGCCGGAGCCCAGCGACATGAGGGTCAAGTGAGCCTTCTTTGTGCTGTTTTCCCCCAATCAGAGCTGCCAGATTCAGCCAACAAAAATACAGAACACCCGGCCAATCTCAAGTCCCTAAATTGTGTTTCTGAAATGAAACTGGGCATCCTGCATTTTCTCTGGCAACTCTGCTTCTTCACAGGGGAAGGCCACCTCCCAACAGCACAGCGGAGCAAGAAAAACAAGACAAAAGGGAACCAGCGAGGACCAGGGGTGGAGGGGCCAGCGGAGGGTCCTTGGACTCGGCTGCATTCACCCATCCCAACCCTGCCCTGTCCCAACCCTGCCCTGCTCGCTCACCCAGCGGTTCCCAGAACTTCTCACGCACATCAAAAAGGCAAAGTAAACTGGGCGTGGTGGTGCACTCCTAGAGCCTACAGTCCCAGGACTTGGGAGGCTGAGAAAGGGGATTGTAGGTCCAAGGCCAGCCTTGGCAACTTTAGAGGTCCTCAGCAATTTAGCAGGACCCTGTTTCAAAACAAAAAAAAGATAAAAAGGGCCGGGGGGGAATGACTCCCTTCCCCCTCAATAGCAAAATAAAACAAACCCAGGGCAACCAGGACTTAGGGCACCAAGTGCGCAGGACACTTAGAAGTGGCAGAAAAGGGAAGACAAGGCCGCGGCGGCGGCTCACACCTGTGCTCTCAGTACTTGGGAGACTGAGGCAGGAGGACTGTAGGTTCAAGACCAATCCCTGTAACTTAGTGAGACTCTCAGTACTAAAGAAGAGAGAGAGAGAGAGAGAGAGAGAGAGAGAGAGAGAGAGAGAGAGAGAGAAGGAGGGGGCAAGAACTGGGGGATACCCTAGGAGCCTAGGTTTTTTTTTTTTTCCCCCTGTGGTTGTAGTTTTGTTACATATGGTCCTTGTATTTTCTATTGGTTTTGCTGAGAAGCCTTAGCATTTGCATTTGGGCCGCCTTGATGACAGATCATTGAGTCCGGGCTACCCATTAGCTTCTTCTGCAGCCCGCCTGCCCAGGTGCCCTCACTGAGGACTGAGCAGGGCAGGGCTGGTTTCCAGCTGCCCTTCCCTGTGGAACCTGCAGAACGGTGCCCAGACCAGCTTTTGGTTCCTGCTTCTTTCCTCTGTTCCTTGTAAGGGGATTGATTTCCTGTGGCCAGGGGGATGCCAGTCAGTGTTACTGTCAACTGTGCCTTGGTAAAGACACATCTTGTACCAGCACACCAGTGTGGACGTGGGGGCAAAGAAGGAAACTTAGTGCATGTATCACAGACGGCACTCATGTGCACACACACCACATACACCATACACTCGCATGCACGGACACACACACACACACACACACACACACACACACACAGACTCATCTCAAGAGGCTATTTCTGTTTGAATTCTGGTTGTCTTATTGGCTATAGTGAGCTGCAAGATCTTTATTTTGTAGAGCCTCCTCCTTCAAACCTAATGTCATCATATGGTAAGAGAAGGTTTACTTAACTTCTTCAACCCAGGGATGTTCTACCACTGAGCTACATCTCCATTCCTTTTTATTTTTTATTTTGAAATAGGGTCTCACTAGGTTGCTGAGGGTCTTGCTAAGCTGCTGAGGATGGCCAAACCTGTGATTCTCCTGTCTCAGCCTCTCAAGGACCAGGATTACAGGTGTGCACTACTGAACCCTTCTATTTCACTCCTTCTTAAAAAGAAGTAAAACAGACTTAAAAGTTGGAAAGTGAATGGTAAGAATAAGAGGCATTTCTCTACAGGCTACCTAATTTTTCCAAAAAGGTAGAGGAGCTATCCTGGCCATGGAGGGGGTAGGAGAATGCTGTCCTGGGCTATTTTGCCAACTGAGGCAGCTCCAAAGATTCCTGTCCCTGTGGCTAAGGTGGCTTGGCAGATGTGGTCTAAGGGAAGGAGGATGACTTGAGTTGGCTGAGCCCCTTCTGCAGTGAGAGGGCCGGGTGAAGCTGAAGGGCCAGGAGGCTGAGGGCTGGCTCCTGTTGCTCACCTCACTGTGTATCCCGGCGTGGCACAGAGCAGTCAGCGTGAGGTCGCTGAGCTCCATACCTCTGGGAATCAGCCAGCACCCCTCCATCTCCCGGGCTCTCGGGATCTCCTGAGCTATGATGCAAGAAATGGACAAGCAAAGGACTGTGGGGCCCCTGGGTGGAGTGCCTACCAGCCATGCAGCATCTGGGACTGACTTACAGAGGCATGGCTTTGAGCTGCCCTTGCAAGAGGAATTGTGACAGGGGAGATGGGAGGGTCCTCCACAGGGCAGGGCCCGTACCTGGTGCAGACCCACTGGACAGGGCTGAAGGATGTGAGCAGCAGACGCTCCAGTGGCGGGGAAAGGGTAAGGGGTATAGTCCCCCGGCCTGAGCCAGAACTATCCCAGGGCCCCTCTTGTTCCCAAGTGGTAGATCCCCAAACGCCCTGCAGCCAAACTCAGGAGGCTGGCCAGAATGGACTCCCTCCAAACACACACGAGCCACAGGCAGTGGGTGCCCGGGGAAGCCACTGTCTTGTGGAAATGCAGATGGGGGAAGAGGTTTCCATGACCTGGGGCTTTGACCTTCCTTTTCTGGGCCCCTGACCGCGGGACAGGGAGGTGTGCCCCTGCTTCACGGCTGAGTGTGGGAGCCTGCTCTTGCCGCTCGGATGGCAGCCGGCGGTCCTGTGGAGAGTCCCTGGGCACTGTCCTCAAGCGCGCTGGCAGGAGGTGGGAATGGCAGGGCTCTGGCAGGGAAGATGAGATGGCTCCTGCTCTCATTTCTGGAATCTGGGCTGGCTCCAGTCGGCAAGAAGGGAGAGACGAGTGGGCAGATCAAAAGCTTGCAGCTGGGCCTCTTTAAGCACCAGCCCAGCAATCTCGCCCCGTGGGTCACCTTCAAAGCCTCACTCACAGTCTCTGGATTAGGCCCGCAGGCAGCTCAGGCACTCAGGCCTCAGCAGGAGGACTGCAAAGGCCCTGGCCGGCTCGACAGCCACAGAGGCCAGGCCACGATTACAGCGAGAGCAATTGACTGTGGGGGAGGAGGGAGGCTGGGGAGGACCAGATCCGATTCGCCAAAAATATCAAATATGCGGGAAGTTGGGAGGTTGGGAAAATAAGAATGCCCTCGCTAGGGGCCAAATGCAGCTCTCTGAAGCTGGCAGCAGACACAGGCCCCCAGTCTTGTGTGACAATCCTGGGCCTGGGGGTGAGGGGCTGAGGGCTACTGACCCCGGGCTCATGGATGCTTCTTGCCGAGGGGGACAGGATGCTTTGGAGGCACAAGAAGAGGCCAAGCCCTCTCCACCAGGGCACAGTGACAGGTGGGGTCCACATTTACCAACGTACCAAGGCGAGGCCATCTACACTGGAGGTCCTGGGCCTCTTGAGGGACAAAGTGTGTCCCCGCTCAGCAGGAGGCCCCCAAAGCTCCTGTGCGGGAGGCCTCATCCTCAAGGTGGCGCTGTTGGGAGTGCTGGGAGTGCTGGGAGATGGGACCTAACTGGGGAGCCATTAGGTCATCGCGGATGTGCCCTTCAAAAAACACTGTGGGATCGTAGGCTCTTCTCCTCCCTGCCTCATTTTTGCCCAGCTAAGGATGGAGCCAGGGTCTGAAGCACAACAGATAAGTGCTCCGGCACTGAGCCCTCCCAGCCTCAGCTACCTCCGCCTGGCCATGTGGGAAGCAGCTTGCTCCCTGCCATTGCCGTTAGGTGCCTCCAGGCCTGTGAGCTGAATAAACCTTTTTCCTTTTAAGTATTTCTCTCAGGCGTTTTGTTATAGAGACAGAATGCAGGAGCCCAGAGGGATGTTTCTTTAGCAGCAGCAGCTAGTCCAGGACCATTTGTGAGACCCTCAGGCTACCTGTAGGGCTTTCTGAAATTTAATCCCACTTCCTATTCCTGGGGTTTGAGCGAGTTGTGGAGGAGGACTGTCCAGCTCTGAAAGCCCCTGGTGGCACCCGTGGGGCAGCTACCTAGGACACAGGACTTTAAACGGATGGCGGCTGGGTTCCAGTGCTGGCGCTGTGGCCGCCCTGCTTGCTTGCAGTCCCTAGTGGGAGCCTGGCTAGGTGGTGTCCAGAGTAGGAAGAGACCCTAAATACAAGGCTCTGCACCAGACTGGTCCTCCCAGCCCTTGGCCCGAGGCTTCTGATTTGGCGCGTGCCCCAGGGCGCAGGCTCGGCCTGACTCTGCTTCTCGAGGTGTCTGGGACCGGCCCAGGCTGCCGCAGGTGCTCAATCACCACTTGCAGAATTGAGTTGGACTGCTGGAGTCCAAGATGACCGCATCTGTGCTTAATTTCCTCCTGGACGGGCCATCTGTATGGGCAGCTGCTGGAGGGGGACTGATGGGGAGCCCTTGCTTACCGCTCCCCTCTGCCTGCCACCTCTCAAAAACCCACCGCAGACTCTCAGGAGCCCTGGATGACTTTTACTTTCCAAATGCCCTGTCAAAACACATTTGCTAGCCGGGCGTGGTGGCGCACGCTTGTAATTTCAGCATTTGGGAGGCTGAGACTGGAGGATTGTGGTTCACTGACAGCCTCAGCTACTTAGTGAGGCCCTCTGCAACTCACCGAGACCCGGTTTCAAAATAAAGAATAAAAAATAGGGCAGGGGGTGTAGCTTGGAGGTCGAATGACCCTGGGTCCCATCCCCAGATCTGCAAAAACAAAACAAAACAAAAAAAAAACACATTTGCTAGTGTGGTGGCACACACTTGTAATCCCAGCATTTGGGAGGCTGAAAAAGGAGGATTGCAGTTTGAAGACAGCCTCAGCTACTACTTAATGAAGCCCTTTGCAACTCATGTGAGACTCTGTTTCAAAATAAAAGAATAAAAAGTAGGGCTGGGGGTGTAGCTCAGAGGTAGAATACCCCTGGGTTCCATCCTCAGTACCGCATAATAATAATAATAATAATAATAATAATAAATAATAATAAACCACATATGTGCTATCACCCAGTGCAGCAGGAAGAGGACATGTCCAGGGAAGACATAGGCTCAGGGAAGACATGGGCCACAAGGTATCCTGAGAAAAGTGGGGTGAGTGAGGGAAGGGTTTGGGTGGGAGGGAGCAGGACTCCCAGGGTCAGCCTGAGCCCCCCTCCTTCCAGTGGGCCAGGCCACACTGCTGCCGGGCTCTCCCTGGCACTGCATGACACATGGGTGGCCCCCAACTCCTGCTCTGCTTGGGCAGGGAGGCAGGCAGAGCAGAGCCCGGCTCTCCCATTCCATAGGTGGGGACCTGGGGTTTAGGGAGGTGCCCCAGGTCTCATGGCAAGCACGAGGCAAGACTAGGGCTCAAGTCCAAATCTGATGGGACTTTTCAGGTCCTCTGGGGGTCCCAGTTATAGTCCTATGACTTTACTTCCTGGCGAGTAGAGCAGGGATTTCCTCTGGATTTCCTCTGAGATTAGGTCCCAGTGGTTTAGAGGAACACCAGAGGCCCGCGGTACCTTCCTGGAAACAGCATCAAGCACCCATTATGCCTCTGGCTGTGGCGTAGGCTGTGCCTTTGCCCTTCCTTGGACCTGGGAGGCCCGTCTGCCCACTACACATGCCCAGTTGTCCCTTTGGCCACCAGCAGCCCCCACTGCCGTCTTCCCACCGAAGCCTGGCAGAGCTTTGGGTTCTGCATCTGTCTCCTTCAGCTCCATGTTCAACGCCCTGCACAGGAGGGAGGCTCTGTGCATGGTGGTACAAGTGGAGAGAAAAAGGAACATCCCTGAGATCTGTTCTGAAGCTGAGGCCCCTCCCTGCTTTGCCCAGGCAGCTGTCACTTTGCCCAAGGAAGGTGTCTGTGACAACACTATCCACCCTTGGTGGACAGTTTGGCTACGAGGTCATCTGTTGCTCTGGACTTTTCCTTTGCTGGAAAACAGCCCCCAAACCCACAGGGAAAAGTCTGAAAGGAGGGGGGTGGTACGAGGGGAAGGGTCTGGGGGCACCAGGGGACACGTTGTGAGTGGCAGATGGTGGCAGATAGCACAGCCCACGGAAAGGTTCAGAAAAGCCAGCTCTAATGCTGTGATCAGCGGAGTTAGGAGCGGCATTGGGCAGAAACCCAATGCCACCCCACCCTCTCTAGGACCACATTCAAATCCCAGGGTTTCCAGCAGAACTGGACCCTGTGAGAGGCAGAGATCGATTACCCTACAAAGAAGAATCAAATCTGCCAGAGTGCTCTGGGGGAGGCTTTTAAGTGGGTCTGCGGCCTTGAAATTACAGCCGGTGTTTGCATTTTTAAACAAATTACCAAAAAAATAAAGGTTTACAGGTGAAACATTTCATTTGGAATGCAAATCTATATTTAAACCTAGTTTCTTTTCCTTTGTTCCCTTTGCTCTGATTTAGCAAATTACTCATAATTTTAATTGTACTTCAATTGCCTGGCAGTTGACAGGCATTTATTTCTACAATGCATCGTATTGACCACCTCCTGCTCTGGGCTTCCTGCAATTAGTTTGTTCTGCTGGGCTTTAAGGGAGACAGCTGATGGACACATATGCCAGGTTCCTTTGGTGCCGCTCTCTGACAGAGCTGCCCAGCAGTGGCCAAGGGGACAGCGCCTGGACTGTGGTAGGCAGGATGCTGGGGCTGTCCCATTCGTGGCCACTTGTTCAGAGGGATGACAAGTCCCAGCCTGAGCGCTAGCTGTCTTTGTGGAAAAGGAGTTTACCTACAGAGAAGATGCTAATTTTCTGGCAGAATTTAGCACAGCACAAAGGACCAATTTTCTTTCAGCTGATAATGTTTATGGACGTTGGGAGATGCAAGCACTTGAGACCTTGAATTTCCATTTTGAATGGTTCTTGCCTCCCAGCACAGTCCTTAATGGAAGTGGGGGCTGAAGCAGGGGGCGTGGAGTACTAGACACCTTATACCTTTGACACCTTCTGTTTCTAGAAGAGACACTGGAGCCAGGCCTGGTCACGGTGGCCTGGACCCTGTACCCCGACACTGGAGTGTAAGCCCTCGGCAGGGCCTTGTGGATGCCTCCTGAGCCTGCAGAGTTAAGCCCTTTCCTCCCCAGCACACCCCTGCTTCAGGGTCCCTGGAAATGCTCTCTTTAGGATGAGTTTCTCAACGGGGAGCACTCAGGTTCTTTCTGTTCCACTCCCCCTTTCTGCTGGATCCCCTCCTAGCCTCTGCTGAGCCAGCAGTGTGCATGGCCATTAAGTGGCCCTCTCAGCTCCCCAAGACCACGTCCAGATCACTGCTCCTCCATACTTTGAACTCTCTCCTACTTTCTGCTGACCTCCTGCTGCATTTGACCTGCCAGTCTCTTTGACAATGTTATCAACCTGAGAAAGAGTCCCATGCCTACATAGGCCACCCTCTCAACCCCCAGCTCCCAGGGCCACTCTTAGGCCAACCAGGCCTTGTCATGGCCCCCTGAACACAGACTATGGCACCCGCCTGCGTCTGCCCCATCCGGTGCCTGCTGCCTCTGGGAGCTCCCCATCCCCCAGCATGACAGGCCCCATCCGTGACCAAGGACCTCCCCGTTAGCCTGAGGCATGAAGCCTGTCAGGTAGCTGTGCCAGCCTGGACAAGCTCCAGCTTCATGGACTCAGCAGCCGCCTCTGTAGCTCCTGGACCCCGGCATCCTAGGCAGATGCCCCCTACTGCAGACTTCAGCACACTGGGCTTCCCGGGGGGCATGGCCTTCCTTGGCAGTTCCTCTGGCATTTGTGTCCTCGATGCATCTCGGTGGTTAGCAAATATTACCCAGGATTGGAAATAAAGACAGGGTGGCGTGTCCTTCCGGGGCCAGTTGGAACACTGTCCAATAGGCCCACCCAGGATGGGTTGGAGCCTGCAGGAGAATGTGCCTGGGTTTGTTTCAATGCTTACTGGAAATTAAACACTCAGACCCTGTGAAAACACACGCAATCCTGTAGATATTTCATCGGTCGTAATCGGCTTCTTTAGAAATGACAACTGCCCCGTGGGGCATTAGTTTCGTATGTTAGGAAGAAGCTGTAGCCCATGGTCTTCTGTCGCAGCCCAGTAAGCAGCACGGCCTCTAACCCTCAGTCAGGGCGGGTTTGCTCTGTGCACACACACTGCTGTCGTGGTTTTAGCGTTTTGGAAATTACACTTTGACAATGTTTTTCCTTCTGGTTTGCTGGCCCAACCAGCCTGTTTCCTGTGCCTCACTCACACACTTGGCACCGTCTGCTCACCACCAGCATCTGGCTGCCCTGGCTGGAGGAGCTAGGGAGTGAGGACCCGCTTTTTAAACACTGAGGGCCCCTGGCTCTTACCTGCCACTGGATCAGAACCGAGGAGGTGGTGTGGGGCGTTGCTGAAACCGACCCTGGAGGCTCTCCTGGAACTAAAGCCAGAGTAAAAAGAAAAGAAAACCCATGTTAGCCTGGCCGGCCCTGAGCTTTCAGGTGCATTTCCGGGGCCAGTTCCTGAAAGGGATCCCTTCTCCTCCCCCTTTGAGATATAGTGCTTTGGGAGTACTCTGCCTAGACCCACCCTAGGGTTCCAGATCTTTGGGGGTGGGTGAACACACAGCATTTTCCAGGTCTTTGGTCAGAGTTACTTCTCTGGAGCAGGATAAATGGTATAGCTGAGATAGGAATTTAGGGATACAGAAAAATAAAAATAAAACGAGTCTCAAAAAAAAAAAAAGTGCCCAGGGACCACTGGAACGCAGAATAAGCAACTCCTCAGCTGCCCAACCTTCCTCCACTGGAAAAAATAACAGGATGTGAGGTCATGCGCATGCGCGGGGTCTGGGAGGCTGGAGCAAAACGGTGATCACACTGACCCCACCTCTAGTCTATACCCCAGCTGCTGCCCTTTTAAATATCAATACCCCCACCAAGGAGTCTACTTTCTTAAGTAAGTCTTCTGGTGCCTGTAAGGTCCTGGGTTTCGGCACCAAAATGTAAGATTGTAGAAATGCAGTGTGCCCCATTTGCATAGAAACACGCCGAGATCTATAATCAGTCTTACGGATATCTTTATTCGTGGGAGAGCGGCCTCCAGCCCCCGCGTGGCCGCGGGGGCCGGTGGCAGGCGGGAGAATGCCTCCCTCCCTCTCCGGGTCCTCTCTGAACTCTGCTCCCCTTCTTCCGGGGCGGGAGGCCTGGTCCCCGGAATCGCAGGCTCCACCTCCTAGCTCTCGGCCCTGCCCCAACCTTACAGTGCCCCTAATGAACTTGTCCTTAAATTCATTTCTGTGAAGTTTTTCAAGAACCTGACTTGTCTTGAGTTCTCTGGGAACTCCTTGGACCTCTTCTGGTGACAACAGAGAGCTCTTGGTTTAAAATCAAACGTGACTGTCAGGAAAGGGGGCTGATGTCTAGTGGTCAGCCAGGAAAAGGGCAGTGGGCTGTGGTCCAGGAAGCCGAGGTCCTGCTCTGGTCTCTAGAGGGACCAGGTGGGCTTGCCCTTTGCTTGTGGCCACGCTCTGCCCTCTGGCATGTGGCCTTATCATCTCCCACATCCTGGTGGCTTCCTTTAACCCCTTTCCTGTGAATCAATGTGGTCCAAATTGGCCTTTCCGTGTCTCCCTGGCTGTAAGGTCCCTGCAGACATATATTCTACATTCATAAATATTCACTGAGCTGAGTAAGATTGAGGGTGTTCCCACAACCCCACTTACACCTGGAAGGGGTGTGGGAAATTCTCCCATTCCTCCTGGCAAATTTTCTCTACCTACCATTCCTCCAAGACTAGGTCTGCTCTGCTCTGGATTCTCCTCTGGACCTGTCAGCTCCTCCTCTCCCCTCCCCTTTTCTTCTCTCCCCCAGCCATGCCCAGCCTGCCCGCTCCCTTCCATCTCACACATCTCCCTCTACCCTCTGAACCACCTGCTGGCCGGTCTTCAAGGGAGGTCTTTATCTAGCTTTCCTTAGCCCCTCACACTGGACAACTACAGGGGCTCTCAACATCCTCAAGCTGGGAGATTGTGCAAGGAAATAAAAATCAGCGTAATAAGGAAATCTTTATCAGTAAACCATCCACATACTCCAAGGACCCTCCCTGTCAAGCCGGTCAGCCTCTACCTGTCAATCTCCAGCCTTGGTCGGAGACAATGGAAGACAAATACAAAGCAAAGGGAAATTGCAAATCTCAGAGCAGGAAGATGCTGAGATAGGTGCATCAAAGGCACTGATTTGAATATCAAAGGATTAAGAAAGGCCCAGGAGCCTGGAGAGTCCCGCCATTGGCTTTTCAGAAATGGTCCATTCCCGGGGGTCACACAGAGGCTGTCTGATCTTGTGCTCAGCCAGGTTTGTCAGAGATAACACAACAATAAAACCAGCTTGTTGTGGGGGCTTCTCTTCTTTATTCTAAGAATTAGACCACAGTTGCACATATTACCTCCGTTGCGTTAAATGTAAGATTAAAATGAAAGCATTTTCAGCTTCGGTTGGCACTTGGATCCAACGCCAACCTTCCCTTGCGGTTTAGTGTGAAGTTGGCCCCCACTTTGAGTGGATTAATTGAAAGGCTTTTTGGCTACACATAGTCTCCATGGATGAAGGGTTTGCTTCTTTTGATTTCCCCTCGACCTGGGAGCACGCTGGGGCTGACTGGGCTCCCCGTGCTCAGGAGAACTGCTGAACCACTGGCCTCAGCACAGGGCTTCTCCCGAGTCTCTGTGATATGTCTCTTCTCCTTCTCCCTCCTCCCATCCTCTACATGACCAGGATCAGGGTGCAGAAAATAGTTTGGGAGAGGTGGCTGGAGCCACAAAGTGGCTTCTGAGGGGTAGGTCAGGCTCCCCCTCCTAGCAGGGTGCAAAAGCAGGAGGCCCGCCCCACTGGGAGTGCTGGCCGCGCAGCAAAGACTGTCTCTGCATGCTGCTGAGAAGTGGAGAAGGGCTCTCCTCTGCTTGGGCTGGTCCCTGAGGTCCTATGTGGGAGGAACTGAACTTCCAGGTTCTAAAAACGAGCAGAACTAAAGACGTGAGGTCACAGGGTGAGCAGGCTAGGAGCTGGTCTATTTGAAAATTGTTCCACTGGTGCGTTAAATGGAAAAGACAGTGCTTTGGGTCGGCCGAGGGAATTGTTATAAAGCACTGCTGGGTGAACTAAGTGCTCATGCCTGGGGCCAGATCAGTGCTGCGGAGCCTGTTACACACTATCCATCCTTCTCCATCCCACAAGCCAGGCCATCACCACACGTCTGATGGAGCTGTCTCCTGGGCTCCCCGCGGCCCTTCAGGATTGGGTCACAGAAAATTACAATGAATCTTCAGGCCCAAAGCCTCTGAGGTCGGACAGGATGAAAAATCCACCTGGCGCTTTGAGGGGCTCTGCCTCTTGTTACTCTTACCTGTGCTGTTCTCAAACCGAGTGCCTCGTGAGTGAGAGAAAACTGAGGAAGCCTCTTAAACCCAGCTACCTGCTGACATTTATTTTTAACGACCCTATCAATTATTCAATTTCTGGGACGCTAATGGATGGTAGGGGCTTTGGAAGCCAATCAAACAAAGTTCCGTTCCATTTGGAAGCCCTTGACGCCGTGATTTACGACCACGGGGGCGTGCAAGAACAAGGAGCTGGCTGTCACTAATGGAATTCCGCTGCTCGCCACCTTCCCTGGTGACCATTCCTTCCTGGCTCCAGCCAAAAGTGGGAATGAGGTAGGAGAGAAGAAATCAAAGACTTAGGGAGAAAGGAAACACAGAGGAACTTTAATATGGAAGCCTGTGGCAAGATCCTCCAGTACCCTTACTCCCCAGCCTGGCCTGTTCATCTCAAGTTTCAGAGAAATTTACAAGTCTAATAACTACCTCGAGCGCTGTTGACTATCCTCCAAGAGGTATCCATTGATCAGACCACAGAGACCACACAAAGCTCTCAAAAGGTGGCCAGATACCCTACCGCGAACTCACAAAATATCTTGAACTGTTAACTATTCAACTTAGGAATAGTTAAGCAGAAGAAATGTCTGTTAGTCAAAGGATGGAAGTCACAGAAAAGAGAGGTCTCCTAGGGCACTGTTAGCGGTCCCTGAACGGCCTAAACAAAAGAGACACCTGTTGATAAGACAGTAAAGACTTCAGCGAGACCAGGGAGATGGTCAAGACACCAGGGAGATGACCACACGGATGTCACCCTCACAGACCTCCTCCCACTCATCCCTCATGAAAGTCTCCTGAGACGAGAAGAGCTGTGCACCCCACATGCATCTCTTTCATTCTGGAAATGGCCCACATTCTCCATTGGATGTATACATCTTGTTTCCTGAGTAAATCTCTATGTCTCTGACTGGCGTGTGCTGAGATGCTTTTCTGTAAGCCAGAGACCAGCCTGTCCTGAGTTTCGTGCCCCTCTCTCTCCCACTGGGAACTCTGCCAGCCCCTATACGGGATCAGCCCTTCTCCATGACCTCTCCCCTCACTAGGAACAAGACTAGGGTGCACTTGAGAGGCTGCAGGGGGAATGGCTGGGGAACTCGCTCACCATCCTGCAGCGTGGTGACCGCCTCCGTCTCGGAACTGAAGTCGCTGTCCCCGATGTCATTGGTGGCCTTCAGGCGCAGCTTGTAGGAGGTGAAAGGCCGCAGCCTGAGTGGAGAGAGACCCGTGACTGGGGGGAACTTTCCCCCCTGCCCACCCACAGTCTGTGAAGTGCAGAGAGAGGGGCAGGTGTCCTCTTGGCCCTGAGAATGCAGGCTCCTTTGCCAGCCCAGGCAGCCAGGCATCTATGGCTGGACCTGGGGCTGTCTGGGGAGCATCCTGTGACACCCTGGATGTGATGCTGGGAGGGAGGACTTCACAGAGGGAGGTCAGCCAGACCATCCAGGTGGGAAGGCCCCGTCACCTCCGTAGGGGGCAGCTGCCCTCTGAGGAACATGGGGCTCTTGGGAGGTAGTTAGATCAGCTCTTGAATGGATCAAAATGAGTGCCCTTCTGGCATGCTCTTCCTCCTTGAGTGCTCCCCAGTGGTCTCTGCCCGCCAACCTGCCTGCTGCACTCACTGTGCTCATGCTGCCCCCGCAAGGCGGCCCCCAACCCCCTCCTTCCTGTTTGCTGGGCTGAGCTCCGGCGCACTCCACAGGCAGCGCTGTGTTTAACCCGCAGGATGGCCTCACAGGCAGAAGACCCACACCCATTCAAAGCCGAGAAAACAGGCCCGGACAGGTCAGTTCTCTTGCATACTGCGGAGGGACTGGCAAACGGCGTGGCTCGGTTTGTAATGCGGAGGGGGTTGTCCTGAAGCGACCTTCCCCGTCACTTTATCCAAGAATGCATCCATGTCAACAGTCCCTATGAAAAATGCCCCGGCCCCCGATGAAGATCTCAGAGCACCTTCATGAGTACTGCTTAGTGCCAACAGGCAGGACCGTGTCTGCCTGCCCTCCCTTCTTCTCTCCCTCCCCCCTCCTTTTCTCTTTCCCTCCTTCTGTCCCTTCCTCCATCTCTCTTGCCCACTAAACCATATCCACATCTGCTAGGTCTCAAATCCAAGCCCCATGCCATGCCTAAGACCAAGACTGAGACTTCTGCCCAACTCCCCGTGCAGGCGACCTCCTGGCTTGGTGCAGGCCTAGCCAGTCCATGGCACAGGCTGGCTGGGAGCCTGGCTGGCCAGCACTCCCTGGATGCCCTCCCTTTACAGTGCTTCCGCGTGGGCAGGAAGGAAAACTGCCTCATCTCTCTTCCCCTCCAGCAGCAGGTGTGCACAGAGTTGTGGCCCCCTATCCCCTCTGCTTCCCAGCCCAGAGAACTTAGAGTCATTCAGGACTCTGGAACCCCTGTCCCCCAAACCCCAGCTGTCTCTAGGTTTCCTTGACCACCAGCCTAAGCCAAACCCCTGCTCACTGGAAAACCCATCCTCACTCCTCAACTGACTCGACCTGTAGGCTGCTCATCTTCAAATGGAGCTGCGGCACCCCCGGCCTGAAGGACCACCATGAGCACACAGCCCTAGTGGGGTTGGCCGGCCCCACTGCTGTCTTGCTCATGAATTTGGTCTGGGAAATGTTTGTTCAGAGAAAGGATTCTGCTTTTTAGAAAACCAACAGCCAACCCTGGCACCGTGGTGCATGCCTGTAATCTCAGCTGCTTGGGAGGCCGAGACAGGAGGGTCACAAGTTCTTGGCCAGCCTGGGCAACTTAGCACAGCCCTGTCTTAAAATAAAAGATAAAATCCAGGGGTGGCGGTGCATGCTTGTAATCCCCGTGCTTGGGAGGCAGAGACAGGAGGATCACACAGGTTCGAAGCCAGCCTCACTGGCTTAAAGAGACCCTGTTTCCAAATAAAAATATAAAATAGGTCTGGGAGTGTAGCCTGGAGGTAGAAGGGTTTCCAGGAATCCCAGTACCACCAAATTAATTAATTAATTAATTAATTAAAATAAAGGATAAAAAGGGCAGAGGACATAGCACTGTGGTAGAGTGTCCATAGGTTCAATCCCCAGTATCAAGAAAAAAGGGAAGAAACACTGTTAACATTTTTTGGAAACTATGATCAGAAAATTTTCCCTTTATTCTGCTTTCTGCTTTGAAGACCTTCCTGCTTGTAATGTGTTTCTCCATCAGCCTCAAGATGGAGAACTCTACCTCGAAGCCCCTGCAACCAATGCTGCTTCTCTGCTCCCAGGTCCCTCCGGGCCTGGCGTTGCCTCTCTGGCCTCAGCTTCTGCTGCTGGAAACAGCAGAGACTGGAGGCCTTTATGGAGACATCTGCAAAGGCCCACAGCTCCAGGTTATGTCTGCTGCGGGTTTCTGGGGGAAATCTTTGTGTAGTTCAAACAAATGACCTGTATCTGTCCCTCGCTTCCTAGAGGTGACTGTGTCAGGTCTCAGTGGTGACCACGTGCCTTTCCTCTGCAACCTCCCAGCCTCGCCACCTTCACCGCCCATGTGTGCACAGGTGCTATAGGTGATGCTCAGAAATATGAACTGTGAAGCCGAGCTGCCTACCTCTAGCTCCCAGTCAGCCTGGATGGCTCACTCTGCCCCCATTTCCTTGTCTGGGGGGTTAATAGCACCCGTAGCATCATGAGGACGATATGAGGATTAAATTCCCTTGAAGCTCCGAGAGGAGAGTTTGGTATATGTTGTTAGAATTCACTTAACATTGGTTGCTGTTATTGTCCATTAGGTAATGCTTAAATAGCTCAACAGGGTCTTCCAAAGTTGCTAAGGCTGGCTTCAAACCTTTGATTCTCCTGCCTCAGCCTCCCAAGTACTGGGATCACAGACTTGTGCTCCCCGAAATCTGAAACAAGCACACTCAGGAAGCATGCTTGCACTGGTATTGCCTCGGACCATTAGCCACAGAGGAGAGTCACCTCCACAGCCGGAGTGTGTTGGGGCTTGGGAGTAGAAGGAAGGGGTGGGTGTGAGGCCATGGCCTAATTCAGGGTTCTTCCCTCAGAGCTTTGTGCTGAGCCTTATCAACAAAATGAGCTCCTATGTTCATTCATTGGTTCCCATTACAATATAAATTGTATGAGTTCTGGACATTTTAAAAGCTATCCACTTTCACTAATTCATCTTGAAGGCACTGCAACTATTTATTAAGAATTCATCATTTGCATCACAAAGAACAAAGAATATCGAACCTATGCATAATATCCTTGGCCAAATACACCTGATTTTTAAATGTCAGTATTCTCAAAAATTATGTGAAAGTAGAAAGAAAGACTCAGATAGGGCCCGGGTGTTTGCTTCAACTGAGTCCCCACCCATTTGACACACTAGTTCCCTTTCGGCCGTGAAGCTTTCTGTGTGGATCCATCCCATGTGTTCCAGAGGGGAGTCGGAGGAAGAGCGGAGCCCACTGCCAGGACACTCTCTATCCTGACGTCCACATGGGCGCTTCTTGTGGGCCTCCCAGTCTCACAGCCTCGGCCATCACCCAGGAGTGGACAATGTCTGACCAGGTCTCAAGCCAGCCTTCTCCCCAAAGGTCTGGACCCATAGTCACTAGATAATAGGCAAGTCACTGGATCAAGATGTCTACCCACTTCCTGTTTTATGGCCACTAACAGATTTCACCAGACTGGTAAAGATAAAATATAGCTGCCAGCCCAGAATTATTAAGCAGAAAGGGAGTGTCTACCCTGTAGCATGTAGAACCCCGCTTCTCAGCACCCTGCCTGAGATGTGTTTTCTAGTGACGGGTGGAAGAGGCATTTGTTCTAGTTCTGGCCCATCAGGGAATTGATGACAGTTTCTTCTCCACTAAATTAAACTGCCTGTCCTGAAATACAACCTCTCCTTTCTAACACCAGGTCCCAAGCATACCATCAGTCTGGTGATCTCAGAAGGCTCCAGAAAAAGCAGTTGGGTCTTTTTTCTTTCTTTTAGTTAGTTACACAAGGGGGTGACGTTATTTATGTCAATGAGCTCGTTGCTAATTAAACTCAGTGCCCAGTGGCTAATTATTAATGCTGGGCACACCTGGATTCTCCCACCTGACCCCCAGGGCCATGGCAGGAGAATTCCAGGGCTCAGGTGGGCAGCACCTGTGGCCAGGAGTGCTCAGGGCTGGAGGGCTGGGAGCTGCAGCTCCCGACCTCCACCGTGTCGCTTAAAGGGTGAGCAGGTACTGACAGGAATCTGTGAGGACAGCCTGACCGTTCCAGAGTGTTCTATTTCTTGCTGCCAGTTTGCTGGTGTCAGTAATGGGGTCAGTCTGTGACTCACAGAACTAAAAGGAACAGCAGGGTCAATGTCCAGGGAACCAAGCTTAGCAATCATCTGGCAGTGGGCCTTTCCCAGGCCACGTGGCTACGCAGGGAGATGGGGCTGAACACTGGCGTTGGGATGGGAATGGACTGCTTTCACTGCATCACAGCCTCTGGTAAGTCAGCAGCCAGGGGACTTTGTGTCCAGAAAGCCTTTAGCCATAGGACACAGAAGTCTGGAGCCAAAGAGCATCCAAGGGGTTACCTCTTGGCTTTGGGAGAAGCTAAGGTGCAGCACATGCATTACGTAAGACATCTCTGCCTCGGCCTCCTCATCTGTAGGATGCACCGAGTGAAGACTCTGGCCTCTCTCTCCCTGGGGCCGTTTTGATTGGCATAGGGAACAACCTATGGGAGTGGTTTTGCAGATGGCAGAGCTGTATGATAGCCCCCATCCCCTATTCATGGTTTTGCTCTCCTGGATTTCAGTCACCAGTAGTTAACCAAGGTCGGAAAATATTAAATGGACAATTCTAGAGATAACAGTTCCTTAACTTTAAATAACATTCACCACAGTCTGTGGTTGAATTGCTCTACGTCACTATAGTTGTGGTTAATATCTCGTGGTGCCTGGCTTACAAAGATCACCATAAGTATGTATGTATAGGAGGAATCACGGAGAAGGGCTTGGCACTATCACAGTTTGGGTCGCCTGCAGAATATCTTGGAGCCTGTGTGCTGTGGACGAGGGGGACCGCTGTATAATGACCGGTGATGGTGGCAATGACAGTAAAGACAGTGATAGAGTCCTGGGCAAAAGCTTCTCCCAGCTGGACCAGATGGGAAACAGAGGCACACGTGCCATCTCCCTTTCCTAAGTAGCTGGAACAGTGCAACTACAGACACGTGGATACGGAGAGCTCAGTAGACCCAGCTTGCCAACATACATGGTGAAACCACTTTGCTTTAAGCAGGAAGCCAGCAGGGACCCGGCCCTCCTGGGAGAGTCTTGGACCGCTCGGCCCTAACCTTGGGGTGGAGTGCAGAGCTGCTGCTCCTGTGACGGGAGTCTGCCCAGACTGAGCAGGCAAGGTGGCCAGGAAGCTGCCTTCCTTCCTGCCTGGGGTGGCCCTGAGGGACATGTTCCAGAGGTCTGGAAGGCTCTGTGTCCCCACTCTGGTCAGCGCCTCCAGGGGCACAGTGCAGGAGACAGTGGCGGTACTGGCACAGCCTGGCCATCACTGCTCTACCACCTGGTGCCCTGGGTGCCCCACTGTCCCCTCTCAGGCGACACCACAACTCAAAAGGCAGGTGGGAGGAGACGCCCAAGGACGCTCCAGTTACCTGCCTGACACACCCAGGGCAAGTAGCAGGAGCCAGGCATGAGCCCCAGGGTTCTGCCCATGATGCCCTGCGACCGCCCTCCCTGCAAGTCACCTCCGCCTCTGTCACACGCCTGGTCTTCAACCAGAGTGCATCTCTCTTCTCTTTAGGTCCTACTATTGTTGGATGGAAGAAAGCGACGGAGCCACACTCTAACCTGGCTCTCATCTCAAAGCCAGGGCTGGGGTCCCCAGGCAGGACAGGGATCCCTGAGGGTGGGGTGCCAAGGGCGTCACCTCAGACCTGCTGCCTCTCTGTGGCCTGGCGGGGCACCCCGGGAGGCCCTGCGCCCGTCCCCTGGCTGGGCCAGGGCTCCTGGATGGCAAGCGGATCTCTTGATGGCTTTTACCTGCAGACAAGCTCTCTCCTTGCTATTTCCCAGTGGGAGTCGGAGAGCGAATGTGTGCTGCGAGACTTCCTGCACCCTGCGCTGTCTGG
Organism: Muscardinus avellanarius; assembly: GCF_963383645.1. NCBI lineage: Eukaryota > Metazoa > Chordata > Mammalia > Rodentia > Gliridae > Muscardinus > Muscardinus avellanarius. Next base: position 73,565,540 of record NC_137796.1, on the reverse strand, counting down.
AAACCATCCTCGCCCCCTCCTCTGCGTGCCGGTGAGGGCTTGAGAATCTTCGGGACTGAGGGTCTTATCAGGAGGAGTGCCTCCCCATGCCTGGGCGCCTACAGTGGGGTGAGGGTGCCAGAGCCTGAGCTCCTCCCAGACTCCGCTGGCCAGGGGTGGTTAATTTAACCTCTCAGCCTGTTTCCTGCACTGCAAGGTGGCCCTGACCCCTGTAAGAGAGCACTCATGCGGACTTGACAGCCCGCACACCCAATGGGGCAGTCCTCACCTCGTTCCCTGGCCCCTCCCATCCCCATCGGCCATCACTAATGGAGGAGTTAGTGCTTGGGGAGCATCTCTCCCCCTTGCCGATTCCAGGTGAAACCTCAGGGAAGGAACTTTTCTCTGGCCCTTTCACCAGCCACCCGCCCTTCCCCTGCAGTGCCCCTCAAGGGACTGGGACCCGCGAGCCCTCACGTCCAGGCTCACCCCATCATCCACGCCTCGCAGTCCCAGGGGGTGTGTGAACAGCTATGTAGTGCATTCCTGGAAGGAAGGCCTGGGACAAGATTCTAGGAGTCAGGGATTTGGGAGTCCCTGGCATCGGGGAGTGTGGTAGGCATGGGGTGTCTCCTCGGCTACATGAACTCCTGGGAGGAGGCCGGGGCAGGCCTCAGCTGCCCAGGGAATGTCCCGGTTCCCTCATTACCTTTCCACCGCGCAGGCCATGGCCTCGTGGCTGACGGAGGAGGAGTAGGTCTGCCACTCTCCCCTGGGCAGCTCTCGCACCTGCACGGTGAAGTATCGGATAGGGGAGGCTCCATCACTACCTGGGACCCATTGGAGCCGGAGGCTGCGCGCTGTCACTTCCGCCTGGGGCACCAGGAGCTCTCTGGGGGGCGCCGGCCGCTCTGTAACCAAAGGAGGACAGATTGCATGAGAGCCGGCCTCTTACCCTTCCCTGCTGCCTGCTCCCCTCACCGCGTTCCCTGCACCTGCGTTTGCAGTGAGAAGATGGGTGCAGGGTGCACAGGGCCAGGCCTGGCCTCGAGTGGGCCTCGTCTGCCTGTCACCATGTCCCCACACCCCCATCACTTTCAACAGAGAAATTCCACAGAGGGAGGAATAATTGTTTAATTGTTTATCATGAAGATTATTGATTCTGATTAAAATGTGTGGCGTGTAATAAAGCAGCAATTGATTGTCGGCCAGGCAGTGATGGGTCTATGAGAAGCGCTTCGATCTAGCTTAATCAGCAGTCCTTTCCTCAGGCTGCACCTCACCGCCTGACTCCTCCCGACCTCAATGGCACGGTCCCTCCGCTGCTCTGTGGCCTCCCTCCTGACAGACACACTACCAACTGAAAAGTCTGCTCTCCTCACTGAACCCTGGACAAAGACCTGAGAACCTGGTGGAAAATCTAAATTCTCCTGTAATTCCAGGACTTGGGAGGCTGAGACAGGAGGATCATAAGTTTAAGGGTAGTCTCAGCAACGTAGTGATGCCCTCGGCAAATTAGCAAGACAATGAAAAATAAAAAGGTCTGGGGTGTGGCTCAAAGGTAAATACCTCTATAATGCCCCCCCCACACACACACATAATCTAAACTATCTGAGTCCCAGAAGCAGATGGGACCAGGGTCTCAGCAGGCCAGTGTGGACCAGGAGAAGGGTGTTCATGTGAGGATGTCCATTCGGCTCTGTCAAACCTTTAGCAAACCTCTCTCCCAGCCTACACTTTGGGAAGTGCTGGGCATTCCTAGGGAGTGGTACTGCATGGAGGAAAAAGGCAAGAATCAAAGGGCAGCAGCCTTTGGGCCACTGGGCAGAGGAGCCGGCGCCTCAGCTTCACTCCCCAGCAATGAGGACCCTCAGGACCAGCTGCAGCCCCAGGTCCCAGGGGTCCCCCGGTCTGTCTTCAAGGGCCTGTACCTGCACCCCAGCCCAGGGGAGGAGCTCAGCCGGCGCTGAGAAAATGTGGGCATAAACATACACATCAAGGAAGAGGGTCAACATGTTTGCTTTGATAAGGTCATTAACATTTCCCTCAAACATTGGAGAGCACTTTGTGCTGATAACAGAGGTGGTGCAAAGTGGGCTGGAGGTGGTCCTTTGTGGGGACACCGAGTGTGAGCCGCCTTCCCCACCACCTGCTTCACATTTTGAAGAAGCTCGGTCCTCTAGGAGACTCGAGGCTCCCGTTCCTCCAACTGACCATGCCAAGAGCCGAGGAGGGATGGCACGTGGGAGAACGGGCGTGACTGAGTGCCTCGGCGGCTCCCAGAGGGGTGTCCTGTCCATCCCCATCACTGGGACTGGCCGGCCAGTGACCGCTGCTAGTTAAGGTTACTCGAATTGACAAGCCTCCCCTGGGAGCTGCAGAGCCCCTGGGAGATCTCCGTTACCTGAAGGTGAAACTGCAGGGGTGGAGTCAAGGTTGACCCGCTTGTGCCAACCAGGGAGGAGTGCCAGCTCTGTCCCCAACTTGGCCACAGTGCAGCCAGACTGCTGCTCAAAGTTCAAGAACCGGCATCATGCAAGTCCGTGGCATTCCCATGGGGACCTGGCCCAGGGAGGTGCTGCCTAGGGTCCTGGGAGAGGGGGAGGACAAGCCAGTTAAGGGGAGGAGCAAGTGTCTTCCTCAGGAGCCCAGTGGACCGGGTTCTGAGGCCTGGGAGGCTCAGAGAGAGGAGGCCGGAGCAGGCTTCGGCCCTGGGAAGCAGGGGAGGAGTCTGGACTCCAGCCAGCACAGGCAGCGAGGTAGTGAGCACTGACGCTGGGGGGTGGCAGGAACCACTGTAAGTTCAGGGTGTGAGGAGCGAGGCCTGGTCTGCTGATGTCACAGATGCACCGGTTTGGACTGAAAACGAAAGCCTCCTTTTCCTCGGCACCTGTTCTGTTCTGCAAGTGTGGGCGGGGGACGGGGGACCGCAGCAACACATGGCCAGCACAGCAGGCCTTGGAACAGTGTGGCCTTCAATCGAGTGACCACTTAGCGACCTCGTGGGCAAGGCCTCGGAGCACCTTTGTGAGATCTAGAGACGGGGTGGCAGTGGCAAGGCCCAACAGGGTGCCCAGGACCTGGCTGGGCTCAACCAACATGGCACCTTGCTCTCCTTCTGCCCTTCTACGTGGGAGGCCAGAGTCATTTGCAAGCGCTTTGAGTTCCACTCCTCGCTCCTTGACACTGTCCAGTTCAGCTTGTGTAATAAAAACAGTGTGGCCATTGCACAGTCCCATTAATCGGTACTTGTGCCAGCCCCCTGGAGCTCTGAGGATAACGCCTGCAGCCTCTGGGGTGTTGGGGCAAAGGGAAGGCAGCCTTCCACCACACCTCCTGTGTTAGAACCACGCAGAGAGGGGAAAGAATTTGCCTCCTGCTGGAGCTGCAGAGCCGTGTGCTTCTCCTGTGTTCATGTCCCCAACCTCTGGGGCTGGCCGTGACCTCAGCCTCGGAGCTGGGGCCACAGCTCTGAGGTGAGGGGCCGTGGCACCGGCCCTGGGGCTGCTGTGGCCAGTTCTAGAATGAGACCGAGGATGATAGCTGGAGCCCAAAGACACGGGAGCCTACCACGGACTTCCCTGGTAAGAGCAGGCCCGCCTGATCTCAGCTCTACAGCTGTGTGAACTGGGCAAATCAGTAAGTCTGTTCAACTCTCCTCTTCTGTGAGATTAGAGTGAACACGGGGCTCTGTCCTATGCAGCAGGGGAATAAACCAAGACAGAACACACAGAGAGCCTGACTGTGCTTGGAGCTGGGCAGCTCTCTTGCAGAATAATTATTGGGAGGATGCTATTCAGAAAATACCACCTGAGCACCTGCTCACTGGGAAAACAGATTTGAATACTAGAGGGCAGATGCCTGCTTCTAGTGGTTCCCACGCCCACACAAAAGCTCCGCGCAGCCCTCTCTGAGCTGCGCCTCTCTCTCTCTCTCTCTCTCTCTCTCTCTCTCTCTCTCTCTCTCTCTCTCTCTCTCTCTCTCTCTCTCTCTCACACACACACACACACACACCTGGAAATGAACCCAGAGACATTCTGCCTACACCTCAAACCTTATTAGCTTTTTTTTTAAATTTGAAACAGGGTCTAAGTTGCTGGGGCTGGCCCTGATCCTGCAATCCTCCTGTATCAGTCTCCCAAGTACTAGGACTACAAGCATGTGCCACTAAGCTTGTATTTCTCATCTTCAGCCCTGGGTAATTTCACCTATCTGAGAGAGCACACAGGTGGCTAGTGGCTGTGCCATGTGGCTGCTGTATGATAATGTGTCCAGCTCTGTGTCTGGCTCAGCACATCCCTTCTATTTCTCCAAAGGGAAGGCTCAGGCCTCCCGGCTGCCACATGGACCATGGAGGGCCCCAGGCAGCCTCGTGCTTGCCTGAACATTTACGCTGGTTGGAGCCATCTCTCCAGCCTGCCGATCCTGCTGTGAGTCTGGCTTACCTCTCTTCTCAGTGGTGATGACCGTGGCCTCCAGTGGCTCCCCCCAGCCCTGCCTGGTCTTGGCCGACAGCCTGAAGATGTAGGCAGACTCCGGGGCCAGCGCAGTGGCTGTGAACTGCCGCACTGTGGCGCCGACCTCCACGGTGGTGAAGGTGTGGGGGCTGCTGCTGGCCAGGCGGTAGGCGATCTGGTACCCTGTGGGTGAAGCCCAGCAGGGAGAGAGAGGGGAAGAGAGACAGACAGACAGTCAAACAGATAGACAGGCCACTTAGCCAGCCATTTATTCACTCATCTGGGAAACCCGCCCTCCCACCACCCCACAATTACTTCTGCATTGAAAACCCAAACAGGCTCATTTGTTTCTTCCAGATTTTCCGAGGCGGCCCGTGCACACTTAAAGGAAGAACACACCTCCGTGATGAATGGAGGGTCTCTGAATGTAATCCCCTGTGAAACTTGTTCCACTCTTCATCCTTCACCGGAACAAGATGTGAAAACAGTTTCATCTTTCCTAAGGATGCTGGCTCACTGGAAGAATGCCATGGGACCTCCCGTGATGAAGCCTGCCCCCAGCACATTCATTCATTGTTTGCCAACAAGGGCGCAGCCTGCAGTGGGCAGGAGCGGCACAGGGGCCACGCCTCTGTTTCCATCCTTCCCTCCACTCGTCTCCCCTGGCCACCTGTGACCCCCACGTCCCCAGCTTCCTCCACTCTGCCCAGCACCTTGGCCTTCCCTGGGCTGGTACTGCCTCCTGGCAGCGCCTCTGGCCAGTGCTGAGCTGGGAGACTCCACTTTAATCCTCCTCTTGCTCTTTCTAATCAGTCGAGGGAGGGCCAGGTCAGTTCTGACGGTCTCTCAAATTCCTTGATTGTTAAGGGTTCATGGCTGATCAGACACTATTAATGAGGAAACCTCTCCAACCGGGTGACTCCAAGGCTCGCCTCCAGTGTCTGAAGAGTTCTTGCCCACTCTCCAGACCTAGCCTGGGACACCCGGGCTCACCGACAGCGAGTGGCCCAGCTGCTGAGCTCCTGTGCTGTGAGAACCTGAGCCTCTCAAAGAATCAGCGACAGCCCAACTGTTGGAGGTGACCGGGGTACACGGGGAAATGAAGCCAGCAGGCAGGAGGGGTCCTCGGCGCCCTGCCTCCAGTGGGCAGCCTGAGTGGTGGCCATCTGCAGAGGCCAAGCTGAAGGGTGCCTGGCAGGCTGGCCCACTCCCTGGGCTTGCCTGACCCCCTGGTCATGCCACTGGGGGCAAGCCCTCTGCTGTCTGTTCTTTCTTCTTGCCTGTCTCTGGGTTCCGGGGTGTCTGAGCTCGCTGGCATCCTCCCAGCTTCGGTCATTTCTCCAGCTCTAATGCCAGCCACATGGAGGCCAGGAGGACGATCCCATGGAGGTTCCTGACAGCCGGCATCATCAGCGCTGTTGTCACCACCATGCAGACTGGGGGACGGTGCCCTTTCTGTGAGGATACCCCGGAGGCCCAGTGTTTGCAGGACCCCGACCTGGGCTCTCTGAGTTGTTTCCACCACCGCTCTGCTTCTGATACACAGGGGCTCTTCACCCTGCCATGGGACCAGGTCTCCTCGGGGTCTCCTGAATGCAGGTGGCCCAGCTGCCCTCAGGCCTCTGGCGAGTGTGTTCTGCTAAAAGCCTGCATTTAGCAGGAGATGACAGGAAACACCTTGCAGGGCTGCGGAGGTTACAGACCCTGGCCCAGGCACCGCTCAGTGCACAGCCATTCTCAGCCTTGATGTGATTGCAAAACAGTAACCACGACCAGCTCTCCACTCCCCGCGCTGGCAGGGCGCCCTGTCCTCAGCGTCCCTTCACTCCGCGTTCTGGTGGGCTCCCTGTAGAGCTCACAGAGGTATTTTTTCAGCATTTTCCCCAAGGTCCTTGTCCTCCCAGGACCAATGCTGGAACGGGTCTGCAGAAGCTGTGAGCCTGTTGTTTTTAGGTCAGGATGGCGGCACCACCACAGAAGGCTTGGGATGCCAAGCAGACTCGCTCAGCTCCTGGCTGAGCCCCGAGCAGTGGGATGAATGCTCCCCTCACCTGGCTGTGACGCAGGAGCCATGCCCCAACACCAGCAGGCCTCACTGAGGCAGCTACACCTGGCGCATGCTCAGCCCTGAGCTCGCACACAAAAGGCACCCCTAAGAGGGACTATCCCTGGAAGAACAGATTTTCCAACAATTTCCTACTTTCTCGAGGCCAGGAGAGCTACCTAATTCTACTCTTCTACCTGAGAGCAGCATCTCTGGTCATGGAATCAGCATGTGTCTTGGAAAACTAGGCTTAAACTTCCATTTTAAAAAGGCAATTTATAAGCCAGGCACAGTGGTGTGTGGCGATAGTCCCACTTCTTGGGAGGCCGAGACAGGAAGATCACAGGTTTCAGGCCAGCCTCAGCAATGCAGAGAGGCCCTCGACAATTTAGCAAGACCCCATTTCAAAGCAAAAAAAATATTAAGCCAGATATGGTGGTGCACACCTGTAACTCCAGTACTTGGGAGGTTGAGACAGGAGAATTGCAGGCTCAAAGCCAGCCTTAGCAACATAGGCTCTCAGCAACCTAGTAAGACCCTGTTTCCAAATAAAAAATAAAATAGGGCTGGGGGTATAGCTCAGGGATAGAATACCTCTGGATTCAATCCCTAGAACCACAAAAATAAAATAAAAATTTAAAATTTAAAAAATGCTGGAGATAGAATGCCCAGGGTTCAATCACTAATAAAGAAGGAAAATTATTTAAAACTATATTAAATATTTATTTATTTGTGGTATTAGAGATTGAACGTTGGGGTATTCTATCTCTTAGCTATACCCTAGCCTTTTTCATTTCTTATTTTGTAACAGGTTCTCACTAAGTCGCTGAGGGTCTTACTACATTACTGAGGCTGGTCTTGAAACTGCAATCTTCCTGTCTTAGCCTCCCACATGCTGGGGTTACAGGCATACACCACTATACCTGGCTTAAAATGTTTTTTTTTTTTTGGTGGTACTGGGGTTCCTGGAAGCCCTTCTACCTCCAGGCTACACTCCCAGACCTATTTTTACATTTTTATTTGGAAACAGGGTCTCCTAAGCCAGCGCGCGCGGCTGGCTTCGAACCTGCGCGGTCCTCCTGTCTCTGCCTCCCAAGCGCGGGGATTACAAGCGTGTGCCACCACGCCCGCCTAAAATGTTTTATTATTACTCTTTGGATTATATTATATTTGCATGGCTCAAAGACAGCACAAAAATGCTAAGGCAGTAGCTCGTATCAGGTCTCCCACCCTGACCCCATGTGTCCCACAGCCTCCCACCCAGGCAGGCAGCATTTCTGGTTCAGGGGCTACTATTGCAGAATAACGTAGGAATGAGGATGGAGTAACAGGCAGACACCCTGTTCTTCTGTGAACACTTGTCCCGTACGAGGCATCCTGTCTCTCAGGCTGCTTCTCTCCTTAGCTGCCCTCCACTTGGTCACAGGTACATTTCCCCTTCTCATTCTCCGGAATGTTTATATCTGTTTTGGGCTCTCCCAGTTTTTACCCTTAAAGTTACAGGCTATGCCATTCACTCGGCCTCTAACCCCTCACTGTGAACGGTGATGAAATGAACCCCGCTCCTTTTCTTCCTATACTTGTCTGATCTGTTACAACAACTTGGGTTCAGCATATTCACGCTTTTTTTTCTCCTGCTATCTGCCCTTATATGTGTTAGTGCATTCACATCTCTATTGTCTGGTTTTTAAACTCTGAATTGTGTCGTGTGAGACTCACAAAATATCTCACAAGAGATGTAAACCAGTGTTCTTGTGTTACCCTGATCTTCTTGTGTCTCCAGCTTTCAGGAGTCACATGATTATCCTTGTGTGGCTGTGATTTGGAGCATTCACACTTTGCTGTGCGGTCAGGAATTTGGGGCAAGCGGCATCTCTGGGGGACAGGGCTGGCCTCTGTGCTAGTGAAGTGCTGTCCACACAGGATTATGCAGAGGCCTCACAAAGGGCCAGGGTAGGCTGGACTTCCGGGTAATGGCAGAAGCTTCTGCCTGACCACCAGAACAAAGCCCATCTGTGGCCGGCACCCAGAGCAGCTGACCAAGGCCCGTTTGCACTGTCACAGGCATACCTTTACATTAAAGAGTCTAAAGAAAGATGTTCTGCAGAGACAAACCCAACTTTATAACCAAGCAGAAAGACTACACTCACAGACATCAACACTGCCAATAAGATCATGATCGAACAGAGTATTTTTGTATTTATTTTTGTATTTTTTTATTTTGCGGTACTGTGGATGGAACCCAGGGGCATTCTAGCTCTGAGCTACGCCCTCAGCCCTATTTTTTATTCTCTACTTTTAAACAGGGTCTCACTGAGTTGCAGAGGGCCTCACTAAGTAGCTGAGGCTGTCCACGACTGTGATCCTCCTCAAACAGAGTATTTTAAAAGGCTCAAGAATGTTGTGCAAGTGATGTGAATCCAAGCACTTGAACGTCACTCCTGGAGATAAAGAGGCGCCAATCCCCCTTAGAGAAGCACGCACTGAGTAGGCATCAGAAACAGACGAAGGCCTGGTGTCGCGCTGCGTCCTGCTCTCTCTCTGCACTTTGAACGCTGGGCAGGACTACCTGGCTGCTTGTGCTCTGCATGGCTGAGCGGATGCAACGTCTCCCTCCTAGGGTGAAGAAGCGCGTCTACCTATGACCTCAGGAGAAGCATCCTGGCCTGACAACAGACGCTTGCTTTCCAGGCTCCCGAGAACACCAGAGGCCGGGCCCCGATGTGCAATCATCTCTTCTCGGTCACTCTGAGACTCAGGGGTACACCCTGCACCCACCCGCGCATCCCCGGTATGGAGCACCACCAGCTGGCGCAGCCCCCCGTCTGTCACTCTGCATTTTGCAGGGCGGTGTGCGATTAGGACTCCTCACTAAAAACCCAAATTGTCTTTCAACTCAGAAGTCTGAATTAATGAGGTATTATTTACTTTTAGGACCAGGACATGATTACAGATGCGCTTTTGTTATAGTTTAATCTTCATTATTTTATCACGTTTTATCTCTTCGTGGATGATTCTGTTGCTAGAGGTACTAATCCTGTGGTGAAGCGAGAATTGTGTTCAAAGGCACATCTTTGTGAAGCATAGAACTGGGGGATTAAGTGGGAACTGGTCTCTCTTTGTCAAATCAGACTCTCCTCCCTACCAATGGCTCTACCCGACTCTCTCATCTTTCTCTGGGTGAGCTTTGGCCTCAGAACATGCCGTGGACCACAGTTTCCTGTTTTGCCCCTTCCCCGACCCCTTCTAGGCCTGTATCCCTTGATAGCACCGGATGATACACCATCACATGTTTTGGGCTGTTTTGTGTGTGATCCTTTCTCTCTCAGGGAAGTCCCTGACAGTACGGCGAGGAGTTGGAGACCTGGGTCCTCACCCAGCTCTGACTGCCTGACCCACCCACCCCATGGCAGTCCAGGCTGGACGGCACAGTCACTTCTGATGTGGCCCCAAAGCTCTCTCAGCCCCCTCACCCCACTACTCTCCTGAGGTCTTGAAGGTCATGTTTATGTCCTTATCATAAAAGTTACTCAAGAAGCAGAAAACAATAGCACTGCTGAAGTCACCTGTGGCCTTAAGGTGGGTCCCAAGAGAGCAGGCCCTGCAACAAGAGGTTTGTTTGGGAGAGAGGAAGGGAGCTGAGAAGCAAGCTGGGGAGGGAGGGAAGGGGCACCACACACAGGAGAAAGCTTTAGCCTGGTGCAACTTAGAGAGCTACAATATTTGCCCACCAGCTCCCAGTGGCCACTGGCTCAGAATTGGGTGGGACTTCTTAACTGTCTAGTCTAATCCTCAGAATCCAGAGGCTCCGACAGCTAGGGGAGGCCCCGGGCAGGGTGGGCTGTGGTGGCTTCTTAGCAGCTGGTGAGTGAGTGCTGTGAGTGGGGTAAGGGAGCACAGATATGCAATAAAGCCATCCATCAATTAGGGAGGCAGAGACCAGACTGCCTCAGCTACTTAGCAAGGCCCTACGCAACTCCATGAGACCCTGTTTCAAAAAGAAAATGACTAAAACATAGGGCTGGGGGTGTAGCTTGGAGGTACAATGCCCCTGAGTTCCATCCCTGGCACTACAAAAATAAATAAATAAATAAATAAATAAATAAATAAATAAAGCCACCCATCCTATCACTCAGATAACTGCTACTATCTTGGATTTGTGTGTAATGTGTGTGCGGGGTTACTAGAAACCCAGCAGCACTCTACCTCTGAGCTATAGACCTTTTATTTTCTATTTTGAAACAGGGTCTAAGTTGCTGAAGGTCTTGCTAAATTGCTAAGGTTGGTCTTGAACCCACAATCTTCCTGTTTCAGCCTCCCAAGTACTGGGATTCTAGGCATGTGCCATCAGGCCCAGCTTATCTTAGAATTCTTTGATAATCATTTTCTTTGTGTATGAATTTTAAATGAAACTGAATCTTTACTCTAAATATGGCTTTTTCATCCTGCTGCTTCTGAAAGACATATCCAAAGCATTTCCCTGTTTGGAAACATGAATATTAATGACTGCTTAGTCCAGCCGGCCCTCCTTGTCTTTGGGTTCTGCATCCTCAGGCTAAACCAACTGAGGATCAAACAGGTTCAGGGGCAAAGAAACGTTGTGTCTGTATTGAGCCTGTTTAGACTTTCCCCTCATCATTATTTCCTAAACAATGTTGTGTAACTACTGTTCGCAGAGCTTCTTACTGTATTAGGTATTATCTACAGATGGTTTAAAGTACGCAGGAGGATGTGTGTAGGTTAGGTGCACAGACTACGTCCTTTTACATTAGGGACTCGGGTTTGATCCATACCCTGCAGATGTGGCGGGAACTGCATTGCCTCTCGTGGACCCTCCTTTCACAGTGAGGGAGGGGGTATTTGCTGCAGGCTGCCCTTGACTCTGACCTGTGGCCACAGAAACAGCGTCCATCTGGTGCCGTCTAGGTGAAGACTCAGTAGGCAATGTATGTAAATTGCAACAACGTCACTTGTTCCTAATGGCAGGAAACCTGGGGTATTATTTTCTATCTCTGATCCAGTTCTTACACTGAGCTACTGGGAGAAAATTCCTCAGCTTCCAGATATGCTCACAGATTCCTATTATTGCTCCTTACAGGTGATATCATTGCTAGCATCCGCACCGTAGTCTGTTGAACATAAAGATTACTTCCTATATCTTACCCTGACACATTTGAAAGCCTCACTCCACAGACAATAGAAGAGCCTTTTTCTGTACATACATGGCAAAGAGGCAGCTGTGTCATCGTTCTTGCATTTTTAAAGAATAATGAGAGATGGTGTTAGCGATGAGAGTGTTTCGCTGGAAGAGGCTGGTTATGTAATTACGGTCACAGCCAGATCAGAAACATTAGCGCGCTGAATTTCAGCGAGGCAAGGTCAGAAGGCTGCGGTGTGTGTTCAGAAAGAATGGGTCTGCCGAATCAATAGGAGGAGTGAAACACCGCCGGCAAGAGCGTGTTGTTAAAGTTATGGGTGGATTATGATAATACAGGCATTCAAAGGAGCAAGGCCAAGCACGAGGAGCATCGATCCAAAGCGAAGATTAAAAACACAGAGTGAGAAGCCTGCGCGGTTCTCAATACACCTGAAAGGTGGAGGGAGCATTGTATGCCCAGAAAATCAGGGTTGAGAAAGGGTGCATGTTGGGTGTAGGAGACATATTTCAAGCCATCCATCATGTAAGACACAAAGAAGGGATGCTAGGAAGATGCGGCCACAGATTGTAACCTCTCCCTGAAGCTTGATGCCAGAGAGCTGGTGCAGCCATGGGGTTTAGTCCAGACATCTGAGGTGGCTGTGAACCATTTATGGGGTGTGCTCTTGGCCAGCAAGCCACACGCAGGTCCGAGAGCCTCCCTGATGCTCAGGTCCTGTGGGCCCAGCCAGAAGCCACTGGCTGTTAGTTTAGCACTTGGGGGCAGGGAGCACATAAGTGCAACAGGAAACCCAACCCGGGGATTTGCAGACATGGATTATATTCAAATGAGCTCCTAATTCTCAGAAGAATTGGCACACACCCTGTGTAATAAGCTCAAGGTAAATGTTAGGCCCTGGATGGGCAGGAAGCCTTCGGATGGGGAGGAGGCAGAGGCAGAAGCCGGGGCGTGGGGTCTGAAGAGCCACGCGTCAAGTCTAGCTTAATGGCATTATGAGTGCACGGAGCCGTGTGGCAAGTGAGGAGGGATGGCCGTGCTCAGGGGGGCTCCGCGCACGCCCTCCCAGGAAGGTTCTGAACGTTAAAAGCTCTCCATAGTAAAATATTTATGCAAATAGGCAAGCGTTTTCCCCTCTAGGTTCTTGCCGGCACTGTTAATCTCTTCTGGAAATGCAAGGACATGTTTTGATATAGATGGCAAAGGCGTGAGCTGCAGAGGTGTTTACGCACTCTGAGGGCTGCGCTGCAGAGTGGGAGCACCGACTCGAAATCCCTGGACATGAAGTGAGTGACGCAAAGCGTAGGTTCCCTTTTCCCCCGGTCGCCAGCTGAAGCCTCTAGGGACCGTCTTCCCTCTTCCCCACAGCCTCTGCAATTCACTGTGCCGCCTGTAGTGACGTGCAGGTGACAGGCGACCCCGACAACACCCATTACAACCAAATGCTGCCACAACCGAGGAGGCGCGGCTGTGATGCTCTGCCCTGCAGTGGACCAGCACCGCCTGACTTGGCATCTCCTGCCATGGCAGGGGTTTGGTGCTCTCCTTACCTGGGTCTTGTGATTTTCAGTGACTCCCAAGGAACTCCAAACCAAGACCTGAATTTCTTAGCATACATCAGAGACATTCTGTAACCCAAATGGCCTTCCTAGGCTTTCCTCTCTATCTCCTCAGCATGAAGCCTCAGCTCCGGAAACCACAGTGATGGAGAACAAGCCAATGTGACATGCCACAGGCGCGTACAGAGTAAGTGCCAGCATGGGGTCAAGGCACAGCACAGCGGGCTGCCTGTGAGCCCAACGGTTGGAATAGTAAGCAGGATTTGGACTCACACATTAATTGAGCACTGACTGTGTGTCTGGCACTTCCGAGTGCTTCATGTGCAGCTCATCTGATGTGATGAGAGAGGCACAGATGCCATCCATTATTGAGGGATGGGGAAACTGAGGCACGGGACCTGCAGGCGACTTGCATGGATTCACTCAGCTAGTAGACTGTAGGCTGAGATCTGAACCCCAGGGTGGCTGCCCAGTCTGGAACCTTGCCCGCTCACTCTCCCATCCTGCCCATCCCTAAAGCAGTGCTGAAGATACAGGGAGAAATACGAGCAGATTCATCCGCGCAAACTGGTGGACCGCAGCTGCTTTCTTTTTTGCTATTCAATGGATCTGCAGAGAACATCCCTGTGCACATGTGCAGGGATCTTTCTGAGGAGTGCTGTGGAGAAGCTGAGCCTGCCAGGTTGGACGGCAGGCGAGGCGGCGCTCACCTTCCCAGGGTTGGCCACCCCGCTCTCAGAAGGCAGTACGGGTCGGGTCGCAGTCCTAACAGGGTGTCTAAAGAGGTCCCGCCTTCTCCAGTCCTCATGTCCTCCTGGGGCCATCAGACTTCACGATTTTAAGTCTGACTCATGTGAACTGGTTTATCACTGTAGCCTAAGTTTTATTTCATAGTATTTTTATAATCAGAAAAACAAATTCAAGATGCCCTGAAGAGTATATGACAGGATTTAAGAACAAGCTGAGAGCCCCATCTGGACAGCGAGACTCAGTGTGCCAGAAGGAAAGAGGAGAGGTGCCCAGCAGATGGAAATGCACACAAAGGGAGGGGCTGACTCACAGGTAAAGGGGACGCCGGGGTGGACGTCCCCACCGAGCCCAGGGTGAAAGTTCATCCCCATTGTGAGGTACGAAGAGGTGGAAACAGGAGGACCCTTACGAGGTGATAAGGCCCTGCGTGTGCCTGGGGAAATCCCTTCACATGTGGATTCATGGGTTTGGGTGCATATGGAGAGTGGGTGTGTTACACAAGCCAGCTTGGCGTGCTCTTTTGCGAAGCCCTGCACAGGGGTGGGGGCCCAGGGTCCTCACCAGCAAGGCGGCCTTTAGCCATTGGGCTCCAGCCTCCAGCACCCAGAGACACTTTTACTGTGTGTAAAGCGGGCTTTGACCTTGTATTTAAATTTCCTCATTTCTCTTGGACCAGAGGAAGCTGCAGGCCCATTAGGCCTGGTCACACTGTCCAAATTGTGACTCTCAGCTTGTTTTTCAACCTCGTCATTTACGTTTCAGGATGTCATTAACATTTGTTTCTCTGGTTACAGAAGTACTTTGAACCTGAGCAGAATAAACCTTTATACTCCGTGGCATTCAATTATAGGGAATAAAAACAAACCAACAGGACATCCACCATGCATCTCGCAAGAGGAGCAGAGGTCCCCAGGGAAGGGGTGTCCTCCAAGCAAGGAGCAGGCAAGCACCCCAGCTCAGAGCTGGTTGGGGTTGGAGATGTCCCATGTTTACAAGAAAGACCCTAGGCACGCTGTTCAAAGACAGCCTTGAATCAGACCAGAGGCCCCGGGACCCAGCCGAATGCACGCTCTGCCTCAGTGCGTCTGCCTCGAAGTCCCTGCCACAGCTGAACTTCACAGCTCAGTGGGCTACTGTGCAGGCACCGAGGTGCTCAGAGCAGCAGGGGTGGCTGAGACGGTCAAGCCTGGACTGCTTCTTCTCAGAGAAAGCAGTTCTGTGGGCTCCTGGGACTAAACGCAGCAGATGAGAATTCTATATTCTGAAGCTCAGGGGCAACTCCTAGATAATCCAACTCTGCTTGTTCCAGGAAAGGCTGCAGGCTCCTGTCTGGGCGCCATGTGAAGGACAGGCCCTGCCTGAGCATGGGCAAACCTTTTGTCCTGGCCATCTGCTCTGTAGACCATTTTCCTCACCTGGGTCTGGGCTTACAGCGCAGGCCCCAGATGTGTCTGCAGCCCTCCTCATCTGGAGTAGCCTGGAATGTTCGTTTCGACAGGGACTTCCATGGCTGTTCATCTGTGATTTGGGCGGCAAGAACCTGGGATTCCAATGGTCTCTTAATTCAGAAATGTTATACTCATAGCAAATATGTCTATCTGGCAGTTCCAGGAATCTCAAGGAGGAAGATTCACAGGGCACACAGACCGCAGCCTTCGTGTGTGGATGACACAGGCGCACTCCAGGCTCACCCAAAGCTAGTGCCTCATAAATATTTGCCTTTTAGGCCACCTGAATTTGCAGGTGATTTCCTCCTGTATCCAGCACAGGGTTTCAAGACTTAAAAACAACAACAACACTTTCTTCAATCTTCCAACCAAATCTTAGACTACCAAGATCAAAAGCAGAAACGTTTTACCACTTGTTTTTAAGTTCAGATTTATAACTGCACCAGAAGTCACCTGGAACACAAGCTAACCCATCTGGGGGTAGAGGGGCCTGCCATGCATTAGGACGAGGTGAACGTCATATTAGAGTGCTGACCTCCTGGGTCTGGAGTGACATTCTGTGCCTTTCAGTGTCCCATTTAACTCAGCCACACTCTCCAACATGCAGTAGGGTACTCACAGCAGATCCCGGCTGCAGCCCTGGATCTGTCTGCTTTTCCACACGCAAAAGATTTCTATTCCGGGCAAGCAGATACCCCTTTCACTTCTTCCAGAGCCATAAAGCCACTCACCCTCCAGAGGCAGCTCAAAGGTGGCCTTGTGCACACAGAGCCCCCACCCGGGAGTGCCTGCTGGGGGCAGGGCACTGGATGATCTCTGCCACAGGGTCTTGTCCCTCCTGTTACCTCCCTGATGGGGCACGTGCATCCTGAGGATGGGCAGGTCTCATTCCTTCCCGCTTCCCACTTTGCGTTCAGTGTCTGGCACACCTAGTCCCTAATTTGTCTTGGTGGAAGGGTAATTAAATAAAGGAATTGATGAAATTTTAAAATATAATTTGCTGCCTTTGGGGAGCTGGGGGAAATTAAGGTCTTTCATCCCTATTCTCAGAGTTGCTTCTCTGAATAGAAAGTTAAATGTGAACAATTCCCTGGGACCTGAGGCCCACAGGTCACGAGCGCCTTCCCAGGGTCAGGTGTGAGCCTCACAGCAGAAGACAGCTGTCCCTAGGGGCTTGGGAGCAAGGCCTGAGTCTGCAATGTCTGTGAAAAACTAGCCTCCTCTTTTCCAAATCCACATCAGACCCAGAATGGCGTGGAGGGAAGGTGGTTACAAACGGCACTGCTATGAACCTCAAACAAGGGCAAAAAATTCTGGGTTAATAAAATGTAAATTGCACCCCACAAAACACCCTCAGTGCATAGCTCAGGACACAGAAGGGGGGCCATGATCATCTCAGTTCAGAAAACATAAGGCTGCTGTCAACATGATGTGTTTTCACCCTCATACCTATGCCATATAAATAGAAGAATGCAATGTAACTGTCATTTCTTGCCTTCCCATCGCTCCTTACCCAGAATCACGCCGTTGGGCTCCTCCGGGGGCTGCCAGACAATCCGCACCGCTGTGAGCCTCACTTCGGGGAACACCAGCCTCACTGGGGGGCCTGGGGCTAAGGGAAAACACAGTGACATGAGTCTGTGTGCACAGGATTGAAGTTCAGCAGCCGGCAGCGCCTAGCACATGGATAGTGACCCGTGATGCCCCTCATGGTACTCGCTGGAGTTTTCTAGGAATGGCCTTGGAACCCAGCTGGCTCTGTGTGTCTCCCTAACAATTCTGGGAAAACACCTCATTTGGGATCCTGTCCCCATCTACTTTCCATGCTGTGGAACCTGTGCTCACAAACAGTGCTGGGAACAGCGCACGATGGCTGTTGTGCCACAGAGCTGGTCACTAGGAGGAGAAGTACAGTGTCCACTCAGCTCAGCTCAGACGGCTTAGCTGGGCTTGACAGCTGCAGAGCGGACGTTGAGGGCAGCCTCAAGTCCCTTCCAACTCCAAATGGCGGTTACAGCTAGCGCAGAAACACGCTGCCGGTCAATGTGTTTTCTCTTCCGCGTGCCACCCCTCTCCTGCCTTGTCCTAGAAAATTAAGGGTTGATGTTTACAAATGCATATAATAACTCTTTGGTGTGGTTCAGTGCACCAATAATTCAAAAAGCAGTTTATACTGTGGAGCCATTGAATAACAGGGTCATAGCCCTTGTACAATATATTTGCTTAAATGGATAGGCAAGCTAGTGCAGGGCCAGTCTAAGGACTTGTTGGGTTTAATCATGGATTGATTCCTGGGTAGGAGGCGGTGGGCGTGGGCAATCAATACAGAAATACAATGATGTGTGCAGCGGCCATTCTGGGTGGTTGAATTCTGCCTCTGGCCACTAAGCTGAGAACAGTATTTAAAACTTGAATGGGTGTTATGACACCAATATTTGGGCAAAATAAACGTCCAAAGGAGGCTACCAGCTTGCTAGCCAGGCCTAATTCACAAATATCCAAGCTCTGACCTCAATATTAGGTGGCCTTGGTCCCCCGAGCAACCCCGAGGCTGGTCATTTAGATTACGTCTGACTGAGGGGAAGGAAAGACGCATTTGTATTAGGACTGTGTAAGAAGAAGAAAAATCTTCCACAACTAGCCAAGTGTCCTTCAGGAAGGGCAGTGGCAGTGGGCCAAGTGTCGAGGAACAGTTTCTAAAATGCTCCATCTGAGCTGGCTGTGGCAGTGCATGCCTATGATCTCAGTACTTAGGGAGGTTGAGACAGGAGGATCGTAAATCCAAGGCCAGTCTCAGTAACTTAGTGAGACTCTCAGCAGCTCAAACTCTGTTTCAAGAAGAAGAAGAAGAAGAAGAAGAAAAAAGGAGTCTGGAGATGTAGGCTGGAGGTAGAATGTCTTTGAGTTCAATCTCTAGTACCCAAAAAACAAAAAACAAAAAGCCCTTTCTGATTTTTCATTGAGAACCTGGAACACACAGGGCGTCCTTTGCACAGTTTGCAAGGAAGCACTGTCTGGAGACTCTGCGCTGGGGAGGGATGAGGCAAAGGTGCTCAGCGCTCAGTGCTCTGCAGGAGCCCAGGCCTTGCTCTGGTGCCCTTTGGTAGCCAGGGACAGAGTGGAGTTTCCACTCAGCAGGTGGCGGTGCTTGGAGCTCATTAGTCGCTTCAGGAAGGTGTGTAAGAAAATCTATACTTGTTTCACCGTGGCCAGATGCCTCTGATCTGGGGTGCGTGTTTTGGGGGAGGATCAGTATTTTCCCCTGACATCTTCATTACAGCCTATTCAATAATGAAAATATAAAAGAACAAATTTTTAAGTGTTTGACATCTGCATCATGGAAAAAAAAAGTATTTACTGATGATTTAGACTTCCATAAAAACAAAGCCAGAAAGATGTGCTTGTTACTTGGTCTTACTAGTTTACGAGGCCTGGGTTACTAGGTCAGACATAGGGCTCCGTACATGGGAACTTAGAATTCCCTCTCAATACGCAAATGGTGAGACCTGGGAAGTCCCACAAGAATGGGGACACATGGGTCCAGAGAGGATTTTTAACTAGATTTGTGTTGTAGGCACCCTCAAGATGAGCAGCTGACATTTTACAGCTCCGCCCACCCCTGGCCAGCACTGCCCACGGCAGAGTTACGATTGGAGTTTTGCATAGCTTCATAATCAGGCTGTAAAAATCCACTTCAGGCTGAAATTGGCCATATAAATGCTCAGTGACTGAAATACAATTTTGTTTTGTTTCCCTCAACTGAAAAAAAAATGTGTTTGGAAAATCATGCTGAAAGCCACCACCATCCAAACTGTTTGGATTGGGAAAGCAAACCCGGGAGACAGCGAGGGCAGCAAGGGCACCGAGCGTGCACATACCATCGTCTTTGGTGCGCTCGAGGATGAGGGGCGAGCTGGGCACCCCGTTCCCGATGCGGGTGAAAGCGAGCACCTGGAGCTCGTACAGCACAAACTTGCGCAGGCCCGCCAGCAGCGCGGACCACGTGTGGTTCCCCCGCACCACGTGGCTTCTGGGCTCGGGATCCAGGTCTTTGGCTCGGTATAGAATCTGAAGCAAAGACATAAGTGCGATGGTGAGAGCGATGCTGTGTGTCTGGCAGGCAGGGGCCTTGAGGTGCTGGCTCACACCAAGGCCGGAGCCAGCCAGTGGGTTGCAGCTGACTTGAAGCGCCATGGGGATCTCATTTCTGTGTGCTGGTATTTGTGGAGGAAGATAGTGATGAAGCCACTGTACGCCAAAAGGGTGGCATAAGCTCAGTCACCGTTCAGCGAGCTGGCTGCCTGGCCACGGATTTAAGATGGAAGCACTCGACTGCAGATGTGCCAGCAACATCTGCTGAAACAAGACTCCAAGATGAACACAGAGGCAGCACTCTGCTTTTTGCAAAAGGGGCCGCTGGGTCCCCCAGTTCCATGGAAACGGGGTTCCTGCCTCAAAAGGCGCACTGCTCTCCAGGGGAGCCTGAGTCCTGGGCCACAGGCACAGTCCTCCTGAGATGCTCCTCCTCCTGCGTGCCCCCCTCCACTCGCCTTCTCTGAATCATTCCCGAGATCACTGACCCATAAGGTCATAAAGACAGGGCCATCAGGGAAGAGCTTGGAAATAGCACAGCTAGCATTTTTCTCTGGGACCCTGGAAGGTAGACTGAAGTTTTGGGCTCTGAACTGACTTAACAGGAACTACCATGTATCATGAGACCGCTGAGCATCGTGGGATTGCCGAGTAGCATGGTGGCATGGTTGTGTACCATGGGACAGCCGTGCATGCATCAGAGGACAGCCATATACCATGGGATTGTCATGTATTATAAGATGTCCAAGTATCATGAGACTGCCATTTACCAAGGAGCTCAAAGGGAGCAATTAGAAGACCCAGGGAAGAAGAAAGGCATAAGAGAGCAGGTTGGGGGAAAAACAAAGAATAGAAATCTAAATGATAGAAAGTCACTGGGTACACTGTGGCACACCTGTAATCTCAGTATTTAAAAGGCTGAGCCAGAAGGACCCCAGGCTCCAGGCTAGTCTCAGAATCTTAGTAAGACCCTCAGCAACTTAGGGAGACCCTGTTTTAAAATAACAGGTCTGGGAGTGTAGATCAGAGGCAGAATGCCCCTAGGTTCAATCTCTAGTACCAAAAAAAAAAAAAAACCCCAAAAGATAAAATAGGGCTGACCCTTAAATTCAATCCCCAGTACTCCCTCCTCCAAAAAAAATTATAGACAGGCAAAGAGGAGACATAGTTCAGGTCCGTAGAGCAGCATGTGAGAGGAGTGTGGCTTCGCTGGCCAAATTCAAAGGGCTCACTGTGGTCCTTGGAAGAGCTGAGCCAAGGGTGGATCTGGGAGACGGTGCTCATCACCCTCCGGCGACGAGCACACAACTAGAGGTTTAAAGGGTCCAGGAAGTTGCAAAGAAGGCGGAACCCAGAGAAGTTGGAGTAAGTTCAGCCTATATGGCAGGTCTACTGGACTGCCCTGCGCCGTGTGAACCTGGACAAACAACACACGTCTATCGATACTCATCAAAATTCAACCATCAAGGAGTACGTCACCAAGTAGTTCTCTTAACTCTCAGGCTACCCTGGGAAGTAGCTTCCAATATTTTACAAGCGAGGAGACCGAGGGGTAGAGATAACAAACTGGCTCAAGGGGTGTGGTGACGTACTCCTGGAATCCCAGTTGAGACAGGAACGTTGCAGGTTTGAGGCCAGCCTCAGCAACTTAGCGAGACCCTGTTTCAATAAAAAATAAAAAATAAAAAAACAAAAAGGGCTGGGGATGTTGCTCAAAGGTAGAATGCCCCTGGGTTCAATTCAACCCCAAATACCACAAATAAATAAATTAAATAAATAAATAATAGAGTTGGGGGTATAGTTCAGGGATACAATGCCCCTGGGCTCAATCCCAGTACCACAATTAATTAATTAATTAATTAATTAATATGTCTGAGAATATAGCTCTGAGGTAGAACATCCCTGAGGTCAAATCGCATTACCACCGAAAAAAAAAAAAGGAGGGGCAAAAGAAGGGCCAGGACAAAAGCCAGTGAGGGCCAGGTACACTTTGGGCTCCTTCTCAGCCCTCTGACATTTGACAAGAAGTTATACAGCTGCCTCGTTCCCAGACTGTAATGAGCTTCTCCAGGTCAACTGATGGGCGAGTCAGTCCCTGGCAGTGCCAGAGATCTGGGAGAGGAGATGGACATGTGGGTTCACAGCGCCCTCGCAGCAGCTCCTGAGGCACAGCAGGTCACCGCAACACATACCTTGTAACCCAGGATGAGCCCATTCTGGTCCTGTTCGGGGACAGACGCCCATGTCAGTAAGATCTGGGTCGAGCTGACAGCCTGGGCAGACACGTTTTCTGGGGCGGCTGAAGGAACTGCAGAGAACGAGTTACATCAATTGACATCAGAAGTGTACAGGCTTCTACAAATAAAGGCCCAATTTTCACCCGAATAATCGAGTTCTCCTTGATAGAGTGATGCATTCTCAGCAGTTTGTGGGGATCAGATTAAACCTGCAGAAGTCTAACAGACATGTAAATCTCTTTAATATTAGTAACAAATTCCATAAATCCCAGGTATTTAGAGCTCAATTTTACCTGAGTCCACTCAGCAAGAAAATACGTTTGGTCTGTTTTCTATCATAACCTGTGGAAACTTCAGGCTTTTCTCTCAAATAGGAAATTCTCACGTTCAGACAGACATCACAGCTCATTGACATCTCTAAAGGGGGCATTCTGTGATGCTGATGGGGGTCCGTCTGCACAGAGGGGTGAGCTTGCCATGTGCATGCCCCCATGCTAAGCATCCTCACATTTCTAATTGAAATTAGCTCACACAGCAATCAAACCACCTGGGCATCACTACCCCTTTCTACAGATGGGAGGACCAAGTCTCAAGGAACCATGTTTATTTCCTTCTAAGTGAATGTTTCCACAAGGAGATGCTTCCAGAAGCAGCTGGTTAGTTTTTGACCCTTGTCCATTAAGATAATTTTCCTACTTTTATGCAATCTCTCCTGTTTCCATTGTTACTGAACTCATTGTCTTGATATGCATACCAGAACTCAGCCATAATGTGTACAAAGACAACAGTAAAACCTTTAAAACAAAAAGGACTTTATAGTCTAGATAATCTCAATTGCTCTGCTAATTTTCTTATAGACCCATTTACACGTCAAAGGCCATTCAGACAAGAAAAGATGGATCTGGGCAAGTCAGGGGAGGCGCCATTTATAACAGGCCAGAGCAATGGGAGAGTGGGGAGCTCCGGCCCTCCCTGGGCCAGGAGGAGGAACACACTTGAGGTTCCCTGCACGCATGGTAGGCGTGACAGGATGTGGGCACCTGCCTCATGGAACCCTCTGGAGTAACTTGTGGGACGGTCTACTTCACAGACCAAGCACGAAGGCTCCGAGGACACAGCTGGGTACAAGGATGCCTTTTAAACTGGGAGGCCATGAGGCTACTCAGGGAAGAGGGAAGCCAGAAAGTGACCTTGGGATGTGAGCTGAGGATGCTGCTCCACTGCCCCATGTCCCTGGCTGTCCAATCTGTGAAATGGCTGAGCCTGGGCTTTCACCTGGCAGGTGAAATAATATAAAAAAAATGGGGGAGGAGGTACTGGAATTGAACCCAGGGTCATTCTACCTTTGAGCTACAGCCCTAGCCCCATTTTATTTTTTTATTTTGAAACAGGGTCTCCACATGGCCCGTTTATACCCACCACTGGGTGTCTTAAAGGCTTTTACCAAGAAATGGATTATACATACTCATATTAAATTAATTAATTAATTAATTAATTAATTTTTTGGTGGTACTGGGGTTCTTGGAAGCCCTTCTACCTCCGGGCTACACTCCCAGACCTATTTTTACATTTTTTAATTTGGAAACAGGGTCTCCTGAGCCAGCGTGCGTGGCTGGCTTCGAACCTGCGCGATCCTCCTGTCTCTGCCTCCCAAGCGCGGGGATTACAAGCGTGTGCCACCACGCCCGGCTCCTCATATTTTATTTTAAAAAAGAAAGGAAGCTAAGAAACTAGTATCCCAAATCAACTATGAATTAAGGGGATCACTATCACTAAAAGAAATGTAAACCCCTAATTTATCTGATTTTATTTAAAATAAAAATACCAGACTATGTGTCCATGATTTTAGTACTATCTTCTAAAGACTCTGTTCCTGTCTATAAAAAGCAGGACCATCGTCATAGCAACCCAACTGGCCTACCTCTCAGACCCTTAACTGTTTCCTGCAGGTCAATCTTTGAAACTGTAAGTGCCCAATTCTCACTGCAGATCCACAAATAATGGCTGATTTTCTAAGATGTGGTGGGTAATATGTGCATCCATTTCCTGGAGGACCATCTGTGTCCCCAAAGAACGAGGGTGACCTGGTGACTTAAGCGGTGCAGACACTGAGCTTTGAATGTGGCTGAATTTCTCATAAGGAGAGAGCCGAGCAGGGTAGAAGAGCAAGTACCAGAAGCTGGGCATGATGGCGCACACCTATAATCCTAGTACTTGGGTGGCTGAGACAGGAGGATTGTAGATTTGAGATCAGTCTAAGTAACTTAGAGAGATCCTCAGTAACTTAGCAAAACCCTATTTTTAATTCCCCCCCCCCAAAAAAAAAGGAAAATAGGACGGGGTTATAGCTCTGAGGTAGAATGTCCCTGGGTTCAATCCCCAGTACCACAAAAGAAAAAGAAAAAAGTACCACAGTTTGGGATTTCAAATTTAGGCTAATTTAATTTCCACAGGGACAAAAATCTGCCATTTGGTTACAAAGGCATGTTTTTAAGATTTAAAAGAGAAAAATCTTACATCTGTTTTGAGGCAGATTCAACTTCTTTTCCAACCTGACATCTTCAGTTCTGAAACGTTCTTAGAAATTCCCCTTTCATCAAAAACAAAACCACTGAGATGTGCTTACTCTCTCCCCCTCTACCTAGTCTCTCTCTTCTATGTGATTTCTCACTATGCAGTCACTGTCGCTCCTCATGTGGTCTTTTTTTATTTTTAAGGCCTCATTTATCCTATAATATATCATAATATATCACAAGATGTCATGGAACCCATTAGGCTGCACTTCAAAACCATAAGCTCCACTTAAATATGATTCAAAGTGTTCTGCTCTGTGTTCCCAACCCGCTTTCTTGGTATTCCCATGAAGTATGCCATTTTAAGTTCCAAGGTGCTACTGTTTTCACTGAGGTGAAACTTTTACTCGGACACAGGACAGAAGCTCACTCTCCTCAGCTCTCTCTCCAATACTGCCCTCCCATCAGATCCGTCATTCGGCCTCTGACTCCATCACCCCCATCTCCCTTCCCTGCTAACCCCCACCTCTGGAGAGGGTCAGTGTTCGACTTTGGCAGGAGGATGGAAGGCAAGAAATCAAAATCACTGTGACTGGGAGGGCTTTGCTAGTCAGAGGGAAGGGCCTCCCGTAGGAGAGGGTTCTGAAAGCTCCTTGCAAAGGTAGAAAAACCAAGTTCCTGCCCCACTGTTAGTGTGGGATGTGTGTGTATGGGGTGAGGGTGAAACAGAGAACCAGCAACTACCACAGGAGGGATCGGCCCAAGAGGGGTCTCAAGCCAGCATTTAAAAATCTCTGAAATGCGAATCATTTACATCTTGAAATGAAGATCAATAATCCAATTATCTAACTGATGATGAAAATACTTGAACCAAAACTCTTTTTTCCAGAGAGATATGTTGTACGCAAGTTTCTAATTGAACAAAAAGTCAATGAAAAACTAAAAGATAGCCAGGTGTGGTGGCAAACGCTTGTAATCCCCGTGCTTGGGAGGCAGAGACAGGAGGATCGAGCAGGTTCAAAGCCAGCCTGGCTGGCTTAAGAGACCCTGTTTCCAAATAAAAATATAAAAATTAGGTCTGGGAGTGTAGCCCAGAGGTAGAAGGGTTTCCAGGAACCCCAGGACCACCAAAAAAACCAAAACCAAAATAAGAAACAAAACTAAAAGATAATGTTCTGTCAGCCATAACCCTCAAAAGAAGAAAAGATACAATGATGGAGAAAGCAAAGTTTCAGTTGTAAGATCAATTCTTGTCCTTGACCAGAAACCTCAACAAGTGAACTTTGGACATAAGCACAACTGCAGTCCACAGTTCATTCCACCTGCGATGCCCTGATTCCCCTCCAGCTACATGGAAGACAGTCAGCTAAGACAAAGACACTTCCATTATTATTTTTATGATACAAAATTCTGTTCCTCAATATTGAATACGAACTAGCAGTCCCTATGAAAATAAACACTACTTGAGAAAGACCTTTCTGAGTTACTGTGTAAGAGATATAGGACTGTTTGAAGAGAACAAAGCTGTAAAACAAAAGAGAACAAAAGATGAAAAACACTGAGGGTGAGTTTACAGAGTATCACCCTCTGCCTCCTCTTGACTATTGTAGAAATAGGTTTTCAACAGCCAGAAAGGTTTGTACAAAAAAAAAAAAAAAATAGGACTTCCGGGAAGATGGCGACCGAGAAAAGCGGGGCTTAAGAGCCCCGCTAACAACCAATCTCCATTACCACAAAATCAGCGCCTTTCATAGCCAGAAAACACCATCACCAGAGAAACAAAAAAATTACCAGGCTCCAGAGAGAAAGCGGACTGAGAACAGAGCTCAGAGCCACAGAGGAGATACACCGGCCTCACGCCCGAGGACATGGCAGCAGCGCCATACTGCCGGCGGCAGCGGCGAATTCACCGGACGGCTACAGCAAGCCGAGCTGAGCCGCTGCGGAATAGCCAGGCGGGATTTTTCAGCGCAGGGAGCATCTAAAGCTCCCAGTGGCTGAGCTCAGCACACGCTGCAAGAACTCAGAGTGGAATTCAAAACCAAGAAGAAATAAGCCAGCCTCACGGCCGAGGGCGTAGCAGCGGCGCCATATTGTCACTGGCGGCAGCAGCACCGAATTCAACAAGTCCAGTACAGCTACATCTGCAAACTCAAGAACGGTGAGTCAAATTGTGGGCACAGAGGAGAAACCCCAGTACTGTACTTCCTGGGACTTGACCCAGTGGGGGAGTGGCGGTGGCAGAGATATCACATCATAGGAGAACGTGCAACCTGGCACCCCCCATAGTTTAAAGCAGCCTCTATCGACTCCCTGGGTCGAAGACTCTGTGATACAACCCAGTAAAGGAGTAGTGGGGTCTGAGATACTACAGACTCGAGATCCAGAGCACCTTAAGTGAAGCCATAGTGACCCAAGGGAAGAACCCAGAGAAGGCACAAACTTCCAAAATCATGGGAAAGAGGAATAACACTGGAGCAATGAATGCCCACAACCCCACAACATCAGAACCTGATAAAACAGAAAATCAGAGATTTCTAGAAGATCAAATCAGAAAAATAGCTGTAGAAATAATAGAGATGCTTCGAAAAGAATTCAGAGAGAGCCAAAAAGAGATAAAGGATGCAATTAATGAAGTAAAGGCCTCAATTCAAAGCACAAACAACCAATTAGACCACATGGAGAACAGAATCTCGCTCTTAGAAGATGATCATTCCAAAAATGAACGCATAGTTTCTAATCTAAAAAAAAATAAAAAATAAAAATAAATAAATAAAAAGAAATCAACAAACTACATGTTATATAAAAATAAAATATAATAAAAAGTGGAAACACTGTTTTGATAACTCTTCAAAGAACACTTCTAAAACAAGGCAAACCAACATAAAATTGCTGATTTGGGTCTATTTTTTATTTTATTTTTTTATTTTATTGGTGCACTGTATTTATACATCATAGTGGGATACAAACTTTTGTAGACATACATGCATACATCGCCCAGTCAGCCCCGACCCGATCCCCACCCCATTCCCTCCCCATCCCTCCTTACCATGCTTGGCTTAGTGGTTGACATCTAGTATTATAGCAATTTATCCAAAATTAAAAATGATAATCTCACATAACAGTTTCATTTGTCTGATACCAAGCTTTTGATGACTTAAAGATAACATTTCAATATTTCTTTTTGCTTTCTTTCTTACCAGAGAATATTTTTTTTCTATTTTTTTAGGTGAAACTATCATATATTTATATATTTATTTTTCAGAAAAAAATCTATCCTAATATGGAATATGGATTCTAGATACCCAAAACGATCTTGAAAAAGAACAAAGCTAGAAGATATATATTTTCTGATTTCAAACCATATAAAGCTACAATAATTGAAACAGTGTAGTACTGTTTTAAAGGCACATTTATAAACCATTGGAGTTAAATACAAGCCTAGAGCTAAATTCTTCCCTATATTGTCAAGTTATTTTTGACAAGGTTTCCACGAACATTTGGTGGTGGAAATAATAATCTTTTAACTAAATATTGTTGAAAAATAATAATTACATGGAAAAGAATAAAATTGGACCCTTACCTAATCCCATATACAAGTATTAACTCAAAATAGATAAAAGACCTAAATATAAATCTTAAGACTATAAACTTTTAGAAGAAAATCTGGGTCATAAAACCTCACAACATTGAAATTGGCAGTGATTTCTTGGATATGATTTCAATGGCACAGGCAACAGAAGAGTATACAAACTCCCTAAAAAATAAAAAAGAAATATTGTATATCCAAAGACAATGTAAACAGAGTTAACAGTTACTAATAGAATGGGATAAAATATTTCCAATTGCTATATCTGAAGGTATATTAATATTCCAACTAGAAATCCTAAAAATTAACAACAATAAAGGCAAACAATACAATTTAGAGATAGGTAAAAGACTAACATAAATAATGAATCTCCACAGATAACCAATCTTAGTTGTCTGTTGGATGGAAAATCTTGTTTCTCTGGTTCTGGTGTGTGTTACCTATTTCTTCTTTGTAGTTAATCTCTTTGAGTATTTTCTCTAGCGCTGGTTTTGAAGACATAAATTCCTTCAGTTTCTGTTTGTCATGGAAGCTTCTTATTTCCCTAGCTAATTTAATAGAAAGTTTTGCTGGGTAGAAAATTTTTGGCTGGAAGTTGTTTTCTTTCAGAGTTTGGAATATGTTACTCCAAGCCCTTCTGGCTCTCATGACTTGGTTTGGGAAGTCTGGAGTGATTCTAATTGGTTTGCCTCTGAATGTCATTGGCCCTTTGTTTTTTTTTGCCTTTAAGATTCTCTGCTTGGCTTCCACATTGGTCATTTTGACAATTATGTGGCGTGGGGATCCTCTTCTCCGATCCTGTCTAAAGGGAGTTCTATATAAGTTTCCTGGATCTGTGTATCAACCTCTTGCTCTATGTTTGGAAAATTTTCTGCTATTACTTCCTTGAAGAGATTGTTGATCCCTTTGGTTTCACTTTCTTTTCCCTCCTCTATTCCAATTATTCTTAGGTTAGCTCTCTTAAAATGGGCCCATATTTCTTCAATGTCAGATTCCTGCTGTCGGATATTTTCCTCTTTCCCATGATTTCGGAAGTTTGTGCCTTCTCTGGGTTCTTCCCTTGGGTCACTATGACTTCACTTAAGGTGCTCTGGATCTCGAGTCTGTAGTATCTCAGACCCCACTACTCCTTTACTGGGTTGTATCACAGAGTCTTCGACCCAGGGAGTCGATAGAGGCTGCTTTAGACTGTGGGGGGGGGGTGCCAGGTTGCATGATCTCCTATGGTGTGATATCTCTGCCACCACCACTCCCCCACTGGGTCAAGTCCCAGGGAATACAGTACTGGGATTTCTCCTGTGGGGCCCGCAATTTGACTTACTGTTCTTGAGTTCGCAGATGTAGCTGTACTGGACTCGGTGAATTTGCTGCTGCTGCTGCCGGTGGCAATATGGCGTTGCTGCTACGCCCTCAGCCGTGAGGCTGGCGTATTTCTTCTTGGTTTTGAGTTCCACTCTGAATCCCTGTAGCGTGTGCTGAGCTCAGCCACTGGGAGCTTTAGATGCTCCCTGCGCCGAGAAATCCCACCTGGCTGTTCCGCAGCGGTTCACCTCCGCTTGCTGTAGGCGTCCGGTGAATTTGCCGCTGCCGTCGGCAGTATGGCGCTGCTGCCGCATCCTCGGGCTTGAGGCCGGTGTATCTCCTCTGTGGCTCTGAGCTCTGTTCTCAGTCCGCTTTCTCTCTGGAGCCTGGTGATTTTTTTGTTTCTCTGGTGATGGTGTTTTCTGGCTATGAAAGGCGTTGGTTTTGTGGTACTGGAGATTGGTTGTTAGCGGGGCTCTTAAGCCCCGCTTTTCTCGGTCGCCATCTTCCCGGAAGTCTGTTGATTTCTGAATGGAGTTCTTGAGAAGAAGTTTAGCTGGGTATGAAACTTGAGGCTGGCCGTTCGCTTCTTTTGTGAAATGAAGGTTCGTTCCATCTCCTTCTGGCCTTTGTGGTTCTTGAGAAGGTATTACAGTCTAGATGTCTTAATTACATCTATGGGTCATTTGCCTTCCTTTTACTTCAACTGCTTTTACAGTTTTCTGTTTGGCTTCGATGTTTTGTTATTGTGCCACAATCCATTTTGGTGTGGACTTACTGCTACTTGTTCTATTTAGGATTTCATGCTTTTTCAGTCTGATTAGCCTTCATCAATTCTGGCATTTTCAGGCATTACCTATGCAGATTTTCTCCCTTTCCTTTTTGAGTCAGATGTATATTAGATCCTCTCATGCTGGCCTTTGTCTTTTCATCTCAGTTATATTTTCAACCTTTATGTCATTGTTGCTATATTCTGCGGTTAGCTCCCCTGGAAGAGCCTCTTCCACAAGCAGGAGTTTAGGTCCCCACTTCCACCTTCCATGTGGGGCTCACCCTCCTATTCCTGCCTGAGCATCAACTCCCTAGTCCTAATGACCAGAAACAGATCTAGCCTGGTCCACTCTGGTCAGCATGGCTGGCAGCACCAGGTAGCACTTACGCCCAGTTTCTGATTCTCCTTATGAAATGACAGCTGGAGATGTCATTGGTTTTCTTCTGAACCCTTCAACAAGCTTAAAATTTCATTTTTATCTACCATTTTCTAGTTGGGTAGAGCAAAAATTTATTTTAAAAATTAAAATAATTTTAATTAAAATAAATAAAATCCTAGCTGCTGGATTTAGAATTATCCCTTAAAATTTCTTGAGCTCTCTTCTTTGTCATAAAGATTCAGATGTTGAAGATAATAGGGCTTTTAAAAAATCCACGTCATCACAGTCACAAGCCAAGTGTCCGTGCACCTCCATGTTTTCTCTCTAACATAGGAAATATGGTGAAGAAAGCCCAGACTTGCTTGGGAAGCACCTCTCTGAACACCAGTCCTCACACACTGATCACCATCACAGTGATGCTTCAGAGGCACTCGTTAGTGGGTTTCTAGGCTCACACCAGCCCGGAGAGCACTCCCACCTGACCCTATTGTGTGTCTCCCTGCTACTGTTAAGAGTTCCCCCAGCTGTGCCTACTCCTCTCACCCACCCCTTGGAAGACGAGGAAGAAATAAAGTCACAAAGTTCCTGGAGCGCTTTTGCTTGGAGTCTGTGTGCAAGAGTGTCCAACGTGAGGGGAAGCTCAGAACCTGAATACACGTCTGGATGGTTGTAACATCAGTTCAGACCTACTGGTGTCTGTCGTTGGTAGGGACAGGTGAAGGTGAAGGCAGGAGAGCCCGGGTGATGCTTCCAACCCTTTTCAGGTGGTGACATGCAGGAAGTGGTGTTTGTGGATGCACTGCAGCACCCTGAGCATGCTGAGCTGCTATGCCCCGCCCCTCCTGGCTGCCCCCCTCCAGGATGGCTGGGACTTTGGCCCACCTGCCACCATTACAGCACACATAGCGTCCCAGGTGGCATGGGGCAAACCAGGTGGTAGAGGAAGCCGGGAGCAAGACAGCCTCTAGTTCTTGCTCTCCCTGCCCAAGCCAACCTCCTCCCCCCTCCAGCTCTCCCCACAGCCCTTGCATTGCTTACCCTCCTTCATCTTAAGGCCGGCTGCCTGCAAAGCCACCTCCAGCCACTCCACCAGGCCCTGTGCAACCACATGCTCTGCTCTCTCTAGGCTTGGTTTACTAAAATTTTCTTTAAGGTACCTATATGCGTTTGGTCTTTCTAACTTGGCCTTTTATACATTTCCCATCACAGTCACACGAATTTTATCTCCTAAGGCAGATTCAATATTTTAAAATGTAATAAATTAGTTTTTCTATTTAAAGCCACCACCACTGATGGAGGACATTCTTCCCTTGGAGTCCTTGCACATGGACAGAAGCAGAGGGCGTCCAGGCAATGGAGGGGGGGCTCCAGGCATTTCAAGCACTCTAGGGGGAAACAACCACCCTGCGATTTCTTCTGTCCCTCCTTGGGATTCTAGGGTGACCTCTCTGGTTTGCCCTGGGTGGCCAAAGAAATGAGGGAACACAATGAGGTCTCTGAGGGAGCCAAAGCAAGATTGCTGAAGTGCTTTCACGCGACACAGTTGGCACAGAGATAAGCGCTGATGGCAGCATGGACCAGGACTTCCGGGGGAAGGAAGTGGGAGGGGGTCCTCAGTCTTCACCTGACCACAGAGCAAGGGCATCACCTCTCCCTTCCATATCTTCCCTTTCTCCAGTGTGAACACAGGGTTTATTATAAGAACTATTTCTAACTGCCTCATTCTGGAATTAGAGATCCCTCAATGTGTGGAGTCTATTCTGACATCTGTCAAAGAGGATGGAGAGAAGCAGAACTCCCGCCTTGTCAGGGCCACCCCAGCTGATCAGGCAGGGCGGAGGTCCGTCTATATCCCAGGGTGTCATTGAAGACTGTGTGCTGCCCCTGCCCCCTGTGTTTCTAAAACTCAAGAGACTCGGATGGTTGTCTAGACACGGCAACTGGCTATAACCCATCCAAAAAACAAGAAGACTGGGGACATTCTTGTTACCAGCACAATGAAGCAGACACCACTCAGTGTTGACCAGGAACACCTGTCCTTTCCTCCTGGCAAGCAGCAGCACCAGTAGTAGGCCTGGTGGAGGTGAGAGTGAGGGGCCATTTCTGGACAGGCTTTCAGGGGAGGCTGAGCTTGCTCTTTGCTCTTCCTCTTTCCTCTTTGCTCTGGGAGCTGAAAGTGATTTGGGTAGTAGAGCCTGGGCCCTTGGGTGACCTCCTGGAAGACAGCCACCCACCAAACAGGAACATCCACTTTGGACTACAGTAAGAATGAGAAATCAGCTTCTGTTTTGACACTTTGGGGGTCTACTTGTCACCGCAGCTAACTCTGAACATACTGGCCATATCACTTCTGCAGAGGAAGGCCTGAATACCCTGTATGTGGAAGATTTCCCGTGGGACCCTTAAATGCTCTTGCTTTTCATCACTGATAGTAAAAATTACCCTTGACTTAAAAAACCACAATGTGAGTTCAGCCGCTATTTAACACCAACCTCAAGGAAATGGCGGGGGACCTCAATAAAGTTTCATTTAAATTTCTGTCAAGGCTGGCCAAGCCAATGGGTAGAGAGCGTGCCTGCTCTCTAGGCACAGGTGAGCCAAGCCAGCCAGGTGCTATTCAGTTGGGATGTGCGATCCAGGGGCAGTAAGCTCCACCTATAATGAAATGTGGAGAGGGACTGACACCACCCTCCTCTCACCTGACTCCCTCGTCCGGCCCCGCACCAGCTCGCTCCAGGGCCCAGCCCCAATGGCGTTGAAGGCCTGCATCTGCAGCTCATACTCCGTCCACTCCTCCAGTTCCTCAATCGTGAGCTCCCTCTCCAGCCGGTCATTGACAACTTGGGCCAGGGCTGAAGACGGGAGGTCTGAGCGCCAGTACTTAACCCTGTAGCCCACGGACTCTGGGTTTCCATTGTACTGGGAGTCAGGCAGTGGCTGGAAGTGAACGATAAGTCTGTGATAAACCCACACATGAAAACTGTTCCTTTTCAGGGTCTCAAAGGACAGGTCTATCTTATGGGGCCAATTGCATAGAACACGTTTTCGTTGGGGAATATCCTTAGAGCTTTCTATTCTATCTTCCTTGACACTTCGATTCGTTTTAATTAAATAAAACTTTTTCAGTAACTTGGCTGGACATCATTTCTTGCAATACATTTTGGCTTGGTTTTGTGGGGAGATGTTCTGATTAAACACTGGTCTGGCTCTCTTTCAAATGCTGAGTATTGGTTCCATGTTGACTGAGCTTAAAGACTTACAGGTCCAGCACAAACCACCATCTACATTTCACCCCCTGAAGAGCAGCCCTGAGTTCCAAGAAGAGAGTGAGTAATGCTAGTCATTAATGAGATGTCCCAGATCCTATGGCAATTGTAAAGTACAAGACTTTTTGGCTTAACGATGGAATTAGTTTGTTGGGAGCGGGGAGCCATGACAAAGGAGCCTCAGTAAGCTCTGGATTCCCAGGCATGCCGGGTCTCGCAGCTCGGCTTCTGGACTCCCCACTTACCACCCAGCGTAGCCGTAGGCTGGTCTCACTAGCAGTTCGGACTGTAATGCTGGTTGGGGCCACATCCGGTGGGGCCTGCAGAGTCTGGATGACCCGGGATGACTGGCTGAAGGGGCTTGGGCCAACAATGTTCACCTGCCTCATTCGAAATCTAAAACCGCAGACGAGAGTTATTCTAAATCAAAAGGCAATAAAACAAAATATGCTAACATGAAAACTCATGGCTGTTTCCCAGGGGAGGGCTCAAAGATATGCCTACCTGTGTGTAAAGACCACATCCTTGCAAAGAGCAAGTATATACTTCCTACTTCGTTTCATGAAAAATGCAAATTATATGTATGGCCCTCTTCCCCAAAAGCCTTCAAAGAATGGTGAGTCTCTTGTGATTCAATGGGGTCCAGTTTCCAAGTGTATCATAAAGGAATGGGTAGGTGACCAGCAACCAATTTGGTTGCATTGGAGATTCAAGCTTAGGGTGACTAAGGTTCAAGAGACTATTCAACAGAACTGAATTTCACAATGTGGCTGCTACATGGCAGTGCTTGGTCTTTTTAATGACCAAGGATATCCTGCTCCCCACTCTTTGCTGGTGTAAGAGGACAGCAATGGCCCCCAGTCCACACCCTGGCAACTACACCAGCTTATGACTGGAGTTTATGACCTTCAGCAACTCAATCACACTTCTTCATCTATCCAACTTGGCAGAGCTCAATATTTTTCTTCTTTCTTTCTTTTTTTAATTGGGTGCATTGTAATTTTATATCATATTGGGGTCCAGAGTGTTAAAAATATATGCACATAAGACCCCTAAAGCTTAGGAAATTAAAACAAGAAATTAATTAATGAGACAGCATTAAATTAAAAAGCTTCCATGCAGCAAAGGAAACCATCAAAATTCTACAGAGAAAGCCTACAGAATGGGAGAAGATTCTTACCACCTACCCATTTGGACAAAGGTCTAATATCTAGAATATACAAAGAGCTTAAAAATCTTAACATTAAAAAACAAATAACTCAATTAAAAATGGACAATCAAAAAGAATAGACATTTTTCAAAAGAAGAAATGCAAATGACCCACAAATATATGAAAAAATGTTCACCATCTTTAGCCATCAGAGGAATGCAAATCAATACCTTTCAATTCGCTTTTTATTTACACAATAACTATTTGATCTGAATTTACATACAATAAAAACTCTAAGCACTGACACAAACAGTTATTACGGAAGTTTCCTAAATTTACACAGCTATAAAACAGGGATACTGATCTCTGATCCGTTTCTGACCTTTGAAATAATTATACAGCTTCAGCTAATTTCACATGGAAAGCCTTGAATCCAAGCAGCTCATTTTAAGATAAACGTTTTTCTCTAAAAATGAGTGTATTGTGTCTTGATTCATCTGCTCGAAGCTTAGGAAAGATGTTAAAATGAATAGATGCTAAAAAGTATCTCTCATTAGTTATTTTTTTTAATGCTAACTTTGGTATTGTACTAAAAAATGTTCTTTCACAAAGATGTAATTTCACCTTTTACTCCCTGAATTAGTCATTCTTATTCTTTCATTCCCTCATCTCACGAAATGTATCCATCCTGGCAGAACAATGACATTATCAAGCTCAACATCTGGTGATAACTGGAAATTTCATCTCCTTCAATGATCTTACGGGAAGTTATAACATCACTAAGAGCTCATGATCACTCTACCCTTTGTTAAGGCCAAGGATTTACTGCCTGGGTAAGTTTCGGGATCAAGAAGCGAAAGGTTAAATGGCATGTTAAGTGCTTGATTAGTGAGACTAGCAACTCCTGGGTCCCGGAAGGAGGAAGCAGAAGGATATGCCTAGGACATCTGCTTTGTTTGCACACAGCATGATAACAGTCCCAGGAGGCTTAGAGCTCTGTAAGGAAAAGCACTAGGTCTCTGTGGCCTGTGGTTCTTGATTATTACACCGAATACAATAGAAAGCTCTTTCTGTAGGACACTGTTGGGCTGGCTTTTACTGATGAGGAGACATGGCTAAGTCTAACAACTGAGAAAAATCTCCCTTGAATAAAACTCAAGTGTGCATCTTTCCTGATCTTTTAGGTTTTGATGTACTGTTTATTGCTACTTGGAAACTTCTCATTTCTATATATGCATCTGGTTTTGTGATTGCAGAAGAAGCCACCTTCTCGAGATGCCCAGTGCATGTTGCTATGGAGGCGCTCCGTGTTCTCACCTGTAGTGGGTGTAGGGTGTGAGGTTTGGGATCTCCAGTGTCTGGGCATCAGGCTCATTCTCCTCCTCATAGAGGCTGACCCACTCTTCCTCATCACCGATGGCTCCAACCTGTGGAAAGAGGATGGAGACAGGTGGAGAAGCCACAGGGACAAGGCTGCAGGGACGCTGTGTGCCACTGTGGGGAGGGGCAGGGTGGAGCCCCCACACTCCCACACCCGGGTGAGTGGGAGCCGGTACACCCCTCCGTGCCTTGGAGACACAGCCCTCGCCATTCCCACTGCCCAGTCTGGGTGGGTTTTAGTCCAAAGCTCACAGTCGAGGGTGGGCCCCGGAAGAGGGGAACCTAAGGGTGAATCCTCTGAGACTTAGAGAACAGCAGTGAGGAAGAGGACTGTGTACACCAACTTGTCCTTCCTCCCATTTGACAGGTGAGGATGCAAATAGGGGCCTAGAGAGAGACAGCCAAGCTGCTCCAGCGGGCAGCAAGGGCGCCACGGTCCAGGGCTGGCTCCTCCACATGGTGACCTGAGGGTCTTGGGCTTTCTGCACACCTAACCCGACCCTGTCCGCTCTACACACACACACACACACACACACAGACTCCACTGCTGGCCTCCAGCATGAGGAAAGTCCTCAGAGAGGGACGAGGCTTCTGCCCTGGGAGTCAGACCTGGCAGGTCTTTCCTCTTCAGCATTTAAAGGAACCACCCAGGGTAGCACTGATTGGAGAAGAAACATCTCCTGCACACAGAGACCAACTTTTCCCAATTCTAATGACAAAGTGGGTGTGCTCTGAGGCCCCCTGCACTTCTCCAGAGTCCTGGGTCCTATCTATTGCTCTGTTTCTTGCTAGTCTCATACTATTTCTGTGAACTGCAACCCATCGGCCTGTCATGGCCTAGTTTTCATCTCCTCTGAAACCATAACCCCACCCCGGCCACAGGACCCACTCTGCCTTGTTACTGAAACCCCACTGCCAGATGTGGCTTCTCCTCCCCACACTGATCTGACTCTGCCCCCTCCCACCTTGCCAAGGCCACACAGGCTTGCCCCAGCCAGAAAGCACAGGGGGACAGCACAGCCTCAGCCAGCCACGGGGCCCCTAAAAGTCCTTCTGTGCAGGCTTCTGCATCCCTGCTGCAAGAAGGCTTTGTGCCTGGTGGCCGTGTGATCCTAGGGACCCAGGGGACACACATGGAGGTCGGGTCGTGAGCAGAGAGCTTGTGGGGCCAAACAAGCTGGCCGAGCCAGGACCAGCTAGCACCCTGGCATTTAACACTTCACAAGTGACTTAAACGACAGCACAGGAGTCCTGCTCATTAAGGCTGCAGAGGAAACCATGCTGGCAGGGGGCCAAGTCATGCAGGGTGGCCTGAGAATTCAGAACGACCTTGGTAAATGGCAGAAATGGACACGAAGGATGAGGAGAAGCCGGTAAACACAAGCGCAGGCAGCCTATTTCCCAAAGAAAATGAAAAGCAAAGCACAAAGCTCTAAACACGCTAAATTAAAAACATGAAAGTAGTTGGCGGCTCCTTGAAAAATTGAATGAAGCCAAGGGTGGCGCACGTCTGTGATCCCAGTACTTGGGAGGCTGAGAGAGGACGATCACAGGTTCAAGGCCAGCCTCGGCAATTTAGTGAGGCCCTTAAAACTTAGTGAGGCCCTGTTTTATTTATTTATTTATTTATTTGTTGTTGTTGTTGTTGTTGTTGTTTGGTGGTACTGAGGTTCCTGGAAGCCCTTCTACCTCCGGGCTACACTCCCAGACCTATTTTTACATTTTTATTTGGAAACAGGGTCTCCTAAGCCAGCGCACGCGGCTGGCTTCGAACCTGCGCGATCCTCCTGTCTCTGCCTCCCAAGCGCGGGGATTACAAGTGTGCGCCACCACGCCCGGTGTGAGGCCCTGTTTAAAAAAATAATAATAATAAAATAAAATTGGGCTAGGGATATAGCTCAGAGGTAGAATGCCCCTGGGTTCAACTTCTAGAACCATTAAAAAAAATAAATGTAGAGTACAATGTGACCTGGCGTTTCCACCTCTGCTGTACGTATATACAGAAGGACTAAAAATGCATTCTAGCTAACACTGCTACATACATTTTCACAAATGAATGGATGGACGGGTCTGTCCTATCCACACGGCGGAACATTATTCAGCCATAATGAGGAACATGTACTGATTCATGTTATCGTGTGAACAACCTCAAAAACACCCTAGGAGTGAAAGAAGCCAGACCCTGAGTTTACACAGTGTGAAATACCACTTGATGAACTATCTGGACCAGGCCATCCCACAGAGATGGAACGCTGCTGGGGGATGGGGATAGAAGAGTGGGGAGCGACTGCTGTTGGGTACAGGGAGAGGTGTCTCAGGATGATAAAAATGTTTCGAAACTAAATAGAGGTGGTGTTACACAAACTGTGAATCTACTAACTAGAGGATTCAACTCTTTAAGATGATTAGTTCTATGTTCTGTGAATTTCATCTCAATTAAAAAAGAAACATTAAAGTAAATGCGGGATGCTGGCCAGAATCACTTAGTGGAAAAAAGATCTGGAGGTCGGAGTAGATAACAAGTAGCCCTGGATTCTGTGCAGCAGCAAGGCAGTTCAAATGGGCATCGAGGAGGAAGAGCCGGGTGTGTGCTCTAGTACCTCTGCAGGCCAGTTCTCAGTACCCGGGATCTGGGGAGGGAGAAGCCTGGAGAGTTTAATTCACCTCCAGTTCCCCAGGTGTGACTATGGATACGCCTTTGCAAAGCAGCACACTTCTTGCTCTGGCTAGCTCAACTCTTCCAACCTCTCCTGTAAAAGAAGGCTAGAGTTATTGGAATGGGGCTCGGGTGAGCGTTCCCTGCCCTCCTGTTCCTGTTCCTGCCTTGATGCCTGGCAAGTTTGAGTCAGTCTGTTTGTGCTGCTGGCTCTGGACATAGTCACTGTGGGGCCTGGGTGCTACCCTGAGCCTGTGGCCATCCTGCCTGCTCAGGTGCTGAGCAGTTGGTGTGCTCTTGGCCACACAGGCAGCTGCAGGGCCAGCTCTGCTAAGGGCAACAGCTCTGGGGTCAAGGCATTTCCACCTACATGACCGTGAGAGTGAGAGTGAGAGAGAGAGAGAGAGAGAGAGAGAGAGAGAGAGAGAGAGAGAGAAAGAGAAAGAGAAAAGAGGAGAGGAGAGACAGAGATGCCCCTGGGTGTTGCAAGGGCAGGAGAAGGTAGGGTGATACGTGGCAAGAGGCTAAGCTGCTCTTCCAACAGGGGTCTCCTGGCCGACACTGCTGCTCCATCTGCAATGCCCCCTGGGGACAAGCTATGCTGCCCAGGTTGGTGGGGAGGGGCAAGGGGCCACAATTTTCCTGAGGCAAGGGGAAGTCTTGTGGGGGAGGGGCCTCTCTTTGACGGTTCCATGGCCCCACTGCCATCGTCCCATAGAGGGCCCCTAAGCTGCCTGCTAGGGAGGGAATGGTTAACGTAGGGCTTTGGTTTTGCTGAGTGTGGCCTGTAATGGCGGGGATCTGACCAAAGGGATTGGGGCAATAGAGGACTTGCTGAGGCTCCATCCAAAGTTGAACATCCCTGCCCTGCGCGTCCCGCTCAGCCTCCCTTTTTGTAAGACATGGATTTGGACGGTGGCCAGATTCTTGGCTAGCCCAGGTGGGCACCACCTGGCTCTGTGTGTTCTGTCTGCCACTCTCCCTGCAATCCTGGCTTGTCATTACCTGAGGGCACCTCACGATCTGGAACACCTTCCCCTGCAGACGCTTGCGCTCTCATTTCTCTGAAGGATCCCTCTCCTCTTGCCCTTCTCTAGGCAACTGCAAGCACCTTTGGGAAACCTCCGCGGACGGCGGCCCTGTGCCTTCCGTTCCCTCCATGAACAACGGCCCCCTTGTCCTCTGTCCCCCATCCGGGTCACACTCTCAGGCTGCCTTCTACGTTCCTCCTACTCGGCACTGATCATGTTTGCCAAAGCAGCAATTTAAAAACACGGCCCATGTGAGTCGTGTGTGTGTGTGTGTGTGTGTGTGTGTGTGTGTGTGTAGGAGTTATTTTGCTCATTAGTGAGAGAACCAGCAGGATACAAAAACTGGTATGGAGGAGAATTCAAGAATCAACGTATATAGAGCCAGTGGAGAAGATAATGCCAAAATAAGATGGAAAAGTTAGAAACAAAACCAGTTCCAAGAGCGACATAACTGTAATTTCTGGCTTAGCAACTTTCAATCTTTGCAAGTTAGCTTCTAACATCAGTCTGGGCTAATCAACAAATAGCAAGCCCAATGCAATTGTATTCCCTAAGGCAGATGATCTGCAGGAAGCTTACCAAACAAGGACCTATGAAGCCCACCAAATCTAGTCCAGTCCCGTTTTTGCTAATAAAGTTTTATTGGAAACGCAAGCCATGCTCATCAGCTTGAATATTGCTGATGGCTACTTTCATGACTCCACAGCAGGGTTGCGTAGTTGCATCCATTTGGCCAGGAAAGCTGAATGGATCTACTCCCTGGATCTTTACAGAGAAGCACCAATGCCTGCTCGCCCATGCCACCCAAAGGGCCCCGGGCAGTCTACCCCTGCCCACTTCCCAGCCGTTCTGCCAGGCTGTTTCTCTCCACTGCTGCATACGCTGGCAGGCACAGGGTGCCACCAATTATGATGTCTCCAGCGTCTCCCCCAGGGCTCAGCCTGGACTTGGTGCTCAGCCCTGTATGCTTAGCACATGAACTAATATATAAATGAGCGTGCAGATGATTTAAAAACAGCACTGGAAATGCTCCAAAGGCAAATGACTGCCCCCAGTGCAACTCTCCTTACAGACCCCTGGGGGAGGAACTTCTATTTCCACAATAAAAGGCTTGCATCTCTATCTGAAGGGACCAGGACTCTTCAATTCTTGCTGTGCTCCTTAGGCTTGCTAGTTAGACTTTAAGACTGTAGCGATGGAGTGTTCTGGAAGGAACTTGCCACTCACTGACAACGCGCTGGACACAGTGAGACAGAGCTTTTTAAAGATAAAACAAATCGAAACTCCCGTGGGGAAGCTGGGATTCTGAAAGGCTTTTCCCCCTTCTTCTTTGAAAGCTAGCAAACAGTTCTTTATAATACTTATTACAAAAGCAGAAATGCCACACGTTTCAAATGCCACTCGGCAGGCGGTAAGTCCTTCGGCCCCATTAAGAGACATTGTCCCTCTGGTCCTCTACTAACGTGACCGGAGTGTCTGCTCTGTGGCGCTGCACCGTGAGGAGGCCGGTGGCTCACCTGCCCCCAGGTCTAGCCCCGTACTGGTCACCTGCTGGCCAGGAGGCTGGGCCCCCTTGGGCATGTGCATTAATTGGATAACCACAGGTCCTGGACCCTTCCCCTTCGCCAGGCGGGTTGTCCTATGAGAACCGGAGTTGTACACCAGGAAAGCAGCTTGGCTCAGCCAGGCCTCAGGGAAGTGGGGCCTGGTGACCTGGGAAGGACCTCGAATGTTCCTGCCAGGGTTCAATGGCCACTCAGAGGACAGTCATTTTCCTCACCCAGGAGGCAATCCTGCAGGTGGAGAGGGAGTGCAGGAGGCTGCAGCGTGCGGGAGGAGGAGTAGCGTTCCTTTCATCTGGAGCTAAGGAGAGGGGGAAAGACACTCGAGAACTCCTTCCATGGAAACCTGCCAAACGCCCGCACCCCGCCTGGCTGAAACCCCACTGTCAGCAGGAAAACCTGCGTGTCTAGCAACTTCCACAGATACCCACTACCCTCTTCTTCTGAGTGGCGCCCCCACCCCATGCCAGAGCCAAATGAAACCTTCCCGGAGGAGGTGCTCTGGAGGGCACGGAGGCAGAGGGACAGATGGGGGTTTCTGTATGTGCGCTGCTGGGAAAAGTGCAGCCCTGCCAGGAAGGGACTCGAAGCCTGTGAGGCCCTGAAGCCACTTTCCCCAAACAGATCTGGACGGCCTGCAAGCTAATGAGTTGTTAAGGGGCTTCCCCTTGGCCCTCGACGGACCTTAGCTGCTGAGGAGGTGGCTGCTTTACAACGATCCCAAACTGGATTCCCCCACCCCTGCCTCCCCCTGCTGTCTTTCTTGGTTGTTTTTTTTTTTTGTTGTTGTTGTTGTTGGCTTGCACTATTTAATATCCTTTAGACCTTCAGAAGAAGGAATGTGCAATGGCTGCCTAGCTTTTCTGCCATGTTCTTTCCATCCTGAATTCTGATCCTGGGCTCTCCTTTTTCCCTCCAGCTGCTTGATGGTTTCTTGGTTCCTCCTCTGTGCCCCAACACCCTGATATGATGTCCATGCCTACCCACCTCCTTTCTGGTGGTGATGGCTGCTTCCCCATGGCCTTGAGTGTCTGTCCACAAGGAGGACTGTGAGGCCCTCTCTACGCTGGTCCATCTCAGAAGCTCTCAGCCTCGCTTAGACTAAGTTGATGGTTTAGTTCAGTAAATTAAAAAGAGAATGCGATGTCCTTGCTATTTTATGTCAAGCCAAAGAGCCAGGGCGCCCTGGCTGCTGGCCTCCCAGGCCCCCAACATGGTCACAGCTGAGTCAGCCGCCTCAGAGAACTTCCTCCCCCTTGCCATCTACCCCACTCAGGAGAGCCTGATTCGTGGCCCTGAAGAGCTGAAGAACAGTCTCAGAATGTTTGGGCCTCTGAGCTCACACAGCACGTGAGATGGACCCCAGGGTCTCTGCCCGTCTGAACAGCTCAGAGCTGCCCTCCTCAATTTCATCTGGGTTTCATGGCTCCCATGGCTCCGCCCCTTTGCCTGGCCCAGGCTTTCCAAGTTCC
This sequence comes from Muscardinus avellanarius, assembly GCF_963383645.1. Taxonomy (NCBI): domain Eukaryota; kingdom Metazoa; phylum Chordata; class Mammalia; order Rodentia; family Gliridae; genus Muscardinus; species Muscardinus avellanarius. The sequence continues at coordinate 73,522,746 of NC_137796.1, read as the reverse complement.
AGCCTACCCAATCCTCTGTGTGTTGGTCCATGCAGGCTGCTATGGCAAATATCATGGACCGAGTGGCTTACAGGCAACAGAAATTCATTTTCCTTGTTGTGGTGGCTGGCAGTCTGCTGCTGCTTCCAGTTTGTAGGTGTCCAGGTTCTCCGGGAATCCTTACACAGTTTAAAGAGGGCGAGAGTTCTCTAGGGACCTTTCATTTTATGATTATTATTAATTTTTTGGTACTAAAGGCTGCATGCTCCAAGCTTGGGGCATTCTACCTCCAAGCTACACTGTCAGCCCCAATTTATTATTTTTTTAAATTTTGAGACAGAGTCTCACTAAGTTGTTAAGGCTGATCTTTAACCTGCAATCCTGTCTCAGCCTCCCAAGTACTGGGATTACAGGAGTGTGCCACCACATACAGCTCTGGGGGTCTGTTTTTATAAAGGCACTAATCTCATTTGTGAGGGCCCCACCCTCATGACATAATTCCCTCCCAAAGGCCCCACTCCTAATTCTATCACCAACACAGAAAGTTAAGGGATAACAGACATTTGGTCCATAATACCTGTCTTCTCTCCCCTGTACCCATACATTTGGGGCAATCTGTTCCCCATCCTCCAAATGTGTCCCCCTGAAATGGCATTCCTGTCCCCACAGCATGCCTGCCTCAAGGGTCCAGCTCTTCCCTAGAGCTTGCTCCCCAGGAGGAGGCTTCTCCTGAGGACCAGGCCTGTAACCGAGGACAGTCCCTTTTCTGAAAGCCCCTGGAGCACTCTAGCCAGGGGGCCCTAATGCCGAGCTTGAGCCCTACAGACCTGGAGACAGTTCTGAGCCCCTCTCTGGGCAGTGCCCAGGCCTCCTGTGCCACCCACCCCATCTACTCATGCTCATGCACACTGCTGCTTCTTTCACACCTGTCACCAACATCGAGGGGCTGTTGGGTGTGCCTGTTCCCTCTCCCACTAGCTCCAACCCATCTTAGCACCAGCAGGGATGTGGAGGCCTCCCTGTCCACAGGGTAGGACTTTGGGCCACCTTCTCCAAATCCCTAAAATGTAGGTGAGGTCCTCTGTTCCACCACATGTGATGTGGGGTGCAAAGGGAGTAGCACAGGCACCCCCATTTCACCCAACACCAGTGTAAGACCAGCCGTGTTCACTGCCTTGGCATGCCCATACCTCAGCCTGCTGGTCCTTAAGTCAAGGATGCAGGGGGTCACACCTAAGCATCATCAGGAGACCCTGAGGGGACCAGGTGGGTGAAGTGCCCAGGCCATTCTCCCAGGAGATGCACACAATGCACCTGGCCTACAGAACTCCCTAGCTCAGCAGCACAGGACCCTGAAGCCATGGTCGCTGTGCCTCTTGATGGATCGTGAGGAGCCAGGATCACTGCCACTTCCCAGGGTCACCAGAGACAGTCCTACCACACAGACTGCCTGGGAGAAGAGGAAGATGGGAAGTTCCAAGCATGGTTTCTGCTGAATGTTACTGATTTTGTAACATAATAACGTCCAATAATCCTAACTCAATCCCTACTAAGCTGGGACTTTTGTGCATCTGTACTGGCCATTCCTAGGCCCACCTTCCTGCCTGGCTAGTTTCCTTCCTGCAAAAACCACAGTGAAGACTCTAGCCTGCAGCACCCCTTCTCCGCTGTCCCCAACTGGGGAGGCCCCTCTTGAGAATCTGTGAGAACTAAACTCTCCCCACTGCCATTTGCTTTGTGGTGTGTGGGCCTCGCCATACCAGGGTAAGAATGAAATCACTTTTTTTTTCTGTACTGGGGATTGAACCCAGGGACATTCTACCTCTGAGTAACACCCCCAGCCCTATTTTATTTTTTATGTTGAAACAAGGTTTCAATAAGTTGTGGAGGGCCTTGCTATATTATTGAGGCTGACTTCAAACCTTTGATCCTCCTCTCTCAGACTCCCAAGTACTGGGTGAAATCACATTTGTAAAATGTATGTATGTATGTATGTATGTATGTATGTATGTATGTATTTATTTATTTATTTATTTATTTATTTATTTATGCTGTACTAGGGATTGAACCCAGGGGCATTCTACCTCTGAGCTATACCTCCAGCCCTGTTTTATTTTTATTTTGAAACAGGGTTTCACCAGGTTGACAAGAGTCTCACTACTTGCTGAGGCTGTCCTCCAACCTGGGATCCTCCTGTCTCAGCCTCCCAAGTACTGGGATTACGATTGTGCACGATCACATTTTTAAATAGCAGGTGCTGGCCGGGCGTGGTGGCGCATACTTGTAATCACGCGCTTGTGAGGCAGAGACAGGAGGATCGCGCAGGTTCGAAGCTAGCCGCGCGTGCTGGCTTAGGAGACCCTGTTTCCAAATAAAAATGTAAAAATAGGTCTGGGAGTGTAGCCCGGAGGTTGAAGGGCTTCCAGGAACCCCCGTACCACCAAAATAAATAAATAAATAAATAAAAATAAATAAATAGCAGATGCTATGCCTGTAATTCCAGTAGTTGAGAGGCTGACATACAAGGATCACAGGTTCAAGGCTACCCTCAACAAATTAGTGAGATCCTGTCTCCAAGTAAAAAGTAAAATAGAGCTGGGGGTATAGCTCAAAGGTAGAATGAATGATCCTGGGTTCAATCCCCAGTACCAAAATACGACAAAATAAAATAATACAATAAAATGGCAGGTTCTATGCAACTTCCTCTCTCCAGGTCTCTCCTCCCTCCATTCAGGCCCAACTTAAACGACACCTCTATGGGATTTCTTCCTGTTTGCCCCCAGCAGTTGCGCATCTGCTCCCTATACCCTCTTAGCCATGCTCCATCCCGACAGGCCTCACGAGTCTCGTCTGTACCAATCACTACATCACATCTCAACCCACAACCCCTTTCCAAAGAACTCTGAGCTCCTGGAGGAACTGAAAGTTTCTCACCTTAGTACTCCAGGATATAGCACGATCCCCTCAAACAATAAGACCTATAAAACAGTAGGTGTTTAATACATGTTTGCCAGATGAATGGATGGATGAATGAAACAAACATAAAACCTAATGACCAGAAAAATGAAACATAGAGGCAAATCTAAAGCTCCAAAAGGAGAATTAGGAGGAAAAGATTAGGGCACAGAGAAGTCCTCAAAAGAACAGGAAAATATTACTCTCGTAAAATTTAATTTGGTTTGACACTCATGATTTATGAACACAATTGACCTCTGTTTCCTGGAGACGACGTCTGTAGTGAAATGCTCCCCTCAGTCCTACTTGAGTTGTCAGTTATGCGCCAGTATTTTCTCCTTCTGCATAGTTTCAAGGGTCCCCTAATAGGGCCTAAAAGGATCTGATGGGCTGATGAACAAAAAGGCCACTTTAAACCAATCATCCCATACAGATTTCCTATGCTGGTCAAGGAAGATGAGAGAAAAGTTATTGTAAAGGTGTTATTACGGACAATCAAGGAAACAATAAACATTGTGAAATATCCGAGTGTGTATTTCACTGTCACCTGTCACCATAGCACCTAAACGCTTAGGCAGAGACATTATACCAGAACAAAAGATGAAGCCCGTCTTGGCAAATTTGCCCAGATGACCACATTATTATTGAAGGGCCCATTAGAGTCGATGACAGCTTCCCTATGCATATGTGGCAGACTATTCAAAAAATAATGTCACTCTTTTTCTTCCTGTTATGAAAAAGAAATTCGGCTCTAGTCGAGCTTTATTATAATTGCAATGCTGACAGATACTTATCACAGGGCCACAAACAGCCCTAAGTCCACGATAAGTAGAGGAGGAGATCCGACTGGAGATTAGAAATCCCCAGCTGTGGGTCTTGAAGTGAGGAGACAGAAGTGTGTGGCCTCTCACCTCTGGAGATGCAACATGCTGGGGTTTCAACAGGGTGGACAGGCAAGGAGACAAAGGAAATGCTTTTAAAGGAGGACTCCCCCTTCCGTAGGCTGGGCTGTGACTGTCCCCAGGTGACATTCGTGCAACGACCCGTCTACTCCTCAACAGGCATTTCCTGGCGAGGTCCTTGTGCACACCAGGCCCTGTTCTTCATGCTGAGTCTGGAGCTGAGACCTGCACAGCAAGGCGTCCGCTCTCACCAAACTCACATTCCTGAGAGAGGGGTAACTAAGCAACAAAACAGGAGAGAGCATTTCTGTGACAAAATGGGGCCCTGGGAGAGGCACTGGGCCCCCTGGGGCTGTCTGCTTCACAGTGCAGGAGCATCCATAGTTTGGAGTCATCCCTGTGTGCCTGCTGCGGGTTAGTGGCAGGCAAATCCCTCCACAGAGATGGGCTGCCCGGCCCCCACCGTGGTCAGGTGGAGCTCAGCATGCTGGTCAGCAAAGCTCCCTCACCCATTTATAAAGTTAACTGAGAAAGGAGACAGGGCTAGCTGGATTTGACATTTTCCAAGCTATGGGACTTTATGGTTTTATTTGGGTATGTAGCAAGTACTATCTGAATTCTCTGCTGGTACACTGTGTGTTTAAGGCCAGGCTGCTTCCTGGCCCCAGGACCTTGGGGCTCTCCCTGAGTTATGAATTCTTGCATTCATTGGGAACGTAGCCTACTTGCTTCTCTGACCTAGGAAGCCGACACAGTATCCTCAGTGCCTCCTGCCTCCCCTCTGAGGTCCTGGGTCCTGGTCTGAGACGCCTGCTGTGGACCTGGATCTGCCCTGGCAACCTGCTTGGTGTCCCAGGTATTTTCTAAATCTTAGCCATGTGTTAACTCCCCAGGCCTCTCTCCAGGAATGGAGTCTTTCCTTTACAGCCTTCTTTGCGGTCCCTTGCCTCGACCTTGTTATTTTATGATGAGTTTCCATTTAAGTTTCTAATATGTGCTAATCCCAGCCTAAAGCTTTAGGTGCATCCTTAGCCTCCCAATTTTGTGATGGAGAAAGTGGGTCTCAGAAATGTTTCCTTCTCATCTCCACGTGGCTGGCTGCCTGGTCCCTGTTCCTCACCCATGGCTGACCAGCAAGCTCTGGCGGACACTCCCACCTCGTAACAGCCATTTGCCTAGAGGAGGCCCCCTGCTAAAGTGCCTACTAGAGATGGGCGTGGGGATGCACACCTGTGATCTTAGTCCTTGGGAGCCAGAGACAGGAGGATCACAGGTTTGAGGCCAGTCTTAGCAACGTATCGAAACCCTGTTTCAAAGTAAAAAAATAAAATGGGTCTGGGGTACAGTTCAAAAGTAGAATTCCCCTGGGTTAAATCCTCACTATGCGCACACAAATACATACATACATACATACATACATACATACATACATAGTTACATACATAAAGTGCCTACTGTATTTTAAGTTAGCTGTCCTTCCCCTGGCCTTGCCCACAGCCACAGAAATCTTACAGGCCTCGCTGGTTCTTGTCTGCAAGCAGCAGACTCAGTTAAGATAGAACTAATGGACAGAAGGCAGCGTGCAGGACCTGAGCCAAGGCACCTTAGGCACTTCAAAGCATCAACATTGCCTCCAATTTCTTTCTTTCTTTCTTTTTTTTTTTTAGTGTTGGGGATTGAACTCAGGGGTGCTCTATCCCTGAGTTACATCCCAGCCCTTGTAGTAAAATTCTGGGATAGGGTGTCACTAAGTTGTTAAGGCTGGCCTTGAACCTGTGATCCTCCCATCTCAGCTTCTAGAGTTGCTGTCAGTTTGCCTGTGTTGTGTGTGTGTGTGTGTGTGTGTGTGTGTGTGTGTGTGTGTGTGTAGTACTGGGGATTGAACCTACCTGTGAGATGCATCCCCAGCCCTATTTTATTTGTAACTTTGAAATAGGATCTCACTATGTTGCTGAGGCTGGCCTCAAACCTATGATCCTCCTGTGTCAGACTCCCAAGTATTGAGATTACAACTGGCTCCAATTTGTGTCACTACTCTCTACCCTTTTTTTTCTCTCTAGCCACTCTTAAAATAACAAAATTAAAAATAGAGATAGAAGCTCCTTGACTTATGGTGAGGTCAGTCTCTGTAAACCAATCCTAAGTTGAAAATAACTTCGGTGGGAAACACATTTAAGACACCTGACCTACCAAACGCCACTGCTTAGCCTGGCCTGCCCCCCACAGACCACTCCCAGTGGCCTACAGTTGGGCAAAATCACCGAACCCAAAGCCTGGTTTATCATAAAGCGTGGAATGGCCCATGTACACACACAGAAGGGCATTTTGTAGACATGGCAGGATGTAGAAACACAAAGCATAATATCCAAAAGACTGCTGGCAGCACAGAACACGTGGCTTCTCACCACCATCGAGGTGATGAATTCTAAACTAAACCACGGCAGGTCGGGGCTGTGGTTACCTTCACAGGTCAGTGGACCTTTGAGAGAGACGTCTGGGGAGGGCTATCTGTGCACGTGCGTCTGAGTACCTTCCCTCTGCTCTCCAAGGGAAGGCTTTCATAAACCAGCCTCTGGGAGGCCCGCCCTTGGCCGTGGCCCAGCCCAGGGCCCAGCAAGCACTCAGCTCATGGGGGCTGGGTGCAGTAGATAGGGCCAAACCCTGCTGAGGGGAGCAGAGGGGCCTGGTCCCCAAATCCTCAGGCAATTCACTTGGCATGAATCCCTCTAAAGTATAGGCCGGCTTTCCTGGTGGCCTAGGCAGAAGAGGACACCCTGGGTGAATGGCCGCCCACTTCCAAAAAGAGACACAGGCAGATCTGTGTGCAGGGACAACACTTTCCCTGGATCTCACCCCTGGTGAAAATGTATTGCAAGAGGCTTTGGATAACGGGCGTATTAGGGAAACAGGAAGCTCCATCCGTTTCATGTTTACCCCACAAGACGCACTCACAGAGAAGCCAATCAGCAAGCGGGTTGCCACCTGGTTCTTGGGCGTGCCTCGCACCCAGGAGACGGGCAGCATCCCTCTGCGCCCTGGCTTCACCAAGAACGGCGTCACTTCACAGGGCAACCTCAGCATCTGCAAGAGTTGCACCGGGGACTCCTGGGCACCGACCGCCCCCTATCCACTGCTCCTTAGTTACTGGGATACCAGCGTGGAACAGACTCCTGCTTTATTTTATTAGCCCATAACACTCTGTAAAACAGCTCCTTTTAAGAAAATGGCTGCCATTATGCACAAATAAGCACTAAGTGGGCTTCCCCCCCCCCTTTGCTTTCCATTTTCAGAGTCAAAACAGTTTTATCTGTACCCAAAGTGTTTCCACTAGCGTCTTCATTACTGAGAACCCTGCCCAGAGCAACCTTTGGAGAAGACGGGGTGCAATTCTGGCTATCAGAGCAGAGCAAATGGCCGCGCAGCAGGGGCTTACGGAGGGGCACCGTTGAACGCAGCGCAAACGACAACATGTAACATTTGCATCCTCCCCTCTACGGTGCACCATAAAAATGCCGAAGAGATGTTATGCTCACTCTGCAGTCAAAGGCTACTAATTAAGTGAAGCATCACCGAACCAGTAATACCTATAAAAGCTCTTTTTTTTTTTAACCCACATCTGAGCATCAATGTACTACAGAGCCTTTCAACGGGCTCCTCCAATGGTGAACATCTTTCATCTCGTAATTCACTGAGGATAACTCAAGCCCTAAAATCTTCTTGGTTAATGTAAAAAAAAAAAAAAAGTAAGAATTTAAAGGAAACTTAACTACCAAGAAGATGTGACTGTAAAGTTAAATCAAAGGGAAGCGAAATAAAGGCCACCACCACCAAGTGTCTTGGGAGCGGTCCTTCAGTCCTTGCTCCGGGGAGGCTGCCCCGCAGCCCTGCCTGGGGGACACTGAGATGTCGTCCCCATCATGGGCCCTCCACAGCCACCCCTGGACTCGCTCGCTCCTTCCTCAGTGTCCCCTGGCAGCTGAGCCAGACTTGCTTAAGCCACTCCCAGGTTTTATAGTACGGAACTTTCTTTGGGTTGAACAATTTGGTCTGGTTATTCACCATCTACTAAATAATCCAGAGAAAAATCTTATGATCTGACATGGCAAAGGCGAGCATGACTATCCAATTTTGGCCAAACCAATCCCACTTTTATTGGGACCTGTCTTTGCTCCTCTGGCAGGTACATTAGCACACTTGTCCCCTTGAAAACAAATGAGTGGCCTCTCTTTAAACACAGTCAGAGACACTTCACCATTAGACGAGAGTCTGCAGGCTCCGGCAGATAATGCTGCGCCCATACACCACCCCGACATGCTCACAGCTGTCCAGGGGAAGATGACTTCAGCCCGCCCCTGTGCACTCCCTATATCAGGACGCTGGCCTCAGGTTCTGTTTTCTTTCTTTCTTTCTTTCTTTCTTTCTTTCTTTCTTTCTTTCTTTCTTTCTTTCTTTCTTTCTCTTCTTTCTTTCTTTTTCTTGTACTTAGGGTAGAACCCAGGGGCTTTTCTACCTTCGAGCTATACTCCCAGACCTATTTTATACTTTTATTTGGAAACAGGGTCTCACTAAGTTGCTGAGAGCCTAAGTAGCTGAGGCTGGCTTTGACCCTGTGCGATCCTCCTGTCTCAGCCTCCCAAGCACTGGAATTACAAGCAGGTGCCACCACGCCTGGCTTTGTTTTTCATTTTTTGATACTGAGGATTGAATCCAAAGGTATTCTACTTCTGAGTTACACTCTAGATCACTTTTTAAAATTTCATAACGGGTCTCACTAGATTGCTAAGTTGCTCAGACTGGCCTTGAACCTGCAATTCTGCTTCAGCCTCCCAAGTACTGGGATTACAGGCCCGCACCATCTTCCCGCAGCAGCGATGGAGGAGGGCCGGGGATGGAGCCCAGGCTGGAAGGTGACTCGACCCTATAGAAAGCAGTACCTGTGTAAGTCAGAGAAGCAAACATCACGTAGGGCTCCTCTCTCAGCATCCTGCCAGACAGGTGTTATCACTCCTGTTTCACAGCTACAGAATGGCGCCAACTTGCCACGCATTGCTAGGAAGCAGCCAACAGGGGTTCCAGGCCCTTTTCCCCCTTCCAAAGCCTGCGCTGTTTGTCCTCACATCACCTCTCATCCTTAAGAACTTGTTCTTGGAGAACTGCCTGGGAAAAGAGCTGGGATGTGGCAAAGGCCTGGGTCCGGGCTCCATTCCCAGCCCTCCTCCATGGTTGCTACGGAGTCTGCAGGCTCTGGTGGCAGCCATAAAGCCCAGTGTCTTGAAAGGCCAGACCTTGGGGCCCTTGAGGCTGTCCTGGTATGGATGAAGCCTTCTCGAACACTCTGCTAGTAACCTCCTTTAAAGAAATGCAAGAAAAGCTCAGGCTTTCTCTGCTGTTGTAAGATTTCACATTCCTTTTCCAGGTCCTCGTTCAGTAGCTGTCTGCTGGCAAAGTCAATCCAGATGTTTTGAAGAAAAAAGCTATCTCTAGTCAAGGGTGGTGGCGCACGCTTGTAAGCCCAGCTTTTGGGAGGCTGAGACAGGAGGATCGCAGTTCTTGGACAGCCTCAGCTACTTAGTGAGGCCCTTTGCAACTCAGTAAGATTCTGTTTCAAAATAAAAAAAATTTAAAAATAGGGCTGGGGGTATACCTCGGAGGTAGAATGTCCCTAGGTTCCAATCCTAGTACCACAAAAAAAGAAAGAAAGAAAGAAAGACAGGAAGAAAGAAAGAAAGAAAGAAAGAAAGAAAGAAAGAAAGAAAGAAAGAAAGACCTCTCTACTATGCAGCACAAAGTCCCAACAAAGAAGTCCCATTTGCGTGCACACTGCTGTGATGACCGCACAGAGCCTCGGAGCGCCAGGGAGCCGCTCAGCGGCTTACCTCCCACGCCTCCTCTCCACTGAGACCAGTTCCTGAAGAGACTCAAGGCATAGCCACATTTTTATCTCTGGTGCTGGGGATTAAGCTTTTTTATTTTTACTATTATTTATTATTATTATTATTATTATTATTATTATTATTATTTTGCGGTACTGGGATGGAACTCAAGGGCATTCTACCTCCGAGCTATACCCCAGTCCTATTTTTTTATTCTTATTTTGAAACAGGATCTCACTGAGTTGCCAAGGGCCTCACTAAGTAGCTGAGGCTGTCTGTGAACCGCAATCCTCCTGTCTCAGCCTCGCAAAGGCTGGGATTACAAATGTGCACCACCATGCCTGGCTAAGCTTCTTATTTTGAGATGAACAGTTTCTATTCTCTGAGACTATTAAAGCAGAAATGATTCAGCTCATGAGCTTTAGGAAGACAAATTCTCTTTTAGTTTCAAAGTTTCAACCATTTGTACCACTGCTCAAAGTTTTAGACTTGTTGAAGAGTTTTTGTTTGTTTGTTTATGGTACTTGAGATTGAACACAGAGCAATTCTACCTCCAAGCTACACCCCTCAGCCTTTTACTAACTTTTGTTTTGAAACAGACTCTCCCTAGATTGTTGAGTCTGGCCTCAAACATGTGATCCTCCTGTCTCAGCCTCCCAAGTACTGGGATTATAGGCGTGTACCACTATGCCCAGTCATACCTTAATTTTTTAAGGTATCTCAGAAAGAATACTGCTGAGGGACTTCCAGGTCTAACAAGGTGGCAAAGTAAATAACTTGACAAGATGTTCGCTCTAAAAGCCAGAGAGAAGCTGGACAGAATATAGCAGACACCTTCTTACATGTACAGCCCATGCGAGGTGAGTACTGGGGGTCAGACACAGGTGGGGTGTGGTGCTGTAGTGCACTGGGTGGGTACTGCTCTTAGCAACCAAGGGAGTCGGATGAAATGCCACAGAAGCTGGGCCATGGGCCTTTGCCCAGTGGAGATGAGGACGAGGAGAATCTAGACTCCCTCATATTCTTGCAAAAGCAAGAAAGGCCTGGGATTCAGGGATAAGGGGGACCAGCACAAACCCACTTTCAAACAGACGAGTCCCTCCTGAGGTCTGAGCTTTGGGTGGGGCCCAGGGAAGGAAAGAAGAGAAGCACATCTCCAAAGCCTCACAACTCTAGGTCTGCTCCCTCTTTTGGTTTGGGATGTCTTGAGAAGGAAAATAAAGACTTTCTGATTAAAAAGTATCTGGTAGGGATTTAAAAATTAATATGTCAGTATGACTGAAGATAGAGACAAAAATAAATGCACCAAAGTAATTAAAGAAGACATAGAAAGGCATAAAAGAAATGAGCTGAAAGAATGGGCACAGAACAAGCCACTTTTTATAAAACAGAGCCATATAAATTGGAAAAAAGTGTCACTGAAATTAAAAACTCAGTGAACAACTAAAGGGCAAAGTAGACACAGGTCAACAGAGAATTAGTGCACTGGAGACCAGACCAGAGGACGCGGCCTAGGAAGTCGCTCAAAGAGATGGCCAGCCACACTGGGCCTTGGTCAAGCATAAGGTCAAATGCTTGACCACCGAGCTACACCCCCAGCCCGCATGAAGGATGAAGACATGAAAAAATGCCAGAGATGTGAAGAGACATGGAGAGGGAATGAAAAGCTACTTGTTGCATCCAATAAGCCAATAAGAGTTTCAGAAGGTGACGACAGAGAACATTCCAGGACACTGACTCTCTGAAAGTGATCTTGTGTTTTTTTGTTTTGTTTTGTTTTTGTTTTGGTACTGGGGATGAACCCAGGGGCAGTCTACCTCTGAGCCCGCCCTTTCTGTGCGTGTGTGTGTGTGTGTGTGTGTGTGTGTGTGTGTGTGTATAATACACACACATGTATGTATATACACACATACATACACACATGGTCTTGCTAAGTTATTGAGGGTCTCACTAAGTTGCTGAGGTTGCACTCATGGAGTTGCTGAGGCTGGTCTCGTGTCTCAGCCTCTCAAGTACTGGGGATTTGGTTATGTGCCACCACACCTGGCTCTCAAAGTGTTGAACAAATCTTGAATGGGGCTTACAAAGAACTCCCCCCCTGACGTATGGTAGGTAAAGCTCCAGAATACAAAGACCAAGAAGTCATCATCAGGCACTAAATCATCCACAAGAAGATAAAATCTAATCAGGAAGCAAGATTTGGAATCAGCAATGAAAACCAGAAGAAAGAGGGAGGCTCTCTTCCAACCTGTAACAGAGAACTGGTGTAATTAGAGTGCTAGATTATCACTCAGAGGACGGTAAGTCAGTCATTTCCAGAGTGCCCAGCACCCCCACAGGAACGCTTACTATTCACAGACTTGCCCCAGGAGGACCACTAATAGACACACTTGAAGGAAAAAGAAACCGAACCCAGAGGGAGGCTGCAGTAAGGAGTGAGGAGCACTGGCAACCGCGTGGTGCCATCTGAGTGAGCACTGCTGAGACCAGGGCCATCGAGGACCGCTGTCTTCGGTCAGGAAGACAAGGCAGGACATAGGGGAGGGAGATGGAGACAGCGGCTTGCTCTAGGCCTAGGTAACTTGAGTTTCTATGCTAAACTGAAGGGCATCTTCATTCTTCCCTCCTGGAGCATGGGGTGAAGGCGTACAGTGCGGGGTGAGGGACCTGTGCAGAGAGGGTGACCAGGCATCGGCAGCCACTCTAGTCGAGAGACTGGCCTCCTCCGCGGGATGCAGCAATAATTATGTTGGCCATATTGGGAAGGGGGCAGCTTGGGTAAACTGATGGTTCTGAATTGCATCTGGAGGTGCTGGGTGCAATGTTGTTTTTCAGGATAGCAATAGAAACTGACCTAGAGCCAGGCATGGTGGTACACACTTGTAATTCCAGCGCTTGGGATCACATAGGTTTGAAGCCAGCTACAGCTACTTAGTGAGGCTCTCAGCAACTTAGAGAGACCCTGTTTCCAAATCAAGTGTAAAATAGGTCTGGGAGTATAGCCCGGAGGTAGAAAAGCCCCTGGGTTCTACCCCCAGTACCACCAAACAACAACAACAACAACACCCCAACTGATCTAGATGTAGGCATATGCTCATCGGGTGTGTGTGTTTCCAGCTCCATGCACTGAGGGGCCTGGGAGCAGTGATCCCAGCAGCCATGAGTACACTGATGCCCGGATCTTGTTTTATAAATATACCCTCCACTGAAAGAACCTGCAGTTCTTGGAGAAATGGCTAGGAAAGAAGAGAGAAAGAACAAGATGAGCCTGGAACATCTTGTCATGCCAGAAAGTAAGGAAATACTCCAGGAACGTTGGGGACATGTCAAAAGAACACAGAAGCAGCTGGTAGGGCCTCCCTGGCCAAATGGAAGGGGGTTAGGGTGCATCCAAATAAAGAATGGCAGCGATGGATTAAAATCTGTTAAATAAAATAGGAAGCCGTAAGTCCACCCTAATTAAATATATGAATAAATAAGAGAAAGCTTTATTTTTACAGTCAAAGTCCAATTAAAAATGTAGAAAAATGATTCAGTTAAAAAAATCACTGGTTCCATCTCTGCACTGGTTAATTCAGGCAAGAAATAAAAAACAGTGGGTGACAAAATTAGTGGCTGAGAGTGGAAAGGGAAATGAGATTTTACATACAATCAAAGTGTCTCCCACAAACACTCACTGATGGTAAGGGCGGGGGAAGGAGCTTTAGCTCAAGAAGCTGCCGGGCACGTGAGCAGCTTTAACCCTACCAGCAAGGGCACATCAACATCACGTCAGACCTGACGGGCTACAGGAGGGAGCGTCAGCCTGACAATTCCATATTCCGACCAAAAATGCATGATCTGGGACTAATCATGAGGAAACTTCTGATAAATCCAGGGGTTTATCCCTGTAAAACCAAGGGATATTCTCAGAAATGACTGGCTTGTGATCTTCAAACCCGACAAAGTCATAAAAGTCAAAAAACGGCTGGGCTCCAAGGAGACAGGGGGACAGGACAGCTAGGTGCGGCGCAGGTCCATGAAGGGAAACCTTCAGCCGCTTGGCACACTTTGGGACAATAGTAAGACTTGGACAAGCCTGTGAGGGAGGGGAGTTCTCGGTAGGATTCTTGCAACTATTCTGCTGTGTTTGAAATGTTTTCAAAATGGAAGGTAAATTAAGGCTTCAGAGAAATTAAAGAAAAAAAGCTGCAGGTAAAATTCTTAATAAATGGCTGCAGGCCGTGAGTGGGCCTGAGAGGAACAGCTCCAGAGTTTGGCCCCATGATGGGTATGCAGACAGCCCGGAGGTGAGCCTGGGAAAGGACAGGACTGCCTCTGGAGGGCACAAGGCTCCTATGAAACTGTCCCCTGCAGGACTAGGCCCTTGGAGCCCTGGGGAGAAGCCGGCTGGCTGGTGTATGCATCCCACTGCAGATGAGGTGCACAGGGCCTGTGCAGCAGGACCCACAACAGAGGGGCACTCTGATACCTGGGGAGTCACATAAATGGAACAGGGCCGCAGACCCTGCCACAGAGCCTCCAATGAGCTGATGTGAGTGGTGCCCAGATGTCAGCATGTTATCAAATTTGCCCCTCCTGACATGCCACCAAGGAAGCCGCAGCCTGCCTCTGACCTCTGGCTGGGGGCTGAGCCACGCTCTCAGCATTTATGAAAACTGCAGAGAAAATAAGCCATTAATGTTAAAAACCAAACCAAGAGCCAGAAAAAGCCAAGTTCATCTATGGACATGGATACAAAAATCTTCACTTAAAATAAAGTGAAATAAAACAAATATTAAGACCACACTGCACTTGTCTCAGGACCACTGGAAAAGTGAAATGTTAGGGAAACAACACAATCGTTTTGCCCACAGCTAAAAGCAGTAAAGCTCTATGGACAACTAATAGATGAAAAAATAATCAGTAGAGTCCAACCTCTTTATGATTATTAAAAAAAATAAAGGCAGGCACAGTAGCACATACTTGCAATCCCAGTACTTGGCTGGGAGGTTACTACAGGAGAATCACAGGTTCAAAGCCAGCCTTGGCAATTTAGTAAGACTCTCGGCAACTAGCAAGACCTTGTCTCAAAATTTAAAAAAATAGTGTTGGAGGTATAGCACAGAGATGGAACAACCCTAGGTTCAATCCCTAGTACCACAAAACAAACAAAACAAAACAACAACAAAAAACCCTCAAAATCAACATCCAGCAAACCCCAAATTGAAAAATGCCTTAACTCAATACAAGCTATCTATAACAGACACCTTCCATGAATGTTGTAAATGTCATACTTGATGATAAATCTTAAAAGAATTTCTTTAAAGTTAGTAATAAAAAAGAATGTCTTCCTATCACCATTCCAATTCAATATAATACACAGGCCCTACCCTTCCCAGCAAGCTTGCAAAATAAATAAGATAGAAAGAAACAAAGAAGAGAAAGGACATAAAATTTTCAAAGGAAGAAAACTATCACTATTAACAGACTATCGGGAATATTTTTTTTATAGAAAATTATAGTAAAACTAACCAGAGAATTCCCCGCGTTTCTGGCTCCAGTGCCATAGCCCAGGCTGAGCAGCAGAGTACCTGGCTATGGATGGACAAGAAACTCTACCCTTTGTGTCTTGTCTCTGAAGTGGAAATGGCAGTAGCCAGGGGAGCGCTGTGGGCCTGGGTGAGCCAGTGTGAAGGCACCAGAGCGCAGGGGAGCTATGACATAGCAGAAGACTCAAAACTCACTTGTGTTCCGGTATGCCAGCAACAAAGGCAGAACCCGTAGCTAAAATATGCATGCACTAATTAATCCTCACATGGAGCTTACAGATTGTACTGCTGCCCCATTTACAGATGAGGAGAATGAGTTTCACAAAGAAGTCAAGACCTATGTCCAGGAGGCTCCCACGGCAAGGAAAGAGGGGGGCAGAAGGCGGGAGCGGGTCCATCTCTTGGCATGACAGCTTCAAGGCACGCTGACTACCTCCCACTTTCCCTGCCCTTGAGAACCGGGAGAATACAGGTAGAGTCATTCTCCCTCTCTGCCAAGGAGAAAGGAGCTGCAGGGGCAGATTTAAACAAATGGGATGACATATGTTCTATCAGCATCTCAAGGTATCAAAAAGAGCATTCAGGAAAGTCCTAGAACTACCAGGTAGAGAGAGGGGGGGGGAGGGAGGGAGGGAGGGAGGAAGGGAGGGAGGAAGGGAGGGAGGGGGAGGGAGGGAGGGGGAGAGAGAGAGAGAGAGAGAGAGAGAGAGAGAGAGAGAGAGAGAGAGAGAGAGAGAACACGTGTGCGTGCGCATGGGTGTACTGGGGGGCCTTAGAGTGGTTTTGCCAGATATTAAAACATTTTAAAGCCTCTATAATTAAACAATGTAGAATTAGTGCATGAATAACCAGACTAATAGAATGAAATAAAAAGTTCAGAATAGACCAAGTGCATATGAGAATTTAATGTTACAAATCAGGAGGAGGAGGAAAAAATGGACTTTTTAATAAAGGGCACTGGGACAATTACATAGCTATTTGCAAAAGATAAAAATAGATTCATACCTCACTCTCTATATAAGAACAAGTTTCAAATGGACCAAGTTCTATATGTAAAAAACGAAATCACAAAAGCGGCAGCTGAAAATGGGGAGAAATCCTTTATAACTGGAAAGTGGGGGGAACCTTTCTACCTATGATTCAAAAATCTAAAAGCATGTGAGAAATAATTCATAAGTTAGACTTATTTTTTTGCATGGCAAGATACATAAACACACACACATGTGTGAGTAATATATGCAAATATTTATGATGGGAATACAAAATGTTACAACCTGTAAAAGGGGGATGTGACAAAGTCTAGAAAGTTTACATATGTAGGCACTGTTTGATCCAGCAATCCCATTTCTGTGAATCTACCCCAAAGATACAGAGGAAAACATACAACATGATCATGCAAAGGCAGGTTGAAAACAACCTTTTGACAGAATAATGATCCCCAAAGATCTATTCCCTGGAACCTGTACGTTTCCTCCCCTGGCAGGGGAGGCCTTGCAGATATGATGATGGTTAAAACCTTGACATGGGAAGATCATCTAAGTAGGTTCAAAGTAATTAAAGGGTCCTTTAAAGTAGAACAGGTTCAGAGAGACAAGACGGAAGAACAAGGAGAAAGTTGCAACCTGGAACTCAGTCGACTGTGACTTGCTCTGCTGATGGGGACAGAGCCAGGAGCCACAGACTGTGGTAACATTTAGAAGGAGGGCAGACTCCACCTGAGATTGGAGCAGGATGCTACTAGCTGGTCCTGGGACCGCTGCTGTATCAGAAAGCAAAGGGGTCATCAAAAAATGGTCCTGGAATGTGAAGGGCTGCCCAGACTTAAAGACAAATGAATTTGGGGTTCAAAAAGAATAATGACTACAGGGCCTGAAAACACAATGAATATAAAAAAAGCAATGCCTTCATAATAATACTTGGGAAAATAGACATCAGGACAAAAAGAGAAGAAAGAAATCTGTTTAATGTTAGAAGTAGCCAGGGGACCAATTCCAGACATGATTCTTCTACGTTTTATTCAGAGCTTCAAAGTTTGGTTTTCAAGTTCCCTGTTTTAGCCCCTGGAGATTTGTTTTCTCTATTGGATGTGAGGTAGGGGTGTGCTGTTACTTTTCCCATGCAAATAACCATTCCAGCTTCATTTATGGACCAGTCCCATCTAGATGGTTCACACTTTTGAGGATCCCATTTGGGTTTCTAGAAATGTTTGCTTACTAAAACTTTTGAAAACGTAGATAAAAATTATTTTCCCCTAATTTATGGCCAACTTCCAGCAGCAAGTTGTCTTACAATCCAGTACAAATACAGTCATGAAAGTCACTGGGATTTTACTGCAGACAATAACTGCTTTAGAACTTTACTGCTCTTGTAATTTGGCACTCTGTCTTTTTTTTTTTTTTTTCCCTCCTGCTTTTATTAGAACATGGACCTGGCAGACAATGTGGTCTTCATCTCCCCAGCAGGATCCTATCTAAGTGTATCTCTGCCACAGGCAGAGGTCCTCCCACTCCGTATGGTCCCTGGTGAAGGGCTGAGTTTTCCCCGTGGTCCACTCTGGAATCCTGTGTGTCGGCCCCAGCTCCCTCCACTCACTCCCCACCTGTCTGTGCTGCCTCCCAGACACAGCCTGTCTCTTCTTCCAAGGAGCTGGAGGTCCTTTCTCCCAAGAGAGAACTTCTTCTTTATAGTAGAAAAAACATCAGTTTCTGCTCCTCACTGTATTCTCCCTCCTCCAACTGTGCCTGGAGATAGAACACTAGAGTATGCTTCAGAAGTACTGTTCCAGAAATACTGCTGAATGAATGTGTATTTGATTATAGACAAGTCACAGAAAACAGGCAATCCCATTAGTATATATGATAGCAAATTGCAATGAAGGGTTTAAAAACCCTGATCAACTGTGTTCCAAAGTTAGGGTACCTATTTTGAAACACAACTCGTGTGTGTGTGTGTATGTGTGTGTTTGTGTGTGTGTGTGGTACTGGGGATTGAACTCAGGGGCATTTTGCCTCTGAGCTACACTCTCAGCTCTATTTTATTTTACTTTGGAACAGGGTCTAAGTTGCAGAAGGCCTCACTAAGTTGCTAAGGCTGACCTTGAACCTGCGATCCTCATGTCTCTGCCTCACAAGTACTGGGATTATAGCTTGCACCACCATGCCCAGCACCTTGAATTTTAACAGTGGTTCTCACTTCTTGGATCAACTGATAGTGGTCTAACACTTTATTTTCCCTGGTCTTTGCACATTTCACCCCAGCATCCCAGTTCACTCCAGTTTCCACCTCTCCTCTGAGCATGACCACCTCCCCAAAGGCCCCTGAGTCGTGCCACATAGTGATGAGTCGCTCTGCTAAGCTCTCCTCAACTCTCCCTCCAGGCAGGTCCCAGCCTGCGGGTTGGAAACCCCAGCTCGGAGTTGGATGACGCTCGTACCTGCCCCTCCACGATCCACCTGGAGATGGACGTCTTTCCATCATAGCCTGGGCGGAACTGCAGAGTGGCTGAGCGAGGGCTAATGTTGGAAATGACCAGGTTGGATGGGGCGCCAGGAAGGTCTAGAGATGAATAAGAGAGGAAGGTACAGTTAAAAATTCTGTCACGGCTTGGGGCTGGTACCAGACATGGCAGCAAGCGAACAGTTTCAAAGTGATTCTATACCAAGAAAGAATTCGTCTTAAAACCTGTGAGAGTGGGAAGAGACGGGGCTTTCCCTAGGATATCATCAAGCATGATTTTTACTACAACTGGGTCATCTGCAAGGCTCCAGGCCGCCTGAGTAGCATTAGGAGACACACATCTCATTCATCTCTGAACAGAGTCAGTAATTAATAGGTTCTTATCGGTGAACAAAGGATGAATGCATGCAATTCCTCCTGGCTGTGTGTCTAGCCCCTGTCACTGTTCCCACGATGCCCTGGGAAGCAGGACGGGAGAGGGAGGGAGGACAGATCACTTCCAGGAGGCATGACAGGGCAGGTGTTCAGGTCTCCAGCCTTGGGCTTCTCAGGTCTGGTTTCCAAGACAACCAAATGCAGGTGACAGTGCAGAATTCTTCCCACTCTGCCTGTACTCAGTTGCTCTGGCAACGAAATAAGGTGGAGGGTGGGTGTGTACTGAAGAAGGCTCTGCCATCTAAGACTTCCTATGGCTTACGCCCACTCATAGACTGGAGACCCTTCAGCGGGCTGCTCCCCAGAGAGCCTATCCCACTCAGAAGCGCAACACTTGTGTGTTCAAAATGAGAGTTTTTATATTGTTGTGCAGTACAAAATACCCTAGAGAGACAGATAATGGGATAAAATGAAGAAAAGTGCAGTGCAGGTGGGCTTTCTCCCTGCACTCTTTCTGACAAGTGGCTTCCAACCTTCATTGCTGGGGGAGGGAAAGCAGGTTCTGCCCTGGTACCATAAAACCATTTTGGCAATCAGCTCCGTACGGGCACTGTTGGGGGTCCCTCAGATCTCAAGGGTCCTTCTGCATCTAGTTTAATGAATTTGAAGCAGAAAATGTTTAAACTGGAGGACAAGTGACTCTTTTCTTTATATTCTTTGGCTCTCTGGACTCCTAAAATGGCTCTTCAATCACTAATGGATGTAAACCTCAAGCACAGAAAACAGGACACAGCTTCCAGGAGAGGTCCATCTCACAGGACGTGGCCTCCAGCCGACATGCAGGGCACTCGGCAGGCCTCAGGACAGTTCTGTAGCCACAGGTGACCTGTCCTGGCCATCAGGAGCTAATCCAGCATGGCCAGACCGTCACTTCCCCCTGACTGTCCTGCTGCAGGACCACAGTGACATTGGATGCAGAGGCTGCCTGAAGGCCAGCGAGCCCAGTTTCCTTCCCCGGATGAAAAATGTCCAGGCCACCCCAGTAAAACCTGGTAACTCACACACAGACGTGCTTCCGATGGTCCCTCCACTGGTGTGCAGCACCCTGGTTTCCTTGGTACTGGGGATTGAATCCAGGGGTGTTCTACCTCTGAGCTATACCCCAGCCCTTCTTATTTTTTATTTTGAAACAGGGTTTCCCTAAGCTGCCGAGGATCTCACTAAGTTGCTGGGACTGGCTGTGAACCTGACATCCTTCTGTCTCAGTCTCTCAAGTACTGGGATGACAGACATGTGCCATGGCATCCGGCTGCGCAGTGCCTTTAACAAAATAAACTGTTTGCCGTCGTCATCACTACTGTTCTGAAAGTACAAACAACATCTCAAACATGTGCTCTGGGGACTGGCTTTAAAGACTTTAAATATGTGTTGTGGGAACTGGCTATTTATGTAAAATAACTGAGAAAAAAATTTGAAAGTAAGTCAAAGACTTAAAACAGTGCTGAGGTGCTTTAGAACACTGGCTCTAGAGCACAGGCCAGCCAGGCAGTAGCATCAATCCATGGCTGACCTGTAGCTGCCTGCCCCATGAACTGAACCCTAGGGTGGAGGCTCTCTGCTGCAGGAAAACCCTGGGGTCCTGGGGTGCGAGGCAGTGTGGGGCCACCACCTCAGGAGCACAGTGACTAGGGACTGGACAGGAGGACTTGCCCCCTGCAGTGGGCTTAGCCTGCTCCAGGGAGCACTTCCCAAGAAGTGCTCCACAGAGCACTGTCCCTAAAGCCTCTGCCTGCATGGGGCACCTGGCTGCCCAGGCTCCAAAAGAGTGGCACCGTGGGCAGAGCTAAAGCATGTGAACATGTGACTCCATGGAGATTTCATCTGTCATGTGTTCCTTTCTGACTATGTGTCTCATCCTCCCAAAGAGTCAGGTCATAAAACCTGAGCCAGAATTGGGGCTAGCAGGAGGCGCAGACGCTGGCTTCCCCTGGACCTCATGAATGGGTCAATCACACTTTTCTCAAGACCTAAGTAAGGTAAATGGACAACTTTTAAATGGCAGGGGGCTTACAGTTTTAATTAAAGAGCTGAATTGACAGCCCCACGATATTTTCTCACTTTTACCTGTATTTGTGATTCTCTAATAAAAAAAAAAAAACCTTCATTTTGAACATCAACTTTAAAATAGGAGAAAAAGCATTGGGTAGCAATTTTCTAAAGCTGAAATGAGAGTGTGGAATACTCAGGGAGATAATCTGAATTTCAAAAGGACATAACAGGTGTGAACCAGGCCTGCAAGAGAGAGCAAATGGGGTGAGGACATGGCGCTTGTGGGGCACAGACCCTCATGCCCAGCTCATGTTTCGTCTTTCCTTATACCTCCTCCTGCTCCTTGCTACAAACCCAAATTTTTACTGTTTTGAATGAATAAATCTCTGTGCTTCCTGTTCTTAATTTTCAATCTGAGTATTTTCCATGTCCCTCTCTAAGGCATCTGCCTTCGGCGTGGTCCTTGGCTGCAGGGACCCTGAGGGCGGGAACCTGGGGCCCTGGAGACCCCTGTGGCTCATGAGAGATGGTGAGCTTTTCCAGGAAAGCTGCAGAGCTGAGCTGAAAGTTGGTCTACCCCCGTGCATCCCAGCTGGAGGCTGCCTCCTGTCCTGTTGGAGGCACTTGGTGGCTTCTGCACGGAAATGCCATCCACCCCAAGTATCATGGGTCTCCAGGGAGAGGGAAGGAGCAGGAAAAGCACATGGGGATCTCACTGACCTGGGGGCACTCCGGAAGAGATGGTGGAGGACGTGGCCAGGCCGGCTCCTGCGGCCGTCACAGCAGCCACGTCGATGGTGTAGGTGGTGAGGGACGAGAGCCCTTTGATTTTGTATTCGTGGGTTGTGCTGTTGAGGATGTGTGTGAGCCGGGAGTCGTTCTTCCCGTACACCTCCCAGGAAATCTGATAGCCTGAAAGGACAAGACAAGAGCTGAGTCAGGACCTCCACCAGGCTGAGGTCTGGGTGCCCCCCCATCATCTGGGCAGAGGGGGACAATGCTAGCCCTGCCAAGGAGTCCATTGCCCGCCCCAAAAAGAAGCCTTCTGCTCTTGACTAAAACCTAGACAGCACCTCTTTTCCTGTTGCGGTGGCTTCTCTCCCCAACCCAAGGCGCCTGGGCAGGGGAGAGTCCTGAGTGGCAGTGACCGCAGAGCCTCGGGCGCAGACGGGCAGTGAGGCAGGATGATCGTCAGCCGCCTCCTGTTCACATGATGCCTTTGCCAATATTTCCATTTTTTATAAGCTGCTGTTTCATTGTGCCCTACCCTAAATCAGTGGCTTGCTCTTTCCTTTCACGAGGGGACTGACAGGCCACTCTTGCAGCTCGCAAAGTGCTCTGCCTGGGCAAGTTTCTTTTCACCTGAGCGCCTGAGCTTTGCTTCTAGCCCTACCTCTCCCCTTTCGAATATCCTGTTTTCCTCACAAATTTAATTTCCCCCATATACTCTGTTCAGCCTGCCGGGGCCTCATGATCACAGTTTATTCAACTTCAGATTTCATTGTAGATTCGAAGCTTAGAGAAAGAAGCCCCGGCTGGTGCCTGAGCCAGCCCCCTCGGAGAGGAGTTTATGGGTTAGAGAACGCTTGAAGTGTCTTTTAAAGAGGGAGACAGTGATGGAGAGGGCTCTCGGGTTCCCCAGCTCAGGGAAACTGCTGAAAACGCTTCTCTCCCTTCTTTTCACTCAATAAACCCGGGGCTGGTGGCGTGCCAGGCCGCATCTTAACTTCCCTCTCATTCTGATGAAAGTAATAAATAAAGCTAGAACGTTGCATTTGCAGGTGAACAAGACTTTGGAGGAAAGCATCTTGGGAATTTAATATTTTGGGGAAAAAATTAATGTCAGAACCCACTCTCTGCTCACTGTTCCCACAGCCATCACACGGCCCGGCAATCTCCTTGTGCTGTCCCCAAGACTCTAGAGTTGGGGTGGTACAGCTGTGGGTGATGCTGGCCCTGGAGCCTCCGAGCCACTGAACACGCCTGGTTTTACTAGGGATGAGTGGCCAAGTGGCTGCCGCTCTCCTGGGGCTCGGCCCAGCCATGTGGGTCACTAAACCACCCTCCTCTGCGCAGGCTCCTGCTACCTCCCAGCCCCAGGCTCCCTTCCTCCTCACAGCGCAGGCACAGGCTGGCCACCCACGCTGACCCTGCTGCGGCCCGCTCTCCACTCACCCCAACAGGAGGCCCCTGACACTCCTCCTCCGCCACCGCCCAGCCGCTCACCCCACGGAAACGGCAGGACAGCGCCAAGACCACTACCTCCCATCAGACCTTTCCTTCTGGCTAATTTAAAACGTTGGCAATAATTGTATACTTAATAAAACATAAACCTTCAGGGCAAAGAATACTAACAACATCAACCACAGAGAAAGTTTCTATGACCTCCCTGGGAGTGTGTCACACACTTCTTACACACGAGCTCATGCAACACGCACAGCACACCTCTGAGGCTGCAATGCTGCTGTCCTCATTTTACAGAGGAGGAACCAGGGGGGCACCAGGAGCTTCGGGAACTTGCTAGAAACCGACAGCCCTGCTCCAAGCACAGGCTCCTCCCAGCATGACAACGTCCTGCCTCCTTTCAAACAGCCCCCTTGCCACCTTCTCTGTGCTTCTGAGCAAACGTGAAAGCTGTCCCTGACCTTGGCAGGTTATGCCTGACAGATCTCTAAACAATGTGACACTCGGGTCTACTCTGAGCACACAGGATGAGGAGGCTTTGTTGACTGCTTCCACCTTGTCTGCCAGGAAATTTTATTTAAGCCGCTCTTTGTCAAAATTTCCTAAAACACGGCGTCTTGTTCATCGTATCAACCCAGAGCTGAAACACAGCAATCCCTACATGTACAGTAATGTACATGCAGCATTACTGGGATTTATTAGAATCAAAATTGATAATAAGGTATGCTCCAATTTTTACAGATACAAAAACCAAAAGGGCAACTAAAGAGCCCGCTCTGCTCAGCAAGGCACAAGCAAAACACCGGCGGGGAGAAAGTGCTGGCCCGGAACTCGCGATAAAAGGTGGAGAGGATGCTCGCGAGCGCACAGATGGACAGAGCAGCGGGCATGTGGCGGGCGAGGATGCCCTCCCACTAGCGTGCAGCTTTGGGGGCCTGCGTGGTGGACTCGGGCAGCTCTGGCCAGCGAGCGTTTCATCTGGCTCCAGCTTGTGAGAGGGGCTGGGAGGGGCGCCCGGAGCCAGGGGCCAGGCACCTCCAGCTTGGAGTTCCACCTGCTCCAAACGGCTGCCTAACTGAGACTAACGACCAGAGGAGCTTCAGAAATAATTTTCTGTTGATCTGAAGTAAATTCTCTACAAGAGAGCAGTGCATCCAATCACAAACTGTCTGTCTGCATCCTGGCCCTCATAAATCAGAGTTTACAGAGGGAGAGTGGGAGATACTGAAATTTACAATGAGAGCGCAGTGGGCAATTTACTCGGGTGGGTGAGTGGCTGCCCCTGCTCAGTGCTTCCCTCTTATTCTGGCCCCAAATTAAAACGGAGGCACGGGGGGGCGCTCACCGTGGGTCTGGGCTGATAAAGCATCGTTTCCGACAGAGCCCCAGACTGTAAAGTACTCAACGCGCTGGCCCAAGCCATCCGCTGCTCTGTGCTCCCTACAGCCACCCTTAGCAGTAGCTGTGTACAAGCAAGGAGTCTTTGGAAAGAGGACAGGCACCAGTGCCCCCTGAAATGGGCTCTGAGGAGCAGGTTTGCCTGCAAACACAGGCTTTCTATTAAGCAATTATTAATATTTATTAAGCAATTATTATTATTTCCGTGCAAATAGACCCTCTGCTGCCATCATGTTCCAGAGGGGAGCCACGTAAATTGGGGGGAGGGGTTCCCTGTTGAGCAGAGCATCCAGAGCCAGGGGGTTGTGCTGAGAGCAGTTGTTTCAAAGAGACAACTGGAGGACATCCGGCTAGTGACACAGACGTCCATCTCACATGGTAGGACCTTCTCCTCTACATGCTGCTCAGGCATAATGTGGGACTCCACTGTGGCTTCTGGGGACACAGGTGTGCCTTGTGCTGTGGGCAGGAATGGAAAGGAACACAGGCCAGGCTCAGGGGGCCGAGGATACAGCCTGCCCGCTGCTGGCTGCGTGTTTCCCTGGCGGTCCAGGCTCAGCCCTGCAGGGGCAGGCTGGCAGAGTCCAATTCAGAAGAGCCAGTGCACCAAAGGTCAAGTTCCACAGTGAGCAATAGATGGTTGCTTGTAACTACAGGTATTTGTTTAAATAAAATATGAAGATGAGCTTATTAAGCCCTTATCAGCTGGTGAGAACAGAGGCTCATAAATAGAGAGGACTGGTGACCACTGCTTAGCTATGAACTGCTGGCTGAGCTCAGCGATCCTGCCCGGGATTCTCCTGAAGCTTTGAGACAAGAATTAAGGGGCCAGGTGAGCTATGCGCATGTGTCTGTGGCAGGGGAGGACCCTCCGAGTCCAGCTGTCTGCCCAGGAGTCTCAGCCAGGGTCCTAGAACATGGTGGGCTGATTCGAAGGCCGACATGACCGTGACGTAGGCCGGCCTCTCTCCCTTGCCAGCCTGGCTTCCGAAGTTGGTGGTGTGTGTGACTCTGCCTGCGCTGTCCCCAAGGGCCAGGGCTGCAAAGCCTTCCCCTCCACACACAGTCTCCTGCTGACTGTGTTCACCCTCCTGCTCCGAGTCTGTTTGTCCATCTGTGTGTGGAGTGAAGCAATATGAACTGAGCAGGGTCCCTGTTCTCCTTCACGTCCCTCCTGTCCCACCTTCATTACTTCCTCCCACGCCGGGTGGCAGGATCTTTCTCATCCTGCACATTGCGCACCTGCCGCCCTGCCTGAGGGGACTTCCTGGCACCAGATCGGGGCATGATGCCCAGGTCCCACAGTGCTGCTTCCCAGGCCCGAAGTGAGGACCCCGAGAGTGGGTGTTTCAAAATATCAGCTTCTCGAAGGCAGGGCCTCTCAGATACGCTCACTTTATTTGGATGTGAGGATTTCGGGAGGCATCAGCTCAAAGGGCCCTGTGTGTGCGATCTGAGCTCCCCACGCTGTGAGGGGCTCTGACGGACATAGTGTTCGCAGAACATGTACCCAAGAGTAGTGGCGGGTGGGGCCAGGTGCTGCTGGAGGGAGGGAGAGGAGGGTGGTGTGGGTCAGTTCCCGGAAGTGCATCCACTGGGGCATCAGAATGTTGCAGTGAACTCCAGTGAACCCCACTGTGCCAGCTACAGGAAATGTAATTTGCAGATGAGTAAGTGGTCCTTCTTTGCACACATGGCAGTTTTGGGCAGAAACAAGTACCACAGGACAGGCCCCTGGAGGAGGACACAAAGTGAACACTCTCACGTGACTCAGAGCCAAGGCCACCTGGACCCTCAGGGCTCAACAGTGAAACACCCAGGAAGAGCCCTGGTGGGTCATGGCGTGCCCTGAGCAAAGTCCCTGGTGAGTGTGGGCCCGTGCCTTCCACATGCATATCAGGCAACAGGAGCATGAAGTAGCTTGCTTGGAATTTAAAAAAAAATTATATATATATATATATGTATATATATATATATAATTTTTTTTTAAAGGAAAGAGCTGCCCATTGGTGTCTGAACTGCTCCAGGACTAGGTGGGCTAGCCCCTTGATACAACATGCCTCAGCCAACTCTCAGTAGTGCAGAGGGAATGATGCAGCCCCTAGCTCACACTGAGGGCCTGAGAGGTCAGCTAAGGCCCCATGCCGGAGCAGGAGGCCCTCCCCATCTGCACCTGAGGCTAAAGCAGATGCTGGATATCCCAGTCTAAGAATGTTTTTCAACTAAGATTTAAATTAAGCTTTAACCCAAATGGTTTTCAGAAACCTCTTCTACAAAATAAAAATCATTAAAAACCCCACAAAAAGTGAGCTGTTTCCCCAGAGGCAGTATACGCCCTGGGAGGAGGCCATGAAAGAGGGTCCACCCTGAGCACAGCTCAGAACCAGAGGAGGCTGGGGCGCTGGGCTCCGCCTGCCTCTCGAATCCTGAAGTTTCTTGTTGAAGGTGCAGTGGGGAGGGGAGGAGACATGGTATTTGGAGCCAGGGACCTGGACTTCTGGCCTGGTCTCTCGTGGCAGGTGAGCATTATGGCTGCATTTTTGGAATCTGCCTGCACACAGTGGGCTTTCCATGCATACTTTCTGAGTGAAGCAAAGGCCGCCACCCTCTCTGAGCCCCTCTTTCCTCATCTGAATGATCAGAACACCCATCTTTATCGCATTGCTGTGGTAATTAAGTGAGATAAATGCATGTGGGAAAATATTTCATAAAATGACTGGTTCTGATTGATCAAAGAGATTTTCTAGGCTTGTGAATATAAGAATAAACCCCCCAAACTCTGAGCCTGCTGCCCACACATAGAAATGACCCACACCTCCTAACTGCTGGGTCCTAGGAGCTGTGACTGCCACGGGGCCAGGAAGACACTGCAGCTATCCCCAAGAGGGCCATGGTGGGTCCACTCTCAGAGTTCTCTTTGAAGCTGAAGCCATGTCTTTGTGTTTGGGCACACTTGCTATTTGCTTTTTCAGAAGATAGGGGTACTTACCTGTAATGATGCCATTTTTCTCCAGGGGCTCCTGCCAGCTGACCTTGAGAGATGTGTCCAGAATCTCCGTGAAGCTCAGATGTCCCACAGCGCCTGGCTCTACCAATTAAAAATAAAGGCATCTGTTAGCACAAGAGCCCAGTTTTCTTTTGATCAGATTTACTTGGAAAGTACTAACACAGAAAGGAAGTGGTGAGCCAGGACCAACAGAAACCTGTAGGAAACCTCAGGGAAAAAAACATACAGAAGGGACAAGGGATCTGGAGTTAAAGACATCACATAAATTATCTTGCCCAGCTCCATCCCAGCCACAGAGAACTGAAGTAACAGGCAGTGGGAGATGTAGGCACACGTCATTCTCTGTCTTTCTCCTTGATCTAATCTGAGTAGAATAGCCAGGTTGGTGGATCCTGAAGAACAGCCACCTGCATGGAGTATCCTACAACAGGACGCCAAAGAAGGGGAGCCTCACTCAGAGGCAAAGCCAGCAGCCCTCAGCCCTCACCTGGCCCAGAGATAATGCCTGCCAGACCCGATCCAGGCTCCAAGCCCTGACCCCTTTCCTGAGGGATTCCGGAGGGGCAGGTAGCACTGGAGAAAATGCCAGCACCATTAGTCCCATTGCCAGGGGTTTCTGTGCACTGCAGCTCTCCTGCTAAGGCACGGTGGAGCAGCAGCGTCAGGGTCAACACTGAAGGCAGATCCGGGTTGGAGACCTGGCTACACTGTGCACGAACTCTGCAATTAAACTCTCAAGCCTTACTTTTGTTATCCGTGAAATGGTGGGAAGAATAAGAACTCCACCAGGTAACTGGGAGAATAAACTTTAATAAAACATGATGCATGATGGTGTTAGCAGGCCCCAGGGACTGTGGAAATGCTCAGTGAACATTAGTTGATATTATTACCATTAATTAGCAGCAGTAGCATCCTATCATCACAGGATATGGTCCAAATATTAGGTTATTGCCACCTGAGAGAGGGCCTGAGAGGCCAGAACATGAGTTATGAGCCCAAACACAGGCCTGGTCCAGTAAACAGCTTGTTCAAGAGTTGGCCACGGAGCACAGGGCTTGGTCCTATAGGTGGTTAGATTAATCTTCTGCTTGCTATACAGGAGAGTAGGACTGAGAACAAGGGCCCTGTGGGAGGACAGTACTTCATAGGGTAGTGGACTTGAGCTTAGAGCCCTTTGAGGCTCTGATAGCTGCCATGGGTGGGGGGTGTCAGTCCACCTTGCATCATGGGCGTCAGGAGGGAGAAGAAGACATGGCAACCCAGAGGTGACCTGGGTGAGCTTGCCAAGAGTGGTGTCTTGCAGACACTGGACACTGCCCAGCCACAGCAGTGGTGGCTATGCAGGGTCTCGGGAAACAGATGGGAAAGGAAAACTTGGGAGGGGGCTGGAGAGATGGGCTCTGAGGTCCACAGGCCAGGTGCTCTGCAGCATCTCCCAGGTGCTCCAGTCTCCAGGTCCCAACAAATGCAGCGGATTTGCTCAGATGCATTGGCTTCCCCGTGGCCCACAGCGCCTATCTATCGCCTCTCTGACAAGCCCCCTAGCCCACACCTACTCCTCTGGGTACCCAAGGAGATATGTAAGGGACAAAGTCCTAAAGACAGCACAAGAAGAAGGGGTGGTCCTGAGGCAGGACTGGAGACAGAAGAGGAAAGGCAGGTCCCTGGAGGAGAGACAGGCTGGCATGTGCTGCCAGTGGAGTGCCTGCGCTGGCCAGGTGGGGAACGCCCCGCTCCTATTGAAAGCTCCGTGCCCTCAGCTCCCTCATGAACCTGCTGGGTAGGGCCACGCTGAGATCTTTCTAGTCATTAGAAAATGCATTTCTTTCTTCTTCTTCTTCTTTTTTACTTAAATAGGAGCACCTGGAGTTCAGGGTGTTACTTGTCCTGCAGTAAAGGAGGGCTTGTGGGGTCCCCGCGGAGAAGACTCGCCCCGCAGTCCCCGTTCGCACAGAGGCAGAGTTTCAGATGAATTCAATACCTGGTTCCCAACTGGTACTCCAGACAAAGCCTTCTAACACAACTTGTGATTTTTAAAAAATGGTAACAGCCTTGGAAACCACACTCACCGGGGTGCAGCCTGCCAAAGACTTTACGCCTGAGCTCAAGCGCTCTGACAAACGCCACTTTTCTCATGTGGAAGACGGCAAAATAGGATGGCTGTCAGGACCAGCTCATCCTCCAGAAAGACATCCTGACAGGTTTTTGAACTGCCTCGTTCTTTTTCGATCGATGGAGTAGCAAAGAAAGCTTTTTGCTCCTTTCATATTTGCAGTGTTCTTGCTTCCTGGATTCCTGCCCAAATATGCCGTCTTCTGGCTCTGCTGGGACCAGCTGGCGATGTCGGGCTTAGATTCATGTTCTGTTTCTCTTTACAACCTACCTTCCCCTACCAAGTCCGTATTCCATAGGCGCTCTGGGAAATGAGGCCTGCTGCAGGTAGAGCCAACTGCAGCCACCCTGGCGACAGAACAAAAGAGGCCACTTCACCACGGCCCCTGCGAAGTGACTTTTAAAGGCTGCGCTCTAAGAGCAGACCTCAATCCCACCTTCCGTTCCATTGATGGCAATGCTGTATCCTTCTGAATAAAGAGGCTCCTTGCCCATTAAAACATGGTGGTTCAATTTGAAGATTCTAAACAGATTCATTACTTCTCTGATGAAGACTGTCCAAAATTTAGGACTTTAAAAGAGATGCCACAGCAAAATAAACTTTTTTTGGGGGTGTGTGTATGTGTGTGTGAGATACTGGGGATTGAACCCGGGGGCATTCTACCTCTGAGCTATAGTCCCAGTCCCTTTTATTTTTTATTTGGAAACAGGATCTTGCTGGATTGTTGAAAGTCTCATTCTGTTGCTAAGGGGGCTGTCCTTAAATCTGGATTCGCGGTATGTACCAGCATTACCGGGAAAATATACACATTTAAAAAACACTCATTGTACGCCGGGCGTGGTGGCGCACGCTTGTAATCCCCGCGCTTGGGAGGCAGAGACAGGAGGATCGCGCAGGTTCGAAGCCAGCCGCGCGTGCGCTGGCTTAGGAGACCCTGTTTCCAAATAAAAATGTAAAAATAGGTCTGGGAGTGTAGTCCGGAGATAGAAGGGCTTCCAGGAACCCCAGTACCACCAAAAAAAAAAAATAATAATAATAATAATAATAATAATAATAATAAATAAAAAAATAAAAAATAAAAAACACTCATTGTAAAATTCACCATGCTAGAGTACATCTTGGGTCATCAAACCTCAACATATTTAAAAGAACTGAAGTCAGACAAGGTGTATTCTCTGATCATAATAGACTCAGGTTGGAAATCAACAGCAGAAAGACAAAGGAAAATCTCTAAACAAATGAAGTAGCACACTTCTAAATAATCCATAGGGAAAACAGGGAAACTTGAGGAAAATAAAAATAGAGAAGTAAATAAAAGCTAAAGCATGGCACATCAAAAATATGTGCAATGCAGTTAAAGCAGCGTTGAGAGTGAAATTTATAGCACTAAAATGCTTACAAAGGGAATGAGGAAAGGCTGCAAACCGCTACTGTCTTTTGCGTTTGTGTGTGGTAGTAGGGATTGAACCCAGGGGCATTCTACTTCTGAGCTATACCCCCAGCCCTTTTTATTTTTTATTCTGAAACAAGGTCTCACTAAGTTACTGAGGCTGGCCTTGAACTTGTAATCCTCCTGTCTCATCCTCCTAAGTACTAGGATTACAGGAATGTGTCACTATACCCAGCTTCAAATTAATAATATGAATGCTTATTTCAAGAAATTAGAAAAAGGATGAAAAATAAACCCAAAACAAACAATTGGAAGGATATAATAAAGAACAGAAATTGATGGAGTTAAAAATAGGAGACAATAAGCTGAGTGTGATGGTGCACGCTTGGAATTCAGGAGGCTGATATAGGAGGATCACGGTTCGAGAACAGCCTCAGCTACTTAGTGAAGTTCTTTGCAACTCAGTGAGACCCTGTTTCAAAATAAAGGATAGAGCCAGGCGTGGTGGAGCATGCTTGTAATCCCAGCAAGACCTGGTTTCAAAATAAAGAATAAAAAATAGGGCAGGGGTGTGGCTCGGAGGTTGAATGGCCCTGGGTTCCATTCCCAGACCTGCAAAAAAAAAAAAAAAAAAAAAAAAGGGCTGGGGGGTGGGTAGCTAGGAGGTAGAATACCCCTGAGTTCCATTCTCAGAACCACCCACTAAATAAATAAATACATAAATAAATAAAACAGGAAAAAATAAAAAACTAAATGAAACAAGAAAATAAGTGAAACAAGAAGCTGATTCTTTGTGTGTGTGTGTGGGTGGTACTGTGGTTCCTGGAAGCCCTTCTACCTCTGGGCTACACTCCCAGACCTATTTTATACTTTTTTATTTTTGGAAATGGTCTCTTAAGCCAGCATGGCTGGCTTCAAACCTGCATGATCCTCCCGTCTCTGCCTCCCAAGCGTGGGGATTATAAGCGTGTGCCACCACAAACGGTGAAGCTGATTCTTTTAAAAAATAAATATAAATGATGAACACCTGCAAAGAATGACACAATTAAAAAGACAGAAGACATAGATTATCAGAAATTAAATAGAGCCGGGCGTGGTGGCGCATGCTTGTAATCCCCGCGCTTGGGAGGCAGAGACAGGAGGATCGCACAGGTTCGAAGCCAGCCGCACTGGCTTAAGAGACCCTGTTTCCAAATAAAAAAGTATAAAAATAGGTCTGGGAGTGTAGCCCAGAGGTAGAGGGGTTTCTTTCTAGGATCCCCAGTATCACACACACAACCCCCTCCCCCCCCACACACATATACACACACAAAGAAATTAGAGAAATCTTTATAGCTCTTGCAGCCATTAAAAAGATAAAAAATAAGTGTGTGTGTGTGTGTGTGTGTGTGTGTGTGTGTGTGTGTGTGTGTGTGTGTGTTACTGGAGATTGAACCCAGGGGCATTCTACCTCCAAACTATACCCCTATCCCTTTTTTTTTTTTTTCCCATAGTACTGGGGATGGAGCCCAGGGGCCTTCTATCTCTGGGCTACACTCCCAAACCTATGTTATATTTTATTTGGAAACAGGGTCTCTTAAGGCAGCTGAGGCTGGCTTCAAACCTGTGCGATCCTCCCGTCTCAGCCTCCCAAGCGCACGGATTACAAGCGTGTGCCACCACATCCAGCTACCCCTATTCCTTTTTAAAAATTATTTCTGGGAAACAGGGTCTTACTACGTTGTTCAAAGTCTTTCTACATTTCTGAGGCTGGCTAGGAACCTATGATCCTCCTGTCTCAGTCTACCAAGTACTGGAATTATAGGTGTGTACCACCACCCCCGGCAAAAGGGAGTTTTATAAACAATTTTTCACTCATAAATTCAAACTCTCAGAGGCACATTTCTTGAATACCAAAAACTACTAAACCACAACTAAGATGAAACAGAGAACCTGAATGGTCCCATAGCTATTAAAGAAATTGAATTTTAATTAACCCCCCCACTAGAAGAAATATCCAATCCCACAGAGTTTCACTGGAAAATTCTACCAAACATTTAAAGAGAAACTGACACACATTTGACATGATCTCTTCCAGAAGACAGAAGAGAAGGGAACGCTTATGAGACCAGAATTACTCCAATACCAAATCCAAAGCACCAAAAAAAAAAAAAAAAACCCACCAGAAAAAAGAAAAGAAGAAAGAAAAAGAAAAAAAGAAAGCAAAGAAAGCCACAGAGCAATTTCTCTTACGAACTCAGATGCTAAAATCCTCCACAAAATATCAGGCAAGTGACTCTAACAGCATATCAAAAGAACTGCACCGTGACCAGGGGGGTTTATTCCAGGGACGCGAGCCTGGTCCAACATTTCAAAACCAATCAGTGTAATCCTACAAATCAACAAGGTAAGAAGAAAAACCACATGATCATATCAACGGATGCAGTGAAAGCACGTGGAAAAGCATCCAACATCTGTCTATGACGGGAACTTTCAACAGACCGAGAGTGCGACAGCGTCCAGCGGCCTCAGTCTGATGCAGCGTGACTGTGACCACTGTCCTGCTACACAGAGAAAGAACGTGTGCTTCCCTGTGCGGTGGGGACCAGGCCAGAAGGCCTGCCTGCGCTCACCACTCCCATTCAAACCCGTAGCAGAAAGTCGAGATGCCACAAACAGGGCAAGAAAAGAAAGAAAAGGCATACAGGATAGAAAGGAAAGAAAGGACGGTGGCGGGTTTGTAGAAGAGAAACCCAAAGGGTCTCCGCAGTGCCAGGACCATTAAAGATCTTGGCTGTCGTGGTGGGTACATGAACAGATACATGTGATAAATTATACAAACCAAATATCCACATGTGCACAGATGAGAACAGATAAAATTGCAGGAAGCAAGATAAGGCCAGTGAGTAACATCAGTGTCAAAATCCTGGATGTCAGCGGAACGTGGTGTTGTAGGCTTGTAATCCCAACATTTGGGAGGCCGAGACAGGAGGATCTAAGTTCACAGAGAGCCTCAGCTACTTAGTGGGGCCCTTTGCAACTCAGTGAGACCCTGTTTCAAAATAAAGAATAAAAAATAGAGCTGGGGGTGTAGCTTGAAGGTAAAATGCTCCTGTGTTCCATCCCCAGTACCACACACACACATACAAATATCCTGGGTGTCCGGCTGTACTAAAGTCTTGCAGATGTCAACACTGGGAGAAACTGGGCAAACTGGCCAAATCCTGCAAGGCACTGCGGTCCATGGACACCGCAGCGGCCACATCTTGACAAGTGACTGAGGGTGCATGGACTCAGACAAGGAATACTCACTGTCCTCATGAGTCCGCACGAGCTGGGGTGTGCTTGGAGGCCCGTCTCCCGGGGTGGTGAAACACAGCACGGACGTGAAGTAAGCCGTGAACTTCTTCAAGTTCGTTATGTACCCGTGGTGGATGCCATGGAAGTCCGGGGCAATGGTGACCACCACCACTGCTTCGGGAACATCCGCCGGCCATGCCAGGAGCTGGGAGGGGGAGAGGAAAAGAGGCGCATTGTGACTGCGGTTCCTCACGCAAGTCTGAAGTAGGGTTTCATTTTGAAATTAGTCTGTCTTTAAGGAAAACACCGCCACAATTCAATAAAGCCACGAACACTACATCATATAATGCCGCTTCAAGAAAGTTAAATTTGAACCAGGTGCAGTGGTACATGCCTATAATCCCAGTACCTGGGAGGCTGTGACAGGAGGATCACAGGTTGGAAATCAGCCTCAGCAGTTAGCGAAATGCTCAGCAACTTAGCAAGGCCCCGTTTCAAAACAAATGAACAAACACACACAAAAAGGCAGACGGTGTAACGCAGAGGGAGAACGCCTCTAAGTTCAATCCCCAACAGTATGACAAAGAAACGTTGAACTGGAAAGGTAGCTCGTAGATTGTTGTACATAACTGTGTATACACCTATATTATATACATACATATGTAAAAAATAACTCATATTAGAATAATGGAACTCTCTCAAACCCTCACCTTTTCTCTACTTATGCATGTATAGAACATATGCTTTTTTAGTGCATTTTTGTTTTTTTGTGGTCCTAGGGTGGAACCCAGAGCCTTTCTACCTCTGGGCCATACTCCCAGACCTATTTTCTATTTTATTTGGAAACAAGTTCTCACTAAGTAGCCGAGGCTGACTTCGAACCTGCGCGATCCTCCTGTCTCAGCCTCCCAAGCGCAGGGATTACAAGCGTGCGCCACCATGTCTGGCGAACATATACTTTTTAATAGTAAGGGGTCAAGTTGAAAACATCTGAAATCAAGCTGGAAACTCACCTGAATCAGTATAAGGAGACAGACACAAATGTTTCTCCAGATAGGCATCTATGCTGACTCAAAAAGACTTCATAGGAACAATCTTAATTATTTATGCATATTTTTGTGGTACTGGGGCTTGAACCCAGGGGCATTCTACCTGCTAGCTATACCTCCAAAGCCCAATTTTATTTTTTGTTTTGAAAGAGGGTGTCACTTGGCTGCTGAGAGTTGTACTACTTGCTGAGGCTGTCCTCAAACCTGCAATCCTCCTGTCTCAGCCTCCCAAGTACTGGAATTAGAGGTGTGCCCACCACACCTGGATCTCTGAGATATTTTGAAATAGGGTCTCACTAAGTCACCACATGCTGGCCTTGAACCTGGGCTTCTCCGGTCTCAGCCTCCCAAGTATACTAGGATTACAGATGTGCCACCAGGCCAAGGTATACTTTATATCACATTAGTTTCCTGAAAAGGATTTGAGAAGACTGGTTAACATTTTAAAGGACTAGAATATTTATACATATTCCAGGGAAAGTTGCTTTCATGTTTTGGCAACATTATGTATGTGTGTGACTTCTAATTCCTTTGACACCAAACACCTCTAGTACTAATTAGTTCTGAAGCTGGCGTGCTGCAGGACACACGTGGGTCTGCTCGGAGGAGACTGACATCGAGCCAGCAGATGAGCACTGTGGTCTCCTCATCAGACCTGGCAGGAGAGTCGGGGCCAGAGCATCTGGGTTGATTGGTACGATTTTCTTTCAAAAGAGTGTCTGGCTTGAGATACTTCTGAGGGACAAGGCAAGGTGGGGGAAATTTCCAGCTAGGTCTGCCTTTCTAGCAGACAAATAGTGTTTTAGTAAGTTGAACACAAATTGGCAAAACAAAATGAATTGTGTATCTGGGAAATGGTCCCCTCTGCAGCTGAAATGATTGCAGTTTCCAGCAGAGGATGGAGCCATATTCCTGAGGTCTCCTGCCACGGAAGCTTAGTGGATGTGCTGTATACAACATGAGGGTGGGCTGTCAAACTCAACCAGGAGGTGTTGATCTCCAAGGAAAGATAAACTATAGTTTGGGAAATTGTGTGTGTGTGTGTGTGTGTGTGTGTGTGTGTGTGTGTGTGTGCTTCTGGAGGCTGAACACAAGGCATTCTACCTCTGAGCTACGCTCCCAGGCCTGCCTGTTGCCTGCCTTCCTTCTCTTTGCCTCCTCTTTCTCTCTGCCGCCTTCTTCTCCTTCTCCTTCTTCTCCTTCTTCTCCTTCTTCTCCTTCTCCTTCTCCTTATCCTTCCTCTCTCTCTCTCTCTCTCTCTCTCTCTCTCTCTCTCTCTCTCTCCCCCTCCCTCCCTCCCTCCCTCCCTCCCTCCCTCATTCCCTCCCTTTCTTTTTTAGCTTTTGTTTTGAAACAGGTTCTTGCGAGGTTGCTGGGAGTCTGTCTAGGTTGCTGAGGCTGGTCTGGAACCTGTGATCCTTCTGCTCCTGTCTCAGCCTCCCTAGTACTTGGATCATAGGTAAGTGCCACTGTGCCTGGCCCAGG
Organism: Muscardinus avellanarius; assembly: GCF_963383645.1. Classification (NCBI taxonomy): domain Eukaryota; kingdom Metazoa; phylum Chordata; class Mammalia; order Rodentia; family Gliridae; genus Muscardinus; species Muscardinus avellanarius. Next base: position 73,485,721 of record NC_137796.1, on the reverse strand, counting down.
CTCAGTTCTTTAAACAGAACTCTCCCCAAAGTAGAAAGTGGGGAGGAATGAGCCTCTGACTGGACAGGAGTCCCTGCCTTATACATCTGCGCCCCCCTCTCTGTGCCTGTGCTCTGCTGCAAGGATCCCCTTCCAAGAAGCAGGGGTTTGGGCACACACTGACTCCAATCAACCCTGACAGATCTCCTGCTGGCCACTGAAAACCAAGGGCCTTTCTCATAAGAAACTGCTCTTTTATGTATGAGCTATCTCCTTGATAACTGATCATTTGAGTTTCTGAGCCAGGATGGCTGAGGACAAGACCTTGGATAAATGGTGACCCCACCAAGGTCAAGACGCTCTGCGTTTCATGCGCTGGGCCCTTGACCCAATGGGAAGCGGCTGCTTTCCCGTGCAAGACAAGGCCTTGCAGACCAGGAGAGCCACCTGCACAAGGCCGGTACCTTGTATCCCTGGTTGATGCCATTGATGAACTGCTGAGGGGGAGGGTTCCACAAGAGCTGCACGGTGGTGGAGTTCACGGCTTCTGCCTGCACGTTCTGCGGGGGTGCGGTGGGCACTGCTCCCGGGCGGCCATGGAAGACAGCCAAACAAATGGCAGGAGGCACCGTGGGGAGGAGAGAAGAGAAAGAAACCTTTAGCTGCCACTCACGATTCACAGGCAATTACGGCGCTGAGAACAGGGAAGTGTGATGAATGCTTCTGGAAGCTAATAGTGGCATTACAAAGAAAGAGAATTGGGCTATTTCTCATTTTCTCTTGGAGAATTCCTTAAAGCACAGGCAGAAAACTGGACTAGACCATCTTCTCTCTCCACAGATGAACCTTTCCCAAGGATCCAAGATGGACAGCAAGCAAAACCTTTGTCTAATTCCTTTTTCCCCATTGCCTGAGAGTTGAGACCAAGGCAGAGTGTCATCTGGACACCCTCCCCGCCCCCTACCACCGCCATTACCTACCTCTGTGTTTCAAGCCCAATTATTTTCTATGTAAAAAAGCCAGAAAACAAAATCATCCCTTCCTTCCTTCATGCATTTTTTTTGTTTGTTTATTCATTTGGAAGCCAAATTTCTCTTTGTTGACAGAGGCAACTATTTTTGGCTTTCCTATTGTTTCTTTTTTTTTTTTACTACGGTGATGGAATCCAATGGTATATCTGCCCTCGAGGGACATACGGTCTAGGGTAGGTGCTTGTCGAATAGGAACGGGCAGCAAAGGGCAAGGAGGAGTAGGGAAGGGATGGAGGCTTCCTTTGGGCCATGTCTGGAAGAAAGGGCTGAGCTTAGAAGCAGGGGAGCCCTTGAGAATGGTATCTTGGGGATCAGTGAGAACCCCTGGTGTTTTGAAGGGCGCCAGCCAGGGTGGGAGGCACTGATCATGGCTAGGTGAGGTTATGGAGGAAGAGGGATTGAGGAGGTAGGCGGGTCCTTTGTGGGCTGACAGACTCATCCAAACGTGGCGGCCATTGATATGATGGGCAATGGGAATCAACGCTTTCTGGAAACGGCAGTGGTATGGCCAGGCTGGCTTTGGAGGGAGGATAAAAAGGGCTACAAAGAAGGGGCTAGCTGCCATTGGACACAGGGCAGTCCTGGCTCTTTAGGTGATTAGTTCAAACGTGAGACATGAAAGACCAAGGGATCCTTGAACTCCAGGCAGAGAAACAAAGACAAGGGTCTCCAGCCACAGCACACATAGGGTCAGAACACGGTCCTGTTCACAATGGCTGCACTTTCCACAGCTCCCGTCTGCATGGCCTCATCTTATCAGGCAGAGATGGCAAAGCTTAAAATGCATCGTGCCCCTCCAGCCCACTCTCATGCCACGCTGTCTTTCCATCTGTTGTTGACCATGGCCGGGGCATCCCCTGGTCCCTCCCTCCATAAATCACCAAGGAAACTGTCCAGCCTCCCCTTCATGTAACATTTGTGGACTAAAAATGGCCACAGGGACAGCTGTGCCTAGGATGTAGCAAGCTGGAAAGAATATTATCCCTAGCTCAGAACATGGAAAAGCCCGACAAACAACAAAATGTAACTTTTCTAGAGCCATCAAGAGCTGAGAACACATTATGGTCACACAGTCTGACTGAAATACAAGGGGAGGTGGGGGAGAGATAGGGAGAGAGAATGAATGAATGAATGAGAATGAATGAATATGAATGAATACAAATATGACCACTACAACTGGGTGAGGAAAATTCAGCTAACATCCTCAATGGCCGCTCCAAGCTGAGTGTGGGCCATGTGACTGTATAGAACCTTCAGGAGCCACAGCCTCACAAAGGATGTTGGATACAGAGAGACACAGGTGAGAACTGGACCACTTCTCTGGAGAATTCCACCAAGCATTTGAGGACTAATTACTTCAAACATAAAGCATCACCCTGACACCAAAATGAACAAAAAGAATATTGAACAAAAAAAAAAAAAAAAGAGAGAGAGAGAGAGAGAATTGCAGACCAATATCCCTCGTAAACACAGTTTCAAAGATCCTCCACAAAATATTAGAAAAGCAAATTCGGCAGAACATGAAAACCACAATCAATCCTGATCAAGCGGGATTGATTGTATAAATGCAATGCTACTCTAACATTTGAATATCAATCCAAGTAAAACACTATATTGACAGAATAATGAAAAGCAAACATGATCATCTTAATAGGTTTAGAAAAGCATTTGATAAATTTTAGCATCCAATCATGATTAAAAAAAAAAGTGCATAAACTTGCTAAAGGGTATCTACAAAGCACCTACACTGAGAACTGTCCTCTCAAGATCAGGGACAATGAGAAGACGTCTTCCTCATCATCTCTACTCTGGAAGTCCAAACCAGTGCCGTAATGCAAGAAAAAGAAATAAAAGGCCCATGGATTAAAAGGGGGGTGGGGTGGTCTCTGTCCACAGGCAATATGAGTGTCTATGTGGAAAATCCCAAAGAGTCAACACAATTAAAGTTCCTAGAACCACGTGAGATTAAGAAAGATCACAGGATGCAAGATAAAACAACAAAAATCAATTATATTTCTAAACACAAGCAATTGGAAATTGAAATAAAAAAATCAATTCCATTTAAAGTAGCAATGAAACATGAAATAAATACAAATCTAACAATGTGCAAGGTCTAGCTTCTGAAAGCTACAAGGCACTGATTAAAATAAACAAAACCAAACCCAGTACCTGGGTGAATAGTCACAGCACATTAGTGGGTTAGAAGACAATAAAATAGAGCTGGGCGTGGTGGCGCACGCTTGGAATCCCAGCACAGGGGAGGCTGAGACAGGAGGATCGTGGTTCACGGACAGCCTCAGCTACTTAGTGAGGCCCTCCGCAACTCAGTGAGACCCTGTTTTAAAGTAGAGAATATAAAATAGGGCTGAGGGTATAGCTCAGAGGTAGAATGGCCCTGTGTTCCATCCCCAGTAACAACAACAACAACAACAACAACAACAACAAAAAGAAGACAACACAAACTCAAACGACCTCCACAGTGACTGCAGTCCCAATCAAAATCATAGCCAGATGCTTTTGAGTGAAAGGGTGATTTAAAATTTATACAGAAATGCAAAATATTTAGAAGAGCTAACACTATTTCAAAAAAAAATGAGTGGGCAAAATTTACTACATAATGAATAGCTGTAAATTTATAGTAATTAAAATAGCATATTACTCAAAAAAATGGATGGATATATTGATCAATGACACAGACGAGAGTCCAGAAATGACTTACATATGTAGTGAATGGTTTTCAGTAAAAGCACAAAGATAATATTTTGAACAAATGATGCTGGAAAAATTAGACATACACATGCAAAAGAAAGAAAGAAAAAGGCAGAGAGAGAGAGAGAGAGAGAGAGAGAGAGAGAGAATGAATGAATGAATATATCTGGACTTGTACCTAATACCATATATGAAAACGTGAATGCAAACCTATAATTATAAAAACCTATAATTATAAAATTATAAAAACAGTTGTGGCCAGGCGTGGTGGTGCACGCTTGTAATTCCCGCACTTGGGAGGCGGAGACAGGAGGATCGAGCAAGTTCGAAGCCAGCTGTGCTGGCTTAAGAGACCCTGTTTCCAAAAAAAAAAAAAAAAAAATAGGTCTGGGAGTGTAGCCCAGAGGTAGAAGGGCTTCCAGGAACCCCAGTACCACCAAAAAATAAAAACAGTTGTGATATTGGGTTAGGCAAAAATTTCTCAGACACATCACCAAGGGCATAATCCGCAAAAGAAAAAAGGACCGATAAAGCTTATTCCATCAAAATAGAAAACTTCTTCTCTATGATAAACAAATATCTGCTAAGAAAATGAAAAGAAAGACCAGAGACTGGGGAGAGGGTATCTTTGTGACATATACTGTATCCGATAAAGGACTTAAAAAAAAAAACTTTCAAAATTCAATAATAAAAAAAACCAAAACCTCAAAACGTGAATAAGAGAATTAGGACCAGGATCTGAGTCCACTGCACACCCATTATAGGGGCTAAAATAAAACAAAGGACAGGGACGACCAAATGCTAGTGACGAGGCAGCAGATGACACCCTGGAACCGGCAGCTGGGAAGACTGAAAGTGCTTCAGCTGCCGGCAGAACAGGTTGTTATTTTCTCACAACGCTAAATGTGCACCTGCCACGCACTCCAGAGATCCTGCTCTTAGGTGTCTGTGCAGAAGAACTAAAACTCGAGTTCACATAACAAAATCTTTATGCCGTGTTTATGGCAGCTTTTATAATCCCCCCAATTGCAAACATCCCAAATGTTTGTCAACTGGTGGTTGGGTGAAGAGACTGCACTACATCCCTGGAGTGAAATACCGTTCAGAACAGAAGGGCACCGCTGACTCTCATGCGGACCACCCGGGTGACTCTCACATGCATTTATGCTACAGGAAAGGAGCCAGGTTCAGAAGGCTGCGTACTGGATTATCTCGTTCATTTTATAGTCTGTAAAAGTTAAACTCATAGGAAGAGGAAGCATCAGCATTGCCAAGGGCGGGGGCAGGGGCAGAGATGAGCGTGTGAAGGGTGGCAGGAGAATCTAGGGCGCACTGAAAACATTCCGCATCTCAACCCTGACAGTGATTATTGTGAACTAAAATTGGCTGTCAAAACGTATAGTATGGCTGAGTGTAGTCGTGCATGCTTGTAATTCTGGTACTTGGGAGGCTGAGGCAGAAGGATCACAGGTTTGAGGCCAATCTCAGCAAACTTCACAAAGCTTTTTGCAATTTAGCGAGAACTTGTTTTAAAAAAATAGTTCTGTGACACTTTTTGCATTGAGCAGTGGTGTGCCTGTGAGGGCCCTGGAAGGGAGCTTTGTGACTGCTCTGACCGATAGAATGTGATGTGGGCCTTAATGATAGCACTTTTTTTCCTTTCTGGGAGCAGGGAAAAAAAAAATGGTGTTACTGAAGAGAGCATGGACACATTGATCAATGATACAGAAGAGAGAGTCCAGAAATTACTCACACACCTATCAATTGGTTTTCAATACAAGAACAAAGAAAAGTCTTTTCAACAAGCAGTGCTGGAAAACTGGACATCCTTTCTGGGCGCCCGAGTGGCCACTCAGGAAGTGTCCAAGCACCCCGAGACCACCAGGCTGGAGAAGCATGTGCAGGTGATGCCACAGACGAGTCCCCGGGGGGGGGAAGCCCCCTTCTCCCTCCCCAACTGCCCGAGCGGTACCCAGGAAAAGAGTCACGCAGCCAAGTCCTACTCTGATCCCCAGCCCACAACATTATGACGCACAGTACAATGGTTGTTGTGCTGAGTTGCTAAGTTTTGAGGCCATCTGTTGTGCAACAATAGGAAACCAGGATGATCTCCCCTGAAAGAGAAAGAAGATAAAAGAAAAAGAAAGGGAAAAAAAGGGAAGGGAAGAAAAAAAAAAAAAAACACCAGGAGCTATTGGGAAAAGACTAACACATGTTTGCCTTTCTTTGTGGCTCGGCTCCAGAATGTCATCAGCCCTGATTACTGCTTGTGAATTCCACAGTACTTTTTCATCAAATGCTGCTAAGTTCTCTAAGACCTGGACCATATGCTAGAAAGAAAAAAGGATTTAGCGTAATCTACACAAGGGGTCATTTCCTACGGTTTCAAGAGGACATCTGCACCTTTGCTTTGCTTCACTGCAACCTAAGAGCCACGTCGAGATGTCATGGGAAGGCCAGGTGCGGTGCACAGGCTGTAATCCTAGTACTTGGGAGGCTGAGGTCAGCCTCAGCAACTTAGTGAGACCCTCAACAACATGCAAGATGCTGCTTCAAAAAACAAAAAGGTCTAGATGTGGAGCTCAGAGGTAGAATGCTCCTGGGTTTGATCCCCAGTACCAATCAAATCAAATCAAATGTTATGAGAGAACAGATATTTTCAGAAGAACAAAGAGAGTTCCAAGGAGTTTCCAGACAGAGGGGGAACTCAACTCTGGGGCCAGTGGACTTTTTTTTTTTTTTTTTTTTTGGTATGACTAGGGGTTGAACTCAGATGGACAAGAATTTCAGCATGCGTCAGTAGAGGCACAGAGATTTACTGAGGAAAGCAAAGAATACATGCAAGGAGGAATGAGAGTTATATTGAGAGAGAGACAGATAGACAGACGGACCCCCAGCCAACCTTTAGGGTAAAGCAGGGAGTACACATCCAGAGAGAATGGAGATGTATTCCTGAGGTCCTTGGCACTTCCTTTAAAGGAGCCTTGGTGAAGGGTGAGTATGGGCAGGTATGTAAGGGTAACATGTGCTGTGATCACAAGATGGTTTATGGTGGTCTGTCATTTTCCAGTTCCATGACATGGCCTCCATTCTTTGGCCAACAGGTAATGCTGGAAAGTCCCGACTAGAGGTTTCACATGCTATCATATCACTCTTGCATAAACTATTTATGGAGAGGGTTATTAACAGTGTGAAAGGTAATTATCATGGGTGAATGAGTTTTTTGTTAACTTCAAAATTTATAGATTTCTGAGAAATTTGGGAGCAATAAGAATGAGAGAGAGGTGGACTCAGGGAGTGACAGGCCTGGAAAACGACGCAAAACTTCTGAATTAAAATTTCCTTTCTTTCTTCTCGTTTTATTTATTTTAGTATTGAAGATTGAACCCAGGGACATTCTACCTCTGCTCTACATCACCAGCCCTATTTTTTTGTATTGAAACAGGGTCTTATTAGGTTGTTGAGGGCCTTGCTAAGTTGCTGAGGTTGGCCTCGAACCTGTGATCCTGTCTCAGTCTCCCAAGTACTGGGATTACTTGCAAGCACCACCACACGCAGATTCTCTCTTTTCTTTGTCTCCTACTTTTTATATTTCCTCTATCCTACCTCAAAGAAATATGCCTTTTCCCAGTTCCAGTCATTCATTCTGAAGTCGGTGCCTCTAGGGGCCCCTGGTAGTTTCAGAAAGTATCCCAGATTGACTCCGTGGGAAAGGTGCTTCCCCTCCCTTCTCCTTATATGGGGTCACACAAACATGAGTTGAAATAATCACTCTACCCGCATCACTCAGCCAAAGCCCGGGTGTGTCTGACCCTGTGGCACACTCTCTCCTCCATCCATCCCCATGGTCACAGGATGGCCAGTTCTCCAGCCTCGGATTCCCTCTCTCACCACCCTGGGCTTCATTTCAAAACATCACCCAGTCTTCTCAGCCCTCTTGTCTTCCCAGACCCTGAGCTTCTCTTCGTCCTAATTACTGTCATTAGAAGTGACTCCGAAATTTGTGGACAATGGAATGGAAAATTCCCTCAAGGGAGAAAGGGAGCTACAGCCAGAGATCCTTCCTGACAGTGTCTCCTATAAGAGTGCTTATGGCAGGAAAGGTCTTAATTATTGAGGTTACATCACCCTACCCCTTGGGGAGAAAAGACAGGCTTGCTCAGAGCAGGGAGGAGAAGCTGGCTCTCAGCATTGGCCTCTCCCAGGTGGGAAGCTGTGGCCTCCTGCTGCTAGAATAAGGCCTCAAGGGACATTTTCCGCCCCAGATAATTAGCATTTCAAGTTAGGCTTTTGCCAAGGCCTGAGGATGGCCTGGAAGCAGCCTGGTGAAGTGACAGGTACTCTGTTCTGTTCTGGTTTTCATTGCTCAAAGAAATCCATTTCCACAAGATAATTCCCTAGCACAGACCTGGGTAGGTTTGACAGTAGTCCAAGCCCAAGCACAGTCTCAGTCTGGGAGGCCAAGGACAGGGACCTCTGTCATGTAGCACTAGTGTTCACAGGGCCTGACAATAACACCAGAAGAGTGGCGTGGACACTGGGGTCTTTGTCTCTGGTGGGAGGTGTATATGACCTGGACGGAACCGTGGCTGCTTCTCCCACCTGGAGCCGGGACCTCTCGGAGGCAGGACAGGGCAGAGTGGTGGTCACTGTGCCTTCAAAGTGTCTCACAGGCCAGGAGACACCGAGTGCATGCAACGGCAAACCATCATGGATGCCATTCAGAACTTCGCAACTGCTGAAATCACATTTGAAAACCATACTTACACATTGCATACTGCTAAGTGAATATAACCTGAAAGGGGTGATTCTAACTCTAGGACATTCTGGAAGAGGCCACACTGTGGGTACAATAAGCAGACCAGTGGCTTCCAGGGTTCAGGAACAGGTGGGAAGGATGTTTAGGGTGGGGAAATTGTTTTGCATGATACTATAGTGATGGATACATGCCATTCATTACACATTTTTTTTTTTTTTTGGTGGTACTGGGGTTCCTGGAAGCCCTTCTACCTCTGGGCTACACTCCCAGACCAATTTTTACATTTTTTTTTTAAAATTTGGAAACAGGGTCTCCTAAGCCAGCACGTGCGGCTGGCTTCAAACCTGCGCGATTCTCCTGTCTCTGCCTCCCAAGCGTGGGGATTACAAGCGTGCGCCACCACACCCGGCCTTCATTACACATTTGCCAAAGTCCAGAGAGTGAAAGTGGTGTGGACAGTGGGTGCTGGGTGACGTGACAGTGAGATGTCAGGTATATTCATGGAGTGTATCACAGGTAGTCCTGGCGTGGGGACACCCATCGAGGGGGCCACATGTGTTGGGGCAGGAGGATGGGGAGACTCTAAGCTATCTTCTCAATCTGTTGTGAACTAAGACTGCTGTAAAAAAGAAAGTCTATTTAAAAATGAACTATACATATGGCTCATTCTGTGAATTTTTTTGGGGGGGGTTGGTACTGGGGTTCCTGGAAACCCTTCTACCTCTGGGATACACTCCCAGACCTATTTTTTTTATACTTTTTTTTAAAATTTGGAAACAGGGTCTCTTAAGCCAGCGTGGCTGGCTTTGAACCTGCACGATCCTCCTGTCTCTGCCTCCCAAGCGTGGGGATTACAAGCATGTGCCACCACGCCCAGCTTCTGTGAATTTTTTAAATCTAGTAACTCTCTCTGTACCATCTGATGTAGGGCTCAGAGAGGGAAAGCCACACTGCAACCTTCCTTGAGGTCTGGCCCCCTTTGATGGACAAGCTTCCTCTCCCTTACAAGCCATAGGTATATTTGTGTGTTGTTAGTTTTCATTTTTAAAATTAACCTTCCTATATTCACCTTGTTACATGTAGAAGGCAGGTGCAATTAGATTATGATTATTGTCTAGTATTAGATGGTGTTCAATAAACTATGAATAATTTTTAAAAATTTTCTTTTCTTTCCTTTATTCCTCACCACTAATATAAATTCAGTGAGATCTCAATTTTGATTAAATTTTAAAATAAATCATGTTTTCTGCAAAAATTTTAAAGAGTAGTTATAAAATAATAAGGTCCACAATTAAATCAATTTGTAAAAGAGAATAACAGTTCCTTCTCCTTCTCCTCCTCCTCCTCCTCCTCCTCCTCCTCCTCCTCCTCCTTCTCCTCCTCCCCCTTCTCCTCCTGCCCCTTCTCCTCCTCTCCCTCCTCCTCCTCTTCCTCTTCCTCCTCCTTCTCCCCCTTCTCCTCCTGCCCCTTCTCCTCCTCTCCCTCCTCCTCCTCCTCCTCCTCCTCCTCCTCCTCCTCCTCCTCCTCCTCCTCCTCCTTCTTCCTGGTGCTACTGGGGATTGAGCTCAGGGGCATTCTACCACTGAGCTATACCCCAAGCCCTTTATATTTTTTATTTTGAAATAGGGTTTCACTAAATTGATGAAGCTGGCCTTGAATTCTCCTGTCTCAGCCTCCCAAGTATTGGGATTACATGCATATGCCTCCACGCTTCTCTATTATGTTTATAGAGACATATTTTCAAAGAGTGAACAATTTTTCTATTAAAGGGAGCCATCCGGCACACTGAACCGAACAGAGCAGTGGAAATCTTTTCTACTTGGGGAATATAACAAGGACTCTTCCCAATTCAGATTCACGTCTTCTCATAATCCTCTCTTCTTCAGCCTCAAATCTTGTACTTAATGAAAAAGGAATCAGGTGAAGCAACAATTCCAAGCAAATTATGCCAGCACTTTCCCCAAAGCCTAGACCATACACAGAAAAAGATTAGAACTGGTAAGCTTGTCTGCCGGTACGAAATAAGAAGCATGAGTAAATACTTACCCAGGAGCGTGTTGGAGTGTGTTAAAACTGTTTCCGATTAAGTACAAGCAGCCGGCTACAATGTCCTGCACTTAGTATGTAAAGCTGGAACATTCCTGCAGTTGCAGAATCGATCACTTTGCCAAGCTGTCTGGAAACTGTCAGTGCCGTGTTCAGGACCAATCAAGAGCAGGAAATTGGAAAGGTGCTGCTTTTGAATAGCGCCGTTAGGTAAGATGCACGGACACTACACTGGGTGACCCAGGCACAAATCCAGTCTAGGAGATGATTAAGCCAAAAGGTTGGTACTGCAGGTTGATGGAAACTGATGTCCACAACCGTGCTTAGCGCAGAGCGTGAGTTTGAATCACTCAAAAGAGATTCCTTGGTCAAATATGGTATTCTGCTTTACATCTTTCATAAGAGAAAAAGCAGGTGGGACTGCAGTGTCCTGGATTTTACTGGATTTGCCATTCTGGCAATATCATTTAATGAGCAATCAAGCCACTGTTTACCTGGGAGGCTGTCTCCACGAATGGGTCTCTCAAACCCCAGGCCTTTGGGATTGAATTTTGCTATAAAGTCTTTATCTCTACTGTTGGTACCCAAAACTTGTAGATTTCTTTTTCTTTTTATTTATCTCAGTGTTCGTGTAGATTTAACCTCTTCGTCCCAGGTAGCTGGAGACCATGGTGCTCCCTCACACATTTCTGGATGGCACACAGTCCCGTGAGCTGCTTTTTTTTTTTTTTTTTTTTAGTTTTTCCATTTTTCATAGCGTTCATCTTTTTTTCCCCCTGTATCTTAGAAGCTATGACTATAGAGATATAAGCTGCAAATTTTCGCCATTTGTATTTATTCCCTTTGCACATTTTTCTTTTTTCTGTTTTTAAAACTTGTGCATAGTCAAATTTATCCATCTTTTCATTTACTACTTCTAAATTTTGAGTCATAGAAGCCTTTTCCTACTTCTGGGTTATAGATAAATTCACTAAGTTTTTCTTCTAGTACTTGAATGGTTTTATCTCTGATCCATTTGGAATGCATCCTTGTGTATGGTTATTAGGGAACTGAGCTCCCTTTGTCACTATGCTTAATCTTTTTTGAACGAACTTTATTATTTTATTATTTGTGTGTGTAGTACTTAGAATTGAGCCTAGTACCTGGACATTCTGCCACTGAGATATACCCCCAGCCCTTTTTATTTTTTTTTTATTTTGAGACAGGGTCTTGTCAAGTTGCTAACGCTGGTACTGTAATAGGAGCTGATAATGACTTCTAGCTGTACTTTGTTTATGGATATGAAGTCAATTTTTCAATATATGCTGATTTTATAACTTACCAGTATGCAAAATTATTTATGGTTTATAATGTATTGCTGAGGTTTTACAGATATCAAATCTTATGACCTGCAAATATGGTTTGACCATTTCCTTTCAGGCCTTGTGCTTCTAACTGCTATCTGTCTGTCTGTCTGTCTCTCTCTTTTTTTTTTTTTTTTTTGCAGTACTGGGGATTGAACCCAGGGGCATTCTACCTCCAAGCTACACCCCCAGCCCTATTTTTTGCTCTTTTTATTTTGAAACAGGGTCTCACTAAGTTGCAGAGGGCCTAAGTAGCTGAGGCTGGCCATGAACCCGGATCTTCCTGTCTCAGCCTCCCAAGTACTGGGATTACAAACTTGCACCACCACGCATGGCTGAACTGCTGTCTCTTGTCAATTGCTTTAGCCAACACTTGCATTTCAATGAGAAAGAGTGGAGGATTTGGTGGGGCCAATGGTCCCTCCATCAGCAGGAATGCCTATGTGTTTCCAATTGTGTAAACTCAGAGAACAGACTGGGGGCTTGAGGCACACAAGTAGTTTATTGTACTGAGTGAATCTCAATAGATTCCTATTGTATTACATGTTGTTTCTTTTTTACAACAGTGTTTGATGTGAATTGAGCTTTTACATAAAAATGCTCTACTGGGTCTGTTTGTTTACTTATTTATTAGTACTTGGGACTGAACTCAGGGGTAGTCTACCTCCAGGATATACACCCCAGCCCTTTTTATTTTGAGATTGGGTCTCCCTAAGTTGCTGAGGTCTCATTAAGTTGCTGATGCTGGCCTCAAACCTGTGATCCTCCTGCGTCGGCCTCCCAAGTACAGGGATTACAGGTGACTACCACTATACCTGGCTTCCTTGATCTTTTTAAATGTTTACTTGATATAGTTTCTATGTGTCAGATATAATGATTATGACTCTTTATTTTATCTGCCTGTATCTCTTCTGTCCATCTTTCCTTTTTTATTCTCCCAAGCCTGTCTTGTTAAGTACTGCCTCTTTATAACAGAATGCTAGGTTTTTACTTTGTTACTCAAACTGGAATATTAATATTTTATAGGTAAATTAAGTCCATTATATGTGTTGATAAAATCAATACATTTGTTTTCAGTTCTGTCTCTACGTAATGTTGTAAATATACATACTCTTTATGTATGCTTAATGACATACAACTGGGTACTCTGACATATTATGTTCTATTTTCTCTTTTTCTGTATGTCTTGGTAATTAGGAAAGTCTGTACTTTGGCTCTGGTGTACACACACACATCCTCTGATATATGTGTACCGAGAACAGAGGACGAAGGCGCTTTGATCTATTGGTTTCCTACTGTAAGCAATACTGCACTTAACTAGAAACCTGTTTTTCCTCAAAACAATGACATAAGATTACAAACTGCTCACAGGATAAAGTGCACCCGCTCAACTTATAAGTTATGGTTTCCTGAAATACTTATTTTGGCTTCATTTTCATTTACTACAAAAAGCCAATGTTACCTCTTGTAATTCCATGTCTACATACATGTGCATAAATGTATATGGCATATATATGCAAATGTGTAAAGATACATGGGTTTGTGTGTGTAGATGTGCATGTGTACATGGATCTTTGTGAGTGCATATGCATGTATTTGTATACATGTTTAGGGCACTTCTGGTCCCAAATAGGTCCTTTCTTTGTGTTTATGTAATCAGTCAAGGTTCAAGGTTCTTGCTTTCATGAAGCTCAGAGTCTAGTGGGAAGCGATGTTTATAATTCTGAATAATACATGCTGCAGTGAAGGCCAGTATGAATTTCCTTAAAGAGACGATGGAGGAGATCAGTTTCTGAACCAAATCTTTAAGTAGAAATTGCCAGGCAAAAATGCGGTAAGCAAAAGTCAGGTGCAGTGGTACACACCTGTAATCCCAGGACACAGGAGGCTGAAGGAGAAGGATCGAAGGTTGAAGGCCAGTGAGTGGTAACTTAGAGAGAACCTGTTTCAAAATATAAAATAAAAGCGGTGGGGGCATAGCTCAATGGTGGAGCGCCCCTGGGCTCAAACTCCAGTATCACAAAAAGAAAGAAAAGGAAAGGAAAACCCACGGTAGGTAGGGCATTGCAACCTACCTATGTACCAGAGCAAGGATGCAAACTCAAATGCTTAAGCCCAACTCAGTATCGTTTCTTTTCTGGTACTGGGGATTGAACCCAGGGGCATTCTACCTCCGAGCTACAACCCCAGCCCTATTTTTTATTCTTTATTTTGAAACAGGGTCTCACTGAGTTGCAAAGGGCCTCAGTAAGTAGCTGAGGCTGTCTGTGAACCACGATCCTCCTGTCTCAGCCTCCCAAATGCTGGGATTACAAGTGCCCAGCTCCAGTATCATGGTTTTGTTTTATGAAACTACAATAATCAGAGTTTAGGTGAAGGATGTTGCTTCTGTGGAGCTTCACAGGGCCGAGGGGCAGAGAACAGCACTGTGATGAAGCGTATGTGGTCTTGCAGCCTAGAGGGGCTGCAGGGGCCTCCATGAAGGGGGGCCCTCCCCCAGCTGCTGGGCAGGCGCCATTCAGCTGCGCTTTCCAAGTTCCACAGACAGCTTTCCTGCTCTTGAGCCAATGTGCTCCTCCACCGTAGGTTGCAAAGGGGATTTTCCGCATGCTGAACTAAAACCTTTCCTTCTGCAACTTCTGCCCATTGGTTTCCTCTGTCTCCTGGGTAAACCATTCCTTGCACATACACAAAGTTGTCAGACTATTTGAAAAATACCCAGCCGGGCTTTACTGCTCCAGGTCCAATTATCACCTGCTTCTCTCCGCTATTTCTCCTAGGACAGGACGGCCAGAGCACTGCCCACTCTGGCTCTCCTCCAAGGGGCCTGGACTCTCTCCCCAGCCCTGGTGGCCGGGCATCTGGAGGTAGCGATGTGGCCAGCCAGCACTGCGGGCATGATGGCCTGCTAATGCGGAAACTCATCTTCTATTGAGAGAGGCTAAGGTCATGGCCAGAGCTTCTATCGGGTCTAAAACCCTCAGGTCTTTTTAAGGTGACTGTGGGCAAGTCAGGTCCCCTTGTCCTGTGCTGTTGGTTGGTTGTGTCTAGGAGTGGCATGCTGGGTTTTCCCTTACGTTGTAATCTGTTGAATCAACAATCTAACAAGACATTATTTTTTATTTCTTACTCTGGGACAGAATAGATGATTTGCCCCCTGCCCTTCCATGGTGACACCTGCTTTTTTATTTTATTTTACTTATTTTGGTGTTGGGGATTGAACTTGGTGGGGTGGAATTCTACCTTTGGGCTACACCCTCAGCACTTTAACTTTTTACTTTATTTTAAAACAAGGTCTCACTAAGTTGCTAACGCCTTGGTACATTGTTGAGGCTGGCCTTAAACCAGCAATCTTCCTGTCTCAGCCTCCCAAGTATTGGGATCACAGGCATGCGCCACCATGCTCAGTGATCCCAGCATATTTGAAAGGAAGGCCTCTCCATTTACTCTGAGTCACTGGCCAGGAATAGCCAGAAGAAGGCCAGATGTTGCAACTGGAGTCCCTTCCAAGTGGTAACCACACAGGTAAGTCACATTCTTGGGTCACAGATCAACCCTACAAACTCATCAACTTAGTTTTTCACGCAAGCTTATTTCTCCATCTTGTCTACAGGGTGCTTACGGAGTAAGTTAGTGAATGAATGGATGAATGATTATCAAGAGTGAACATGGTATTTGGATCTATCTACTCATTAACGCTGCCCCAAGAGGAAACGAAGATGGAAGGAAGGAGCTCTGGACGCTGCTCCTGAGAAGCTCAGGAAACCCACAGTCCTGGCCTCCACCCAGTCGTCTGTATCCTGGCCTGGGAATTTCCTCACTGGTCCTCATTTTCCCACTGGGTTTCTGTTGAGTGTGCTTTTCCTATCCTTTTTGATATGAACTCCATTCCTTTTCAGAAATGAATTGTTCTAATCTTCACAGGGAGCCAGACCAAAATCAGGGGAAAAAAATCACAGAAACATCATCTCCCACCCGACTTAAGTGCAGCTCTCCTAGCTCATTTTCTTCTCAGGGTCTGGAGAAGCAAAAGTGCGGCAGAGGCTGTTCAGAAGTTCCAGGCTCCTCCACATCTGCATATTTTCCTTGGTTCACCTTGGTCCGCATCAGCCCTCTTACTTCGCCAGCCAATCCTTACTATATCCTTCTTCCTGTCCAACGTCATGACTAGGGGAGATGGTAGCCTCCTGCCCAACCACCCTGGGTTTCTGGAAACAGAGTGGAGGCTTCTCCTGAGCAGCACTTCTAACTCCTTTGAGCACTTGGGTAACACTGAGTTCATGTGTCCGGGGCTACGGTTCACGCAGACAAAAGTTTCTCTCTGAGTCTGGGCTAGCCACAAGTCGTGAGCAGGGCTCATGATTCTTGCTCCTGGATGTGACATTCTCCTTCCAACCTCTCGAGGAGGTCCTCAAGTTAGAGTATGCTTCACAGTAATCTGGAGGGCAGTTAGGCCCACCCCCGTTTCTAGTGCAGTGGGCCTGGGCTGGGCCCAGAGAATGTGCTCAGCTGACTGATTCCCAGGTGGTGGTGCTGGTCCATGGACCACCTTTGAAAGCCACTGTCCCCCTTTTCCACTTATTTCCTCCTTCCAACCTCTTTCTCTCTCCCTGCATTCTTCCCTTGGTTATTTCCTTCTCTTTGGATAAAACGGGCAGGCAGAACATCCCATTCTTGTTCCCCACCAGCTCTTTCCTGCCCTTCTTGTCAGGAGTACCGGCTGTTCCTTACATCCCACAAGACCGGTGACTGCACCAGGCAGGCATGTTCCGGGCAGCTGAAAAGAGAGGCACACTTTGTTTTCTGTTTTTCTTGTTGTGGCACTGAGGATCAAACCTAGGGTCTCCTGTGTGCTAGGCCAGTGCCCTGCCACAGAGTTACATCCCCAGCCCCTTGTTTTCCATCTTGATACTTTATTTAGGTTGGACATAGATGGAGACGATGTAAAGCTTATTTGAACTCCTGTCAACCATCACAATTCATTTTCTCTGCAATCTACATCAATGGCGGGAATTAGATAAATGAAGGCCAATCAAGAGACGCCTGTGCTGACCATGGTGCTGAGTGGTGCTCTGGAGATGTCAGGAGGCGCCGGTGGAGAAGCTCATGGGGCTTCATGGAACAGGCAGATGTGGCCACTCGGGCCCCTGAGGTGGGAATAATGGACTTCTGTGTCCTGTGTATCTTCCCCTGTCAGATGGATGCAAACCAACCTGAAAATGGCCAGCAGCCCTCTGACAACCCAGGGAAATGAGCTGAAGCTGACACAGTGAAAGTAAAGTGCATTATCCAACATAGTTTTCATATTCTAACAGGCCCAGTTGTATTGATTAAGATAACGTTGCCTTATCTGTTCCAGATAAAACTGTGGAATCTCATTCACACGATACAAATTCCTCTTCACTACCCTTGAGCGTGATGTCAGTTGTCCTGGTACTGGTGGCCTTGCACGGTGCCTCCAGGAGCAGCACTCCCCTCAGCAGCAGTCCCAGTGGAGCAGGGGCTGGAGGATGGCCTTTGCGTGCCTTTGCTTCTAGAGGCAGGATGCTGTCTCCTCCAGGGGGTTGTGGAGCCAGCTTTTGCCTAGAAACATCTCAGCACTCCCGCTAGTGTCCCCGCAGTGCAAGCTCGGCACAGCTGTACTGCATGAGAAGGGGCTGGGCAGGCGGCTGCTTCCCAGCAAAATCATACACCTGGGAGAGGGCATTGGCCTTTGTCACAGTGGCACACTCTGTTTTCACTGTCCTAAAAGTATACGATTTACAATATTAGGGACTAAAATGTCTGACCTGAACCTAATAGGGATTCATGGGCATCTATCTCTCCAGGTAACCCTGCGGAATTAAATGTATATGCCTTTCAAAAGGGAGACGTGAACTCATTACTTGGAAGAATTGCCGGCTACGCATTACTGGGTGGATGTATATATTACAATTTGTGGGCCGGCTGTTACCGTTAATTCCAGATCATTATAGGCCACAGCTGAGCCCTTGTGTGGCTATGGTTCTTGTGTTTTGGTTACACCTGGATGTGCTCACTGCATTAAACATATCTAATGCGTTATTGGGATAACAAATCTTTGACAAATAAGCTGGAGTATCCTTTTATGGCCTTTATAAGAAAATATTTTAATACTTTAAAAGTTCCATGTGTCCCTTTCTTTACATATATATTGTGGTACTAGGGATGGAACCCAGGGACATTCTACCTCTGAGCTACACCCCCAGTCCTATTTTTTAATCTTTATTTGGAAACAGGGTCTCACTGAGTTGCAAAGGGCCTCACTAAGTAGTAGCTGAGGCTGTCCTTGAACCGCGATCCTCCAGTCTCAGCCTCCCAAATGCTGGGATTACAAGCGTGCGCCACCACGCCCAGCTTCTTTACTTATATTTTTGCAATTGTGCATTTGCCAGGCCTAGAGGAGAAGCCTGCAGAGCCAGTTCCTATGCTGGCGGTGAGGCAGGTGGGCCTGGGTGCGCTGCCTGCCAACTTTGTGACGATCTTGCTGGCTGGCCTGCTCCTCTGGGTCTGTAGCAGGTTAAGGACATGATGACAGACGAGGAATATGTCTATTCATGAAATGCCAGTTTCTTTCCTGAAAAGTGTTTGCACTTGTGCCAGTTACTGAGCTCCCCAGTCACGGGCCCGAGGCTGGCCAGGCAGCAGATCCGTCTGGCTGACTTTGGTCCAGCAGCACTTGACCTTGCCGATGGGGCGGCTCTTCTTTTTCCTCATTCAATCCCCAGCCTCATATACGCCATTTTATGTTTTCTGTGTGTGCATGAAACTGCACGTTGGAGGCTTCTGTTCTGTTCCTCCTGTGACCGCTCTCCAGTGCCAGCTTCGGGCTGAGCTGCATTTTTTCACGAGCACATCCACACGTTTTGGACGGGGTCACCACCTTGAGTTCCTGGGGGTACTGCAGGTGCGCATCTTGTTCACACTGGGTGATGCTTTCATGCACATGGGGCTGCAGCCCTGCGGCCATTCCCAGCAGAGGAGGGAGAAGAACTTCTGAGTCCAGGCTCCCACTCGGGGCCGGTTCCTGTGGGAGGTGCTTAGGTGGTGAGCTTCTGGGTGGCAGGATGCAGAAAAGGCAAGAAGGGCCGGTGCACTCTGATGGCGCTCAGAGCTGCTTTCTTTCCCACTTTCAAGATGGAGAGAAGGCACGGCATCAGGCTGAGTGTGGGGTTACATTGGCACAACTTCAGACTGCAATAGAAACTGTGAGCCTTCTGGCCTTGATCAGATCTATGCTTTGTGAATATGTCAAGAGTTATGCTTGGATTTGTGGATGCAGATATACTTTTGTTATTTTTTTAAGGCAAATCAGACACAGCCCCTAACCCCCAAGGGTTCCCAGGCTAGTAGGAAATGGGTCTCTAAGTCACAAAATGGCCAAAATAATTGAAGATAGGTTTTACTTTCTCGTGTGTCTTCCAGCAGTAGCTGAAGGGTGAGTCTTGGAATACTTCCATTTTATGAGGTCATCTGCAAGATACAGATGCTGGACCCCAGCCTAACCCTGGAGGCCCCGAGTCAGAGACCCGTGCCTAGGCTGGTGGCCCCTGCTCACACTCCTGTCTGTCTTACAGTTAGATACACAAGACAGCTTCACAACATAGACCCGAAGAATCCCAACTCCAATGGGAGCTTTTTCTGAAAGAGAGATCAGTCAATCCATGCACCCTAGATCACTGGAGTTCAGCATTCTTCAAACTGTGAGTCACAGGTGATTAGTAGACTAGGACACCAATTCAATGGACTCACCAGCATTTTTTGAAGAATGAAACAGAATGGGCTAGAGCAGAAAATATTAAAGAACATCATACACTGTGAGGGTAACTGCTTTTCCATGGATCCTTTGTTTTAAGGTGTGCGTGCATGCATGCATGCGTGTGTGTATTTGTGCGTGTGTGTGTGTGTGTGTGTGTGTGTGTGTGTGTGTGCATGTGCACTGGCTTTGGATTTCTTATTGTGAACTGCAGTAAAAAATGTCCAACAGTGACTATACATCCACCTGCCATGTGAGCACAAGTGAGATGAGATCTCATTTTTTAAAAATTTACTTCACATATGAGCTACAGTGAAAGCCTGGGAGTGATTTTTAGCATGCTTGGTGCATGCAGAATGCAAAGGCAAGGCAAATTCTAGGGCTGTCAGACCCTCACAGTTAGGGTACAGACATGAGAGGCCAGCTGACCCAGGTTTACATATCAGTATTTTCCACAATCTTCTAGCTATGTGACCTTGGGAGAGTCAGTTACCTCTCTGAGCTTCCAGTATTTTTTCCCAGTAAAATAGGGACAGCATGTCTATCTCACACGACTATTGGGGGTAAATGACAAAAGATGAGTGTAGTTACATAAGCCGGCATAAGGAAAATCTATCTTCCTTTTCTATAAATTCTGAAAGACCAAATTAAGCCCATGCCTAATGGCACATCCTATATCTATTTTGTTCAGTTTTTCCTTAGTGTTTTAGGTTATGCCAGGAGGGTATAGAGCATTATTCTGCGCTGAAGGAAAAGCCTGGGGTCCAGTAAGTCTTTGGGGTTGAGAAACAAATCTTTTGTGCAGTGTCACTTAATGCCATGTTGAGGATTTCCCAAGAAGAGATAAAAACAGGGCTTGCAAATGAGTGTTCATTTATAATCCTTACTTTAGAGGCCCTTTCAAAGCCCAAGTGAACATTCAGGAGCTTTTACTAACATTTTAGAAATGGGGATAACCAAATATTTTTCCCATTTCTTTTAAAATATGAAATATTTCTCTTTCATTATAAAGTAATGTTCTGAAACCAGAATAAATCATTATAGCACAAACATACCTGTTACAAGAAGAAAAATGATGGGAGAATGAAAACAAGAAAACAAGTCCTACCTTGGGGCATTCAAAATGATGATTTATAGTATAATTTGTCTTTAGACCCTTTGCAGAAAAGCCAACATCTGTATCTTAAAGGATGTCTTTTTTAAATGGATTGAGAGTTCGCTCATTTACATAGGTTGGGTTCAGGATGTCACTGGGATCTAGTACATTGTATATTCTGACAGGGCATGGACTGGACCCCAGCTTGGGCTCACCAGAGAACTTTCTGGTCATATTATTTCTTTGTGTGTCTTTCATGGTTGTATGAACAGTTTTGAACAAAACTACACTTGCAACACTGAATCAGCAGCAAACGCGAACTGCTGATTGCTTCCAGGGACCCTGTACTTTCCCCCCTCTTCCGCGCGATTAGAAAGTTGCTGAAGTAGACATTGGCAGTAAGAAAAATGCTTCTAATTACACCGGGCATTTAGTGTGCAGAACCTACGCGCTCTGGTTTTTTCCACTTGAAATGAAACACACATCGATTTCTGGGAGCGCTGTGAGATTCCCTAGGAAACGTAGGCTACTTTCCATTTCCTGGTGGGTCCTCGTGATGGAGGGCTGACAGGCAAGCTCCACATACATTGGGCTTTAGGCTGCAGCTTCTGTGAGGTCCAACCTTTCCTCTCACCCCTAGGAAAGTTCACTCTGCTGAAACTAGATGAGAGCGGCGCCACTCGATTTGAAAGTTAATGTGTCCCCTTTAAAATGCCTTGAGCAGAAAAGGTCAGGGAGGCACTGCTAATAAAATCTATTAAATGGGACTGGTGGACAAGATAGGGGGGATGGTGGGCAAAGGGGGAATAAGAAAAGTGGGGAGAAGTCAGAGAGTTAGAAAGTTTGAATGTGGCAGGCCCTGCAGGTCCCGGGTGCCAGTCCCTGCCAAGAGCAAGTGGCGACAAGCCACCCACTTGGCATACATCGCCACACTGTGCATGGACTGAAAAGAGAGGTGGGCACAGGGTTCAGTTACTTCAGGGCTCAAGACCACGCTGTGCTGAACTCAGCGTAGAAATAACAACTTATCTTTCTTAAGGAGCTTCCTGGAAGGAAACACACTTGAGATTAAAAAAAAAAAAAGTGTATGTGAGAAGGAGGGGTGGGGAGGGCGGCCCCGGGCTAGCAATGCAACATTTATGAGTTCTCTTTGAGCAGGACTGTCTAACAAGCTCCCCTCCCACCCAGCAGCAGAGGGAGCCAGACAGCCTTCCCACCATGCCACATTGTCAAGGGGGGGCTCCATCGAGAGCTTTATTAGGGTCAAGATGAAGCACACCTCAGTCTCCTGATGCATCGGGCTAGCCCTGGGTGAAGGCACTCAGGCGGCTGGACTGAAGCTTTAGTCTTCCCCCTCCAGCTGAGTAGTTTCTGCCTCTTCCAGAATCCCCTGCTAGATTGCCAAATTCTGTTTCTATACATTTAGGTAATTTTCCAAATTAGGCTGACAAATAATTAATTGTATGAGTTATTCTTTTCGCCTTTCATATGCAGGCATTTTAATTATTCTCTCTTCAGCCTGAAGGACCTACTGAGCCTCCAGGCTTTCCTGACACTCAGTGCCACCAGCTGGGGGATACTCCAGGACCAAGGGCTCCAGCAGCAAGGACGCGCTGCTCAGCAGCCCCTGGGCTCAGCCTTGAGCCTGAGGCCCCGGGCTTCAGGTGGAAGCCATGGCCTGCAGGAGCTATGGGTTCGAAGTGTCTGCTAATCCCAGCACAGGTGATTAGGAAGTACCCTGAGGCACTCCCGGGGGGCAGCCATGAGGAGGACTGTGCAATTTCATGCCTGGAAATTGTGTCACCTCCGGGGTCTGGCTCCTCCAAGGAGCCACCTCAGAGTGTGACAGAAACTGCTAACTGCCCCTCCAACAGCCTTTCCCCCTCCCTCCCTTAACAACAGACAAATAATGCTTCCAGTAGAAAGACCACATTCCCAGCCTCTCCTGCACAGGGATAATTTCATGAATTGCAAGCAGAAGTCAGTGGCATATGGGGCTTCTAAGAAAGATCATTAAAGGCAGGCATACTTGGCCACGAGGCATGCCCTGGTGCCTTTCTCTGTCTTGCCTTCTAGTATGTGGATATATTGACAGCTGGCATTGCAGTAGCCAGGTTATGACCACGAGAAAAATATGAAAGATGGCAACACAAAAAGCCAGAAGGGCCCTGGTTCTCTGATGATCCAGAGCTGCAACTACAACCCTCATCACCTGTGCCTGCTCTTCTGATGTGAGAAAAATAACACACATCTACATTCCATTGAAGCCACTGGGGTCTGTTTCTAGCAGCTAGATGCCATAGCTAACCATGACAAACAGCTTCACATTTGCTCTGCTACTGGCCCCACCCTAGGGATCCCAATAAGCCCCTCTTCAGGCGTTGCTCTCCTGTCTGTGGCCTATTCTGAGTGTCCTGACTGAGGGACTGTCACCGCCTGCCTGTAGCACTGCTCTGTGGATGAGACTGGGGCAGCAGCACGAGCCGGCCCATGTCTTTCTTAGTTCTAACTTTGGTTTCACCAACATCAGTCCACCTTACCTCCAGGGCTAAATCTTGCAGGTCCCCACAGTATCTACCCGTGGTGGCAGGGCCCATCCCATAACTTTGAGCACTCCACGGGCACGCACGTGTCTATCTGACTGTTAGCAGAGATACAAATCTTCTACACAGCGGCTACTAGAGACACTTTTAAGCACCGTAGTAGATACGAGTTGTCACAGCAGAGACTCAGACATAGGTGACCACAGCAGGACTGACCACTAGTGTCCATGTCATGTCTTTCAGAACCTTCTCATTTGTATCATCTCCTTTTCTCTTTGCAGACACCCTGGAAGCAGCAGGAACAGACACTATGCTGCAGTGTCTTGATGAAGATCTGAGCCTGGGAAGTTCAGATGCACTTCCTGAGGCTCAAGGTGAAAGCAGTAGTCAGGCCCTGAGGCCCCAGAGAGGCTCCTGCTGGGTCTTGTGAGGACGTGTGTGCGCGCCTGTGTAGCTGTGCCCCAGTCTGTACCATTGCCTCCCAAGCACTCGGGTCCCTCCTGCTGTTACTCTCCTTCCTGATATGTCACCTCATCCGATCCTGTCTGATCTTCTCAGAGTTGTTGTTAGCATCTCTGTCCTTCCCGCCCCTCCCCACTCTTCCCCTTGGAATGGCCCAGCATCCTCCTGTTTCTGTCCTGTCTTGGGTGAGAACATTGGTTCAGGGATGAAATTAGCTTACTGCCTCATATTGTTCCTGTGTGGTGTGGCGACTGGGAGGACTGTGGAAAGCACATGGTGTGGGGTGACATGGTGTGACTGCACCCCGAGCCATCTGGAGCTCAGCCAGTTGTACTCTTCCAGGCCATGGGCCCCTCCCAAGGCCAGGTTCCTGAGCCCTACTTGGAGTCAGTGCCACGGCCACATCTAAAACCCAGCATGCCCATGCTGTGGCTAGTAAGTGTCCTCTCCCCATAGGTCCTGGTGCTCAGTATGACCCTTGAACAAGGCGGGTCAGGGTGGAAAGATGCTTCCTGGGGTTATCTTAGAGGCTGCCACAACCTTGGAAATTCTCTCCAGTGGCCCAGGAATAAGATTAGGGTCAAGGTCAAGGTCTAGAAGAAAATGATAAGATGATCAACTGACTACTGGCAAACTCAGGGGACCTCCCAGTGCATTTATAATTCTGGAGAACACACAGGAAGCCTGCACATGCAGAAGAAAGTGCTGCATTCATCAAAGGGAGGGCATACTTAAATGTGTCCCCTAAGATCACTTCCAGGAAGTCTTCATACAGGATCTAGGGGAGGGGACAGGGAGAGCCATCACATGCATTGTGCATTTGAGGAAGTCCCCTAGAGCGTAGAAGCAGCAATGCCCCATGCTAAGTGAAGGTTTGAATTATGGCCATGTCCACTGAGTACCCTAAAGCCTTCTGGGCCTCTGGGCTCCATATACTAAAACCCAAGTGAGGGAAAGACCACTGAGCGCCAAAGGAGAGGATGTAGACAAAAACCATACAAGTATCAGTCACGAACATTAAATAAGGAGTGGTTAAAAACAAAACAAAACAAAAAAGCAGAGAATTGGATTTGAACAAAAAGCAAATGGAAGCCAGGTTCCCACCCACACAAGGAGAGCAACACTCTTCACAGAGCTCGAGCATACCCCAGTAACTTCACCATCCAGATGACTAGACACAGGGGCAGGAGCCCACTCACTGTGCTCTCATCATTAATAGGACTCTGTGCTCTCACTTGCCAGGCTATTACCAAACATACCAAAATCTGCTGAGGTTCTGCTGACTTTGGGGGTTGTAGATTTCACTCAGAGGACAGTGGTCTGGACTCCAAAGATTGGATATTAGAGCTGCTTCTGCCATTTGCTGGGCAGGCAATTCCATGCCACCTAAATTAAGCTGGTGAACATGCAGCTTCTTTATGCATAAGTGGCTGAAGACAAAACATACCCTACCTAGGACCCACATTTTTTATACCTAGCCCTACTGTACAGGAAGCATTAGATGTCCTACTGTTTTATACCCAGCCCTACTGTACCAGAAGCACTGGATGCCCCATTTTTTTTATACCCAGCCCTAATGTGCAGGAAGTAATGAACATGGCAGTCAAGCTTAGCTTGTTCATTCACAGAGTTCAGTGGAGTGCAATCAAGGTCATGTTTTAAAAGGCCACCACACTGCCCAAATATGTACCCAATCCTTTCTCATCACGAACCATCACAGTGGGGGAGATCTACCACTCAATAGCCAAGTTATTGCTCTGCTATCTCTGGCCTCCTCTCATCTTGCTTGCACTCTACTGACAGATTCATCTTCCAGTATAGCATTATGATCATGTCACTCACAGCTTTTGAGTCTTGAATGGCTTCCCACAGAATAAAAGCCAAATGCTAACGCCTCAAAGACTTTCTCCATCAGGCCAAGATCTGCTTCCTTTCCTTGGCCCTGTGCAGAGCTCAAATGCACTGGTAATAAAACAAAGCAGTCACAGCTAATAGTAATAAGGGATTATTAATGGTGGTGTTAGTCATTTTAAGTGTTTCTAAGTTTATTGTTATTTTATTAAATAGACTAATTAAAGCAAACATTAACGGTCCAGGTTCTTAGCTATTTTCCTCTTCAGATGAATAATCAAGAGCTACTTGCAGATGGACAGGTCCTTCCTAGTCGTCCTGCATTTTAATATTTCTGCTAGTCACTGTGCAGGCGGAACTGACTGCACTTAATTTATAAAGGAGGATTTATGGACTTGGGGATGACAACAGACAGCCAATCAATAGGGATGATAATAACAGCATGTAATATCAAGGAACATTAGGTCTCAGGCATGATTTGGGGAGAGAAGTGGGCAGTTAGAAACCTTATCATTTGAAAAAGGTCAAGGCCTGGCAGCAATAAAAATGCCTAAGCAAATAAAATCACACCTGTGAACTAGGAGAGGGCATAAATCGCTGGATGAGAACGGATTTTAGATTTTGTGGAAAAATGACTTCCCTGGGCAAGGATTTGGGCTGCTGTAGGACAAATGCATCATGCAAAGTTCTATTTATTAGTGCTCAGAACAATAACAATGAAATGCAGATGTGCAGAATGGGTCCCAGCCGCCAGTTCTTCTTGAAACCAGAATCCTCCAGAAAACAGTGGAGGAGTCAGGCTCTGTAGAAAGGCTTCAAAGGACAGTGCTGAGTCTAAGTGCATATATTTAAGACCCACTGGCTTCATCAGATTCTCTCTGGCTATTCCTCCTCCCTCAGGGGTGGGGGAGTATTATTGATTGAGCAAAGTGTTTGTTGTGGAACAGAAAAAGGCCAAAAAAAAAAAAATCCACCAAGTAGCAAATTCTATTACCAATAATCATATCCCATCGTGAAAAAGAGAATGGTAAATAATCATTCTCTTTGAAAGACAGTCACAGCATCACACAGAGCTCCCCAGCTGGCTCCACTGAAAACGTACACTCACTGCATTGAGTAAAGTTCCCTTCTGCAGGCCCTTTCAAGAACAGGTGCACTAGGAAAGGGTGTGTGTAGATATGTCCTGCTCTTAGTGACATCGGGAGTGGCCAGGACATTATTGGCTTCCTTTCTACAGCGCTGCTTCAGTTCAAAAATAGGTAGAGATATTGAAATGGCATACATGATGGATTTTCTTCTAAATACTCTCTAGATCATAGATTCTCAAACTTACTGGCTTACCACTGCTTTTTAGAAAAGAAAAATTACTCAGCACCAATTGTACCCGAAGCTACTACTGCCCCTATAGATCTTCCCAGTCTCATCTCCCTGGGGGCCTGACTTTGGGAATCTATGCTAGGAGGAATGCATGCTCTGTTTTTATTCTAACACACTGCAATCGAACTTCACAAACCCTGCTCCTCACCAAGATTTCACAACTTCATGGTTCTGGGAAGCAAGCTCACCTCCTTGCAAGGTGTACTCGGTCACAGCCCTGCTGAAGACACCCAGGCCAGCCCCATTGTAGGCGGCCACCTGGATTTCATACTGTGTCCAGATGATGAGGTCAGTCACCAGGCAGTAGTTCACCTCTGGGCTGGTGATGTTTCTTTGCTGGTGTTCACCAGGCAGGCCGGCCAGGCGGTACCTGCATAGAAAGGAAGCCCATGACAGCAGAGAAGGAACTCAATAGGGGCTGGTTGTTCTCTGTGGTCAAAGAAAAATGGAAGCAAAATGCCAAGGGCCAAGCTTAGAGGTCAGCCCCAGTTATCACTGTCTCCCAATTCACTGAATTTAAAAGATATATTCTGATCTCAAATGATTATAAGGTCTGAGCAAAATGGAACTGGCATTTTGACTATATTGTGGTTATGGAAAAATGATAGCTTTTTAAGTGTAACTTGTCTAGGGTTTATAGTGACTTACTACCCCAAATCCTAGAAGGTATTTCCCTTTCAGATTTGGGAAATACTTTCCTCTTGGGACTGAAATGTGGGGAGCAATCCAGTATGTGGCTTCTTGGCCTCCATGGGCTGAGCTCCCAGTTCTGTTCCATGGATACCCCAGAGCTGCAGTAAACAGCTCTGAAAAGGTGTTAATGCTTCTAAGATGCTGGTCCCTTGCTAAGTGTGACAGATTGCTTCTTAGGGACGTGGTGAGTGCTTGGGTGGCACGCTCTTTAGTTCACTACAGGCAGAAATTCACAGTGGAGTTTATTAAAAAGGTGACTCACAACTCTGCCCTTAGAAAACGCATAAATTAGGAAATTATGTTTTGTACTATGAAAGGACTTTTAGAACATTATTTTGATTAGCGAATGTTTTTCCACAATTCAGTTTATAGAAGTTAATGTACTGAACTGACTCAGTTAATTTGCTGAGCTTTTCTGGATCAGTCCCCCTGGGTAAAATGAGACATGTACTGTAGAAGTGATTTCCTAGTCATCGGCGGCTTCCCAAAGCATCTCATTTCTAGCCCAGAAGTGGCTCCGGCCTCAGAGAAACACGGCTTTGTATGATAAATGGGAAGGGGAGAGAGATGATTGGCAAGGGATCCCCAACCCTTGGGGTAGCAATAAATCCCTCCACTTTTCACAGCATGCAGGAATCTCTGAGTTCTTCTCTGGGGCTGCACTGTCCCACAGGGCCAGGCACCTTCGCATTGAAGGAAGCATCTGAGATAGATGTACATGAACCAGGGCATGTGGACCTCTGGAAAGGGCAAGCTGCCATCTTTGGAAGAGAGCAGAGACCCAAGGACTTGGGGACTGCCATGTAAAACAACTCTCCAAAGAAAATAATAGCTGAACATGCAACCAGGAGGTAGCAGTACAAAGGTCCTCAGGGAGATGAGGGTTTCTGAGATCCTTCCTTTGTCCTCTCTTTGCATTTGGTGAGGCCTGTTTGGCAGAAAACTCCAGTGATGAAAAGCAGTTAGCACCCAAGTGTGCGGCGGTCCAAGTCTTCCCCTGCCTCTTTCCTCCAAGGACAAGCAGCCCTGGCTCCCCCCGTAGGAGGCACTGGGAAGACGGTGCTGCTCTGGGGTCCTATCCCAGCAGCTTTGGACATGGACTGAAGTGGCATCCTGGACTGAGCCGTATGCACAGCCAAGGGCAGGTGCAGATCGCTCAGCTCTTCTGTGTAATGCTGGTGCTCGAGGCAGCGGGCCGTGGGGAAAGGCCTGGCACAGAGTAGCCCACATGATGGATATTTCCATTTAAAGTCCCTGCCTACAAAAGATGATCTTTAAATATAAATGGCACTGAGACAATTAGCCATTTGGAAAAGGGTAAAAATTGGCTCCTGATCCATATGGTATGTGAGTAGTACTGAAAGCCACATACAGTCAGTGTGACATAGTGAGTAGGAACCCAAGGAAGGGCTCACTGTGGTGCACCCACCACTGCACAACTCACACTCCAGGGGAGAGCAAAGGCTTCAGCATAAGGTCGAGCCTAGCCCTTCCTGTACCCCCAGGGCTGGCTGGCTGGCTTATTTACTTTCTTACTCGCTTACTTATTTGTACTGGGGATTGAAAACAGGAGCATTCTACCTCTGAACTACGTCCCCAGACCCATTTTATTTCTTGCAGACCTAGGTTGAGTGATGGGCTGGGTGACCTCAGGCATAATCTTAACTTCTCTGAGCATTATTATCTCCAAGAAGGGAGTAATAATGATGGTATTTCACCTGGTCGTTGCAAGAACTAATCAAAACAATGGATGTGAAGGAGATGTAAAAGTGTAAAGCACCCCAATTTTGTTTCAGACATTACTCTTTTAAGAGGTACATGAGGGCCAGGTATGGTGGCACCTGCCTGTAATGCAAACACTTGAGAGACTGAGACAGGAGGAGCACAAGTTCAAGGCCAGCCTCACAACAAAGGGAAGGCCTATTTCAAAAGAAAAATAAAAAATAGATAGGCTAGGGCCATAGCACAGAGGTAGAATATCCCTGGGTTTAATTCCCAGGACCATAAACAATCAAACAAACAAACAATAAATAAATAATATGTGAGAGACAAGACACAACTCAGAGTGATAAGAAGTGGTTAAAAAAAAAGGAAGTGTGTGTGGACCGCCCCTGTCCTCTGAAGCCACTCCACAGGGCTGGGAAGGATGAACTGTATTTTTGAAGGAGTCACTGCTTCACAATCAGTTGTGCTGCCTGCTGGACAGGCCTGGTCCATATGACCGGCTCTCGCGTGCTTCTGTGATGCTCCCAGGATGTCTAAGAAGGTCGCAATTAATAAGAGCGTGCGGGGCATTGTCCTCTCTCTGGTTGGCTATGTTGCCCAGGAGACTGGCTCGGCCAGAACGAGATGATTTTTTATACAGAAATAAACAGGGAACGTTTTTAAAGGACATAACCCTCTGCTCCTCTCAGAGAAACACCCTGGCCATTATTATAAATATTTTATTACCGTGCACGCATCCTAACTACTGCTTATGGCCAGAGCCACGGAGGTGATTTATTTCCATTGGCCCTTCCATGCATTGTGCCTTGGATCTGACACAGCGACTGTGCCCTGGAGGATACACGCTCACAGACACCGCGCTGATTTGCAGACCCAAGGATTATTCGGAAATGTTTTCAAGCAAATTCATTTTGGCACATGTCTTTAATTTTGGGAAACTTTGATATTTACAGGCCTGGGGTAGCAACCCTCATTTTAAGGCTTTCTTGATTTAAGCCCCAACAAATACAGATGCCCTCTTCACCAGCGCTCAACTCACTGACACCATCACAGAAAATCCTTTTAACAGTGGTAATCCCACGAAATAGAGAAACGCGCAGTCCTCTGCACGGCCTCATAACATCAGAGAGCTGTTATTATTAAACTCTGTGCCCCTGGCCTGGTTCTGCAGGATGACTCTAGAAGACCTTACTTGACAACTACAGCCTGAGGAAACTTTTCCTCCACGGCTGGAAAAGGCAGAGGCTGCGGGACGACAAGCAGGGGTGGGCAGGGAGGGCAAGCCAATTATTTTCATTAGTGGATGGGTATGAACAAGGGCAAGGGCCAAAGCTGGAGCAGGAGCAGATGGCTTGAGAGGGACGGAAACCTCACGTGAAGCAGCAGGGAGGCCTGCGGATGAGGGTCCAGCCACTGGGAATTGTCCAGAGGCACCGACGGGAACAGAGTCCACCGGGCCTGCCTGCCAAGATGACTCTGAATCTCCCAGACTTTCTTTACATGAGAAAGGACATCTGAGGCACAGAGACAAAAGGTGCTGTGAGGTCAAGCCTAGCCTTTTCTGTACCCCCAGGGCTTTATTTATTTATTTACTTGCTTACTTATTTACTTACTTAATTTGTATTGGGGTTTGAAAACAGGAGCATTCTACCTCTGAGCTATGTCCCCAGAGCTATTTTATTTATTTTTTATTGTGAAACAGGTTCTTGCTGTGTCTTGCTATGTTGCCAAGGCTGTCTTCAAACCTGCAATCTTCCTGCCTCAGCCTCCCAAGTGGTAGGATTACTGGCATATACCACCATGCCTGGCTAAGCCCATTTAAATGTTCAGGCAGATGAGGAGGATCCAAGGAAGAAACACTTGGGAGTAGCGGTGTATTGGTTTTGACAGGCAGATATACATTTGGGGATACATGCTATTAACTGAGGAGTGGATGGTTTTGTACATGCATATCGGGAATGGGTGATCCTATATATAAAGAAGTAATGGGGTTAAAGAAGCAACACTTGCACAATCTCTTGCATTTATTTAAGAAGTCAAACGTGTCTGCTTCCATACTTTTTTAACCAAGCATTTACTGATCATAAGCTCTGAGTAAGCCCAGGGTAGGCACCTGGAAGAAGGGAATAATGGGTACCCATAGTTCTTGCTCCGATAAAGCCAGAAAAATTAAATATATCCACAGCAGTGAAGCTACTGGAGGATATTTCATAATTATCTTTTAACACTGCATTACTTTTTCTCTTCTTACTTGTGTCAACAAACCCCTGCAATTGGTTTCAGTGCAATTTTTAAATTAGCAGGAGTTTTGGCAGGGGATATTTCTTCTCTCTAACACAGCCAACTTCTCACATGGTTCTCTCAACAGTTTTAAAAGCTGAGGCATTCTTTCCAAAGACAGAGATGGCACACTGGGACCTCTTTAGCTACATCTGGCCAGCAGATGTGTGCATCTGGTTTGCCCTTTGTTTAAACTACGTGGGTTTCATTTCCAACACCTAGACACTGTGGGGTTGAATGTAAAAGGGTAGATATTTGATTTCCTCAAAATCCTAGAAGATCTGGCAAAACCTAGCAACACACTACGGTGATACTGATTGGTACAAAACTGAATCGCAGTAATCAGTATTAATTTTAAGTGATTATGACTTAACAATGTATGCATCTGGTGGAAACTTGATAGGAATGAAAGGATTTACAATGAATAACACACTTTGCTCTCTTACCCATAATGCCTTCTTCCATTCTCCTGCCAAAATGCGACCACTGATACCAGCCTGTGTGCTGACTGTATGGGTGGACCTGAGCGGGAGGTCTCTGTGAGTGCACCCGTGTTAGCTGGTGCGCTCCAGTTGGCTGTCGTGTCCCCCGCTCCCTAGAGTCTGACAACTGACCTGGGTCCCTGCATTTCTGATGGACTCCTATAGACTGACAGACACACAGTCCGTAGAGTAGAAACCTGACTCTAGCAATTGCCCACAAATGCTGCATCACAGTCTACTTGCCTGAGGATGTAGCCACGTAGCACCCCGTTGTGCTCTGTTTCTGGGGGTGGCTGCCACTGCACCATGATGGATTGGTTGGTTCGCCCACTGGCCACGATGTTTTTAGGGGGAGCACTGGGTGGTTCTTCAGGTAACATTAACCTAAGAAGAGAGGATGGGTAGGGGAAGGTCCATTAGTGCCAGAAACAAAGGACCTTTACGGACTTCTCTACCATGCTCAACTTAAAGTGTCACTATTTGTAAAAATTGGTGCGGCTAATGTGCATGTATGGAACTGTTACTGATTGAACTGAAACTCATTAATTTGTACAATTACTACAGGCTGATATTTGTTTATTGGTACTGGGGATTGAACCCAGGTGCATTTTACTTCTGAGCTACATCTCTAGCTTTTTTTATTTTGATACATGGTTGCACTAACTTGCTGAGGTCTTGCTAAGTTGCCAAGGCTGGTCTTGAACCTGTGATCTACTTGTCTCCATCTCCCAAGTACTGGGATTGTAGGCCCGCATCACCATGCCTGGCTTGAGTTGATATTTATAATAAAAATAAATAAATTTCATAAAAATTTTTGCTTGGCAGAAACTAATTGAGCGAAGCCAAAAGACAAATGGCAAGTCGGGAGCAAACTGTTTGCAGCTCATTTCACAGATGAGGTTTAGTGTCCTTAATATTTTAAGAGCTCCCATAGGTCAACAAGAAAAAGACCAATTATCCAGAAGAAAATTGGGCCAAGAATGTAAAGAGTGAACAGACAAAAAGTAGAAACAGCTCCTCTTAATAACAATAGTCAACTTCACTGTTATTAAGATAAACACAAATTCGGACTAAAATGAGATGCCGTTTTTGTTATCAAGTTAGTAAAATGTGAGCACAATAGTGCATGCTATGTCAAAGAAGGAGGAATAGGCACTATCACACTACCTAGTGCTACCGCCGCAGGTGTCACTTGGTGCCACACGGAGCTGGGCAATTTGACCATCAAGACTAGCTAGTCATTAAAATACTGTGTGCCATACCCAGAACACTGGCGACAACCTGACTGTCCATCAGTGGGGGATTAAACGATGGTACAACCATACAACTGAAGACCGTATAGCTACTAAAAGCGAATGAAGGCACTTCTTATGAATTGATATTAGAAGATTTCCAAGGTGGATTATAAAGCAAAAAAAAAAAAAAAGACACAGAATCATATGCATAATAAGCTATAATTTGTAAAAATGGAGAGATGGTAGCAGTTGGATGGAGGAAAAAACCCGGAAAACATGGAATGCTTGCAAGCTCTTAAGTTCCTGTATGCAGAAGGCTGTGCTGCGTGGTCAGAAGCTATTGATGTGGGCACTGATAGTCAGAACACCACGCGGGAAGTCCAAGACACTTGCCTCCTCAGCCAGGCCAGCACGTGACCGTGCGAGCCCTCTTTGTGAGTCTTCTCCAACTCTAGTCTTTGCTAATAACCCTGAGGACGAATCAATCGATCGCCTCCCCCTAATGTAAGGCATCTGTATGACTCTTGGCCACACGCTCCTGGCCGCAGTCACAGGGCGGGGTGCCACTTACCTGCTGGTTTCAGCGCTGTACTGCCCCCTGCCCACTTGGTTAACCGCACACACCCTGAACTGATAGGTGCGTGCTGGAGTCAGGCCGCTCACCGTGACCCCTGTCTTCTCGGGGCCAACGTTTGACAGATGCACTTTCCATGGGGAGTCTAGAAGAATGAGCAAAACACATTCAGACCAGGAGCATGTGTCCGAATGACAAGTGAATGCAAACACAATCCCATAAATGAGCGCATCTGCTTTCTAAGATGGTGCCAGGGGAGGTAGAGGTTATCCCCATTTGAAAGACAGAGAAACCAAGTCTCAGTCACAGCTAGCAGCTGGTGGGCCTGGCGTGACACTCGGATCTCGCCCCAGATCCAGTGGCCTTCCCGCTACCCCTGTGCTGCAATTAGTAATTAAAGGGGTTAATTTTTGGTTATTGTTCAACCTGCATATGGCATTTTAAAAGGAACTGAAATATTCCCAACTTCTGGGTTCAACATGTAATGGGGTAAAGTTCTCTGCTGGCTCACGTGGTTAGACAGATTGCAGATTTGTCTCCCAGAAAAAGATGCGGCACTTGTCACTGAATGATAAATAAAAACTATATTCATTAACATTTTAATAAAAGAGGAAATGAGCATGATAAAGACAGATGGGCTGCGTGTTCCACAACCCATCTGCAGCGCGGCAGCCATTACCACCACGCCCCTGAGTGGCTCTGGCTGGAGAGAGACGTGTGAACTCACAGCTAGTTTGGAGCATCTTCCCGCCGCTTTCAGGCAGGTGCGGAAGAACGACGCTCAGCCAAATGGGCTCAGGCCTGCAAGGCGGGCGTCACAAGATTCTTCCGAGATCCTGAACCTTTGCGTGAGTTTTTCAGCATTTAAACACGTTTCTCAGCCCGATATTTTTGTAGAGTGGTGCCTGGAATGAGCACAACCTGGCAATGACTCTATCATCCACCATCAAGCCCTATTCATTGCTGCCCTATTGCCCGGATGGCGCTTTCAAGTTATTAGACAAGGAAGATATGGGGTAGGAGACTTGTGGAAATTAAACTATCCTCTAAAGTGGTACTAAGATCCCTTTAGTCCACTGTGAAGATTGTCAAAAGGACACATGATGTCTACTGTGGGGCTGAGCTTTGCTCAACTTGTAGACGGCACCTGCTGCATGTAAACCCCACCCATAAAATCACAGCCGCTTCTCCAGAAACATAAAGACTGCCCAAGCGATTCACAACATGTGCCTGCAGCTCATTGGAAGAATACCCGGCACTCTGCGTCCTCACAGGTCACCAAGAGGCAGCCACAGATGGCTCCAAAATGAAAAAGAATCTCCCAAAAGCAACTTCTGTCGACTCTCCCACGGAGATGTCTATCACTAATTCAGAATTTGTTAGCTGGGATTCCTTAACATAAAGTTAAGCTGCTCCGAGGCGGGCTGCCAGTTGGACTACAAAGATTCAATCTTTCTAATTATTTCAAATAAAGCTGCTTCCAAAAATGGGTTTCTGGGAATGCAGTATCCACCACCAGCTGGGCAATCCTGTGTTCCTGGCTCTTGAGTTTTGGTAACACGGGTAATTGGCAGTTGACGAGGATCCCCTCTTTTTTTATTTCCTTCAAAAACACAAGGTGTGCATCCCTGATGAGCTACGGGAAAGCCCACCCTGCCTCTCTTTTCACTCTGGGAGTTTGAAAGCTCGGGACCCAGAGAGTCTATGAGCATGAAGCAGCTCACGGTGACCTGGTTTTCTAGGTAGGCTCCAGTACAGGCAAGAGCTACCTGCCAACATGGAAGGCAATAGAGCCTTCCCTACGTAGCTGGACTTGGTTGGGAGGGAGCAGGGCCTTCCCTTGCCAAGGCAAACTTCCATGGAAATAGTTTACATTCTGTCGACAACTGGCACACGGCAGGAAAAACAGGGAGATGGCAGTTGACTGTGAGCTCTTCTACTTCGAGTTGATTTTGTTTGAATGTCTATAAAAACAAGGGAAAAAGGCAAAACTGCAATGATATACGACCTCACACCCATTACAATGGCTATTATCAAGCAAACAAATAGAAAGTAACAGGTGGTGAGATTTTGTGCACTGCTGGTGGGAACGTAAAATGGTACAGCTGCTATGAAAGCGAAATAGAGAGGTTCCCTGAAAATTACAGACAGAATTACCATTTTATTTAGCAATCCCACTTGAGTGTATACCTCAAATAACTAGAAGGATTTCAAAGAGGTATTTGTACACCCATGTTCATAGTAGTATCACTCATAATAGATAAAAAGTGGAAGCCACCTAAGTGTTCATTGATAGGTGAATGGGTAAAATAAATCATGGAATATTACTCAGCTTTAAAAAAGAAGGAAATTCTGACACATACTACAACACAGACAGACTATAAGGATATTATGTTAAATCAAATAAATCAGTCATTAAAAGAGAAATACTACCATGTGACTCCATTTACATGAGATCCCTACAGTAATCAAAATCATAAAGGCAGGAAATGGAAGGGCTCAGAGGAGAGGAAGAGGGAGTAATGGGTACTGAGTTTCACTTTTGCAATATAAAAAGAGTTGTGGAGATGCTGTGGGTAATAATGTGAATGCACTTAACCCCACTGAACTATCCACTTAAAACAGCTTTGCAGGTAAACTTTGTTATGTGTGTTTTACCACGACTAAAATCTAAAACAGATGCGAAAATGGAGAAAGTAATATCGAACTCCCAAGACCACCTCACTATGAAGTGAGCCTGGACACTGGAAGCCCCTCTGAGGGGCCTGACCTTGTGGCCACCTGTGCACTCAGCGTGCAATCCCCACACTCACACCTACCTCCTCCTCCCTGCTCTGAGCCAGTGGGGATGAGGGCCAGGCAGGGCTCTTCCTTCCATGTGGAGAGGGTACCAGGGATTGCCTGTGCTCTTCCTTCACAATGCCCGCTCTTCCCCAGGTGGGCAGCTCTGCACAGCCTCTGTTTCTGAGCTGTGCATGTCTCTGGTCTCTTTGATCCCAAGAAAGAACCTTCTCAGAGGCCACCAGCCCCAAGCTAATGTGGCTTCCCTCTGTCCACCTCCATAAACATTCTCTCTCTTTACCTCCTCCTTGGCTGGTCTTATTGGAGAGTGCCATATGTTTCCTGCAGGACCCCGACTGATACAGCAATCAATAAAACCCTTCCTCTATCCCTCTCTTCCTTCAGATCTCATTGTGTTCAAGAGAAGGGCTCACCTGCTCAGCTGGATGTGGAATGAGCGATGGTCACTTCAGGAAGGGACACAGTCAAGGACAGTTGTGGTAATCAATTGACTGAAACTATTCATAAGAACTAGGAAGGGGTGGGGAGGGCCTCAGGATGCTGCCTGCTCTGCTTTGAATAAAGTGTGTCCGCGGCAAAGCTCCTGTTGAGTCTGGGTCCCCACTGTGGCCTTGCGCCAGGGATGCTCTGTGAGGAGAGGGGCCTTCAGGAAGGCTTAGTGCTTTTCTTACGGGAGTGAGCTCTCCCTCTTGCAGGACTGAGTGGGTACCTGAGAGCAGGTCTTTACACAGCAAACCCAGTGCCTCCCTCTTGCAGGACTGAGTGGGTACCTGAGAGCAGGTCTTTACACAGCAAACCCAGTGCCTCCCCTGTCTCTTTACGTGCACCCACTACCCCTACAAATTCTCTGCCACTTTGTGCCATGGCCAGGGAGCTCTCAGTGTAGGTAAGAACTATGCTGTTAAAACTTTCCAGACACCAGAATCATGAGCAAAATAAACCTCTTTTCTTTGTACATTACCTAGCCTCATGTATTCTTCCATAGAAACACATAACCACGCGGACACTGCCTTTTCCTGCCCTCGGTGCTGTTCCTTCCAGCCTCAGCCCCACACAACCCTTGGCCATTTCTTCACTCAGAGCATAAACAGCTCTTGAAAGTCTATAACCTGAGTCGCAGGGTCTGCTGCCCAGTTTGATTTGACAACAGGGCCTATTAATCTCTTCTGTGTCTTGGGCTCCGCTCAGTTCTCTGGTTGCATCTATAGAATTCTTTATTTATTCTTTTTTCTTCCAACTAGAAGATAAAAGATCTGGCAGGGAGAGAGATTAAACTGAAAACTAATACAAATGAACCCGATCCATCTCATGGGCGTTCTGATTTGTACCAAAAAAAAAAAAAAAAGTGGTTTGGGAAGGATTTGCCTGTTCACAAGCTTTGGAATTGCAAGCTTGCTGAGAATAGTTAAAATTTAAACAGCAAGTCTGTTCCTGACAATCAATAGGCAGAATCCTTTTAAAAGATTCTTCTTCTAGCCAGTCCTCGCAAAAGAGTGTGACATGAGCTTGTCTTAGGGGCTGGGATGAGGAAAAGTCTTTTGATGACAGGAACCACCCCATGAAAGTTTCAGTGTCCTTTCCTCCCCTCCAGGGACTCCTCTGTGCCTTTGATTCCGAGGACTGAGGGGTTTTAGACTTCCCCAGCCGGGCTGCTAAACAAACCTCTGCCACAGAGGGCATTCCTCATCTCCTGCTTAGCTGTGAGGCTCAGAACCCACGAGGACTTAATCACTCTCTACTCTCTCTGCTGGCTAAGACGCCGGTGCTTTTCAATCTCCAGAAATGTACTAGAAGCTTTTTTCAATAAAAAAAAGAGCATTACCATTTTTGCAATTAATGGTACCCAAGGAAGGAAAATGTTTTGTGAAGAAAATTTTCTTCTAATTCCAAACGGATCCTCATCATTATTAATCCTGGTGTTTGCAGAGAAGTGTGCAGTGTAGAAGTGCTTGCTGACCCATGGTCCTCCTCTTTTAGGGAGGAGGAATTTTTGTTTTGTTTTGTTTCGATTTTTTGGTGGTACTGGGGAAACTCAGAGGCATTCTACCTCCGAACTACACCCCCAGCCCTGTTTTTTATGCTTTACTTTGAAACAGGGTCTGAGTTG
The DNA here is from genome assembly GCF_963383645.1 of Muscardinus avellanarius. Classification (NCBI taxonomy): domain Eukaryota; kingdom Metazoa; phylum Chordata; class Mammalia; order Rodentia; family Gliridae; genus Muscardinus; species Muscardinus avellanarius. The sequence goes on along the minus strand of NC_137796.1, from coordinate 73,446,853 downwards.
CAAATGGCCTCGCTAAGTAGCTGAGGCTGTCCGCGAACTCGGATCCTCCTGTCTCAGGCTCCCAAATGTTGGGATTACAAGCGTGCGCCACCACACCCAGCTTGGGGAGGAGGTTTTATTGTACTTCCTCTATAGTCAAAGAAATCTAGGCTCATGGAAATTTGAATTACTTCTGAGCTTGTGAGTGGATCAATCTTAATATCATCAAAAATGAAACAGGTGGACCTTAAATGCCTGTGGCAAGCCCCACAACACCTAGGAGTGCACACATACTAACACACTACATAAGAAAACACAGCCTACACAGGATGTGCAGTCAAGTCCAGGCTCCAGGCAATAAAGAGGTTGCAGGAACTGCTATGGTGGCACACACTTGTAATCCTAGTACTTGGGAGGCGGAGACAGGAGGATTGCAGGTTCAAGGCCAGCCTCAGCAGCTTAGCAAGAACATGTTTCCAAATAACACGGGCTGGGGGTAGCTGGGCGTGGTGGCACACGCTTGTAATCCCAGCATTTGGGAGGCTGAAACAGGAGGATCACGGTTAGCGGACAGCCTCAGCTACTTAGTGATGCCCTCCACAACTCAATGAGACCTGTTTCAAAAACAAAGAATAAAATATAGGGCTGGGGGTGTCGCTCGTAGGTAGAATGCCCCTGGGTCCTATCCCCAGTACCGCAACAAAACAAAACAAAAGGCTGGGGGTATAGCTCAAAGGTAGAATGCCCCTGGGTTCAGTCCCCAGTATCAGAAACAACAAGAACATAGCCCAAAAAAAAACAAAAACACAGCAGCAGGAACTAACTCACCAACACCCAACATCATGTCCCAAATCCAGCATGTTGAACACCAGGACACTCTTGGGACAAGTGCCATGGCCCTGCCCGGGCAAGAGAAATGGAATGGTGGAAGAGGCTGGTGGGACTTTTGTTGACTCAGAGACATTAAGAGATGAAATAATGACACAATAGATGGGCTTTATTTGGAACCTGATTCAGGTGAATCAAATGTAAAAGAAGCTTATTTACACAAGGGAAATAGGGACTGAGTATTAGAAGACTTGAGGAATTACACTGTGCTACATTAGTTGTGCTGTCCTTTAAAAATTTTTTTTGAGCTTCTTCCTGAATCACTTAGGGATGGAAGTGACATACTTTTCTGGGATTTCCTTTAAAAGACTCTATCTGGACATGATGGAGCATGCCTGCAATTCTAGTACTTGGGAGGCTGAGACAGGAGGACTGACTACAGGATTGAGGTCAGCCTCAGCAATTTAAGGAGATCCTGGACAACTTTGCAAGACCCTGTTTCAAAAAAAAAATAAGGGTTAGGGGTGTAGCTTGAAGGTGGAATATTCCTGGGTTCAATCCCCAGTGCCAAAAAATATAAAATAAAAAAGTAATAGGTCATGTCAATAAATCATATCCTAGATAAAATGCTATGAGACTGGTGCTCCCGCGTCTGGTCTTCCTCCCAAACCCATTCGAGCCATGAAAGAAACATCAAGCAAACCCCAAGCAAGCAATGTTCTATAGAGCACGGGGCTGGTCTTCCTCAAAACTGTCAAGGCCATCACAAAGAAAGTGAGAAAGTGTCCCGCCTAGAGGAGACATGGCAACTGACGTCACATGGGGCCCTGGAAGGGATTCCAGATCAGCAACAGACCATGGAGGGGCACGGGGCCCCTGGAGGGGCACGGGGCCCCTGGAGCACGTGCGGGCTTCAGTCACTACCAGCGGGCTGAGATGAGTCCACCGGCGACATGCCGGCCGCACCAGCTTAAGATGGGAGCACGTGGGGGGAGCCGGGCCTGGGGAATGCGGGAACTCGTTTCTTTGCAATAACTCTGTCAACCTTCAACTGGTTCTATAACAAAACACTGAAAAAGAAAAAGGCCCATCGGTGAACTCTTGGGCCTGGAGCCAGGCAGGGGAAAGTTAGGAAGCTTTGAGCCGAACCTGAACCAGAAAACTTGTGTGCTTAGCAAGAGAAGAAGAGGGTGTGTGTGTGTGTGTGTGTGTGTGTGTGTGTGTGTGTGTGTATCAAGCACAAGTACACATGTGCAAGCATTTGAGTGCACATGTTTGTGCAGGTGCATGTCAGCTGCAGGCTCAGAGCCATTTAAGAGCCCAGGTTCAAGCAGCTGTGCATATTCTCATGGCCCTGGAGTGGAGAGGCAGCACAGGGTGGGACCTCCATGAGTTGCACGCAGTAGTTGCCAGGTGTCCTTTTGGCAGAAGACTCATATCAGCCTCAAAGTAGCATGAACAGATGAACTCTGGCCATTCGCCTGCTTTGGCCCTTCCCTAGGGCGCAGCAGAGGCCTTTCAATTTTGTGTTATCTTTCTTAACAGAAGCTCCAAAATTACATAAGCCATACAAAACCTCGATGCACCCCTTAGAACCACGTATGTCTCCCAGACTGCAATTTTTTTCTATCATAAAAGTAGCATAAACTGGCAACTTTTATGCGATACATTTTTTTTTTTTGCAGTACCGGGGGTTGAACCCAGGGGTATTCTACCACTGAGCTACAACCCCAGCTCTATTTTTTCTTCTTTATTTGGAAAGAGGGTCTTGCTAGGTTGTTAAGAGTCTCGCTACTTGCTGAAACTGTCTTTGAACCAGCAGAATCCTCCTGTCTCAGCCTCCCAAGTACTGGGATTTGCAAGCATGTGCCACCACGCCTGGCTCAATGATGCATAATTTGATGTACATATATGTGTATGTGTACTTGTATGTATGTACATGTCTGTATGTGTATATTCTGCATTCTACAGAAAGAAATAAAAGTTCATTAGACAATTTTGAAAGATAAAGTATATGAAGAAAATTTGAATGAAATAAGCTGAGGCCATTCTTGTGGTTGCTCAAGAGCCGTGTGGAAGTGCCTTCACGCTCTCCAAGGCTGCAGCCTGCGCGTGGTGTCCAGCCTGATGACCTGTCCAAGGTGGTTTGGGGGATGAACTACACTGGCTCTTCTGTGTTAAAGTGCCGGTGTTCCTATGGCCACATGAACAGAGATGCATTTTTCCAGCCGCCGCAGCAGAATCCCAGTCCTTGGGAGGCTGAGACAGGAGGATCGTGGGTTCGTAGCCAGCCTCAGCTACTTAGTGAGGCCCTCCGCAACTTAGTGTGACCCTGTTTCAAAATAAAGAATAAAAAATCAGGCTGGGGTGTAGCTCAGAGGTAGAATGCCCCTGGGTTCAATCTCCAGTAACACACACACACACACACACATACACACACACAAACAAAGAATGAAAGAAAAAGAAGAAGGCTTAGTTGGGATGAAGACTTAGGAACAGGGAGCAGGAAGTGGAGGGGTCTTTTCCACCCAAAACAAAACACTGAGAGTGGACAGTTCATATACAGTTTGATGTCCTTTGCTTTGGGAAGGAATCTCTGCTGTAAATCTCTTGAAAAACAATGGAAGTATGTATGGTTGAATTAAAATATACCAAGTTTTAGACTAAATGCTAAAAACTAAAGACCTGAGATATTTAGTACACACACCAGCTTCCCTGGCCAAGGGACATCACAAAAGTGACCCAGGAACAGGCTTTCAGCTGCTCCCCTCTGGAACTGCAGATCAAGGCACCAAAGGTGGCCACCAAAGGCCGGGGCTTTCGCTTGGCTCACGAGTAGACGCAGGATCCTGGCTCCAGTGTGGACTGATGTGCAGGAGAAGCCACTCCCTCCAGAGAAGTGGAAAGAGGATCCCACAATCCACAAGCTGAGGGAGTTCAGCCTTGGGCCGGAGGCCCATTGTGACAGTGGTGGTACACCCTGCAGCAGGGTGGACATAGGTCTATCCTCAGCTGAGAAGCTATTAGTAGATGGAGGGATGGTAGTCTTTGGATGACCCAGCCTTTAGGGCCACAAGCCAAAGAGGCACTCTGTATTCTTCACTGGACCATCACAACAGGCATACTCGTGTGAGAAATGATGTCCTACTGCAGGACAGGCTTGGGCAAAGCCTTCCAGGAGGAGAGGACCAATAGAGGACATGGGTTCCATGTTGGGCTTCCCGCCCCTCCTCATCTCGCCTAGGGCAGGGAGCTAGCTGGGAGTAACCAGAAAACCCTCTAGCATCCTCTAAGTCCAGACCACAGCAATGGTCTTCCCTTCCTAAACACCTGTGACAGGCCCTGTCGTCCTGCATGCATTTAGACACAAGACAAATGCTATTAATGTGAGGCTCGATATGCAAAAGCCAAAAGGAAAATGAGCTAAAACATAAAGTACTCTCTAACAACCCCGAGGCTATTAGAAAATACCTACGCGAGATATGTTTCAAAGACAGCATTGAAACCATCTGAGGCATGAAGAACAAAGTCTCTGCCATTTGGGCAAGCAAAACAGCACAAAGCCCATCAGCTTTTAAGTACATAATAGCAAACGGGGATCAAGATGTTTAACATATTGTGCAGTGACAGTTGGGAGCGGCTTTCATACCCGAGCAAATGAGCTCATGGAGCGCCTGTGCAAGACGGCGACATGAAAAGACACCTGTGGCATTAGAAGAAAGAACTGAGCCACGCGGCTTAGAAATGCTCTTTGTGAAGGAAGAGTCCTCTCCCTCCCCCAAAGACACTTAGGAGGGGACCAGGACAGACCCGGGTCTTGGAGACTGTGCTCCTGAAACGGGTCTTGGACTAGCAGCAGACATAACCAAGCTGTGCTTTAGAGAGCAGAGACTGAAGTGTGGAGAAGATGGCAGGCCACTGTGGGAGCCAGAATGTTTCACACTCAAGGACAAACTGCCCTAGGTTACTTGCTTCCAGAACCCCGAGATATTATCTCAAAGCCAGTTTGCTCTAGTCAAGGTAATACATTTCCCAGTCCAGAACAATGCTCCTCAGTGGGCCTCAGGAACCAGGCCTGGGGTTACCTGCCATCTCTGGCCTCCTCCTTCCAGGGAGAGCCAGTCAGAAATTCGGGGTGACTGACCATCCTTGGCATCCTGACCCTGGCCCTTGGCAACCCCCCCCCACCCCATCCTTGGGCATCACACAGTTTTCTGTATGATGCTTTCAGGTTAATCTTGCTCAAAACTCATTTTCGCACTCATTGCCCTGCTCCATAGCTCTGTGTAGCTTATGTAAGACTTTTGACTGACATCCTCCAATCCCTTGCAGATCTCTCTTTTTAGCCTGGAAGGATACATTCTAGGCTGCCAGCAATGGTCCCTCGTGGTGGAAGCAGATAAGAAACTATTTTTCTATACATCTGGTAACATTTCTCTAGCTGCAATCAGCATGCTTTACTCTGTACTTAGAAATATATTGTTACATGTATTTTTTTAAATAAAGCAATCTATTTCTACCTCTCCTCTAGCTTCTTCTATCCCAAAGATATTTTGGCCCCCCCAAAAAATCCATGTGGGAGGACATGTCTTGTCCTCCCATCATGCTGTCCTAAGTTCAGGCCTGTGTAGTCCGGGGGTCCACTGAGGATGGCATGCAGCAGATCCTGCCCCTCCTACCTCAGCTCAAGGACAGCCTCCCTGACCTGTCCTGTCTGCAGCCACCATCCTAGGTGGCTCTGGGCTTCCTAGTAACCAAAGCAAAAAGAAACATGTTGCCGGGCGTGGTGGCTTATAATCCCCGCGCTTGGGAGGCAGAGACAGTAGGATCACGCAGGTTCAAAGTCAACCTTGCTGGCTTAAGGGACCCTGTTTTCAAATAAAAATATGAAAATAGGTCTGGGAGTGTAGTCCGGAGGTAGAAGGGTTTCCAGGAACCCCAGTACCACCAAAAAGAAGAAGAAGGAGGAGGAGGAGGAGGAGGAGGAGGAGGAGGAGGAGGAGGAGGAGGAGGAGGAGGAAAAAAAAAAAAAAACATGTTGGATGGTTGGATGGTAGGGTTTCAAAAGGAAGTGCCTCTATTCACAAGGAGACTCAAGCATTCACTCGGCAGCAGAGACATCTGTTGTCCAGAGCTAGACACTAGTGACAAAGTGATACAGAAGACTTAGAAGCATCTTTCCCACTTGATGTGCCTTCTAGTGCATTTTTAGAAACAATGAAAATGTAATATAACTCCCAATTTGTGTAAGACAGTGGTTTGTTTTTTTTTTTTCCCTGAGTTTAGGAAAGCACATTGAATTCAGGTCTAAGGCCTGGGATTCCTGTCTTGAATGGAGACTGAATTCCCCAAAGAAGCAGTTTGTCCTGAAGCCTACCTAGAGGGGAATATCTGGGGAGTTCATGTCAGAACTGGGAACCAGTAAAATACTCTCATTGAATTCTACTGAATGAATTGTAGGGTGTTTCCAAACTCAATATCCAGTAATTTTAAAAATAATTTGCTTAGAAATAAGAAATTTCCCTACACTATTTAAAAAAACCCTGTGGATTAGAAATGGAAATAATATATTATGTGCTGAAAAACTGCACATTCAAATCAATATCATGTTTATATGAAATTCAAAAGCAGGCAAAATTCGCCTATGGTGACATAAGTCAGAAGTGTGCTTTCCTATAAGGGAGGAAGAATGTCCGGACAGAACACAGAAACATCCTGAAAGGTTAAAATGACTCAAATAGGCCAGGCATGGTGGTGCACACTTTTAACACCAGTACTTGGAAAGGTGAGATACAGGGGATTGCAGGTTTGTGGCCAGTTTCTGCAACTCAATGAGACTCTGTTTCACAATAAAAATAAAAATAGGGCTGGGGGTATAGCCAAGGGGTAGAATGCCTCTGGGTTCAATCCTCACTCTACCCCCAAATAACTTGCTTCTTGTTGGAGGCATAAATTACAAAAGTGGGAGTGTATATAAATAAATAAATATATATATATATATATACACACACACACATATATACATATATATACACACATATATTTATATTTCTCAAGATTCATTAAGAGGCCTGCATTTTGTTCTATGTAAATTAAGCTGCAATAAATAACAAAAAATCAATATCATACAAAACAGTAAAATCCTAGCAGGCATCCCATCGAGATCAGGGATAAAGCAAGAGAAACTCCAGTACTAATTATTATTTAAAATTATTCTGACAACCCAGCAAGATATGAAAAACAAAAAGGAGACAATAAAATTTTATTATTTAGAGAAGATGTGATTGCCTGCCTCAGAAACTAAGAATATCAACACAAAATTCATTAGAATAATAAGAGAATATGGAAAATGGTTGAATGAAAACAAATGCCTAAACATCAATAGCTTTTCTATATTCTGCTAACTAGTTAGAAGATGAAATGGGGGGGGGGAATCCCATCTACAGCAGCAACAAGACAAAAATCTAAGGGCAATCTTAACAAAAAAGTATGGAGCCTACTGGTATGAACCTGCAAACTTCACTAAGCTGCATAAAGAGAAAGCAGAGTAAATGGAGGTGCATATTGTCTTCTGGATGGAAAGAAAGAATAACCTAAAGTCACTTCTCATAAAGTTCATCACAGGTTTGACTTGATTAAAATGCAATAAAACTATTTTTGAAACTTCAAAAATAAGTCTGCCTTTATGGAAGAATAAATAGTAATGAGAAATAGTAACTTCTGAAAAGACAAGGGGACTTGATTTGTCATTTATTAAAATGCATTTTGGAATCAAAACAATTAAATTACTATAAGAGTGGCGGAGAAGCAGGTGATGAACAGGTGAAACCAAATAAGCCCCAAGAGTTTTTTTCTTTTCTTTTTTCTTTTTCTTTTTTTGTGGTATTAGAGGTGGAACCCAGGGGCTTTCTACCTTCAGGCTATACTCCTAGACCTATTTTATACTTTATTTGAAAACAGGGTCTCACTAAGTTTCTGAGAGCCTCACTCAGTAGCTGAGGCTGGCTTTGAACCTGTGCCATCTTCCTGTCTCCACCTCCCAAGCGCGGGGATTACAAGCGTGCGCCACCATGCCCAGCAGCCCCAGGTTTCTAAAACACAGGTCCCCATAGTATGTGAAAAAGAAAACATCATAATTAAATGGATGATACAATAAATATAAATTTTGGAAGAAAGAAAAACTCACGTCAGAATATATATTATATTTAAATTCCAGATGAATTTGTTAAGTATATTAAAAATCAAACTTTTGAAAATAAGTTAAAATCTATGAAAATCTTTTGAAAACAAGTTACAAATATATTTATTTAATGCTTAATAGTGTTGAAATATCCAAACATGTAATGAAAGGAATTATAAAGAAAAATATCAATATATTTAACTACATAAGAATCAAACACATTGCTGAATGTGGTGGTGCACACTTAGAATCCCAGCATATGGGAGGCTGAGACAGGAGGTTCATGGCCATCCTCAGCTACTTAGTAAGACCCTCTGCAACTTGTGACCCTGTTTCAAAATAAAAAAAAAATTGGGCTGGGGGTGTAGTTCAAAAGTAGAATGCCCCTGTGTTCAATCCCCAGTTTAAAAAATGAAATCAAACACTTCTCTATGCCAAAAAGCAATGCGCACAAATTAAGGGTAAAAAAATAAATTGAAAAAATATTTTTCATAATTGACAGAAAATTTCTATCCAAAGCCTGGATAGAAAATGGGGGCAAAGAAACTGACCATCACAGCAGAGAAAGTGCAGAAGGCCAAGTGACTTGGAAAAGTGTGTTCAACAATGAATGCAAACTCAAACAACTATCAGAAGACCTGAACTTCAAGAACCACCAATCTTCTGGAAATATAAGAGAGTACCTCTGCAAACTTGAAGTGGAAAGCTCATTTAAAATATTTTCCTACCTTGTCAAATATAACTTGACAATATATGGAAGATTTTAGCTCTAGGCTTTTATTTAGCTCCAATAGTTTATATATCTGCCTTTAGAACAGTACTACACTGTTTCAATTATTGTAGCTTTATATGGTTTGAAATCAGAAAATATACATCTTCTAACTTTGTTCTTTTTCGAGATTGTTTTGGGTATCTAAAGTCCATATTCCATATTAGGATAGATTTTTTTCTGAAAAATAAATATATAAATATATGATAGTTTCACCTAAAAAAAAAAAAAAGAAAAAATATTCTCTGGTAAGAAAGAAAGCAAAAAGAAATATTGAAATGTTATGTTTAAGTTATCAAAAGCTTGGTATCAGACAAATGAAACTGTTATGTGAGATTATCATTTTTAATTTTGGATAAATTGCTATAATACTAGATGTCAACCACTAAGCCAAGCATGGGAAGGAGGGATGGGGAGGGAATGGGGTGGGGATCAGGTGGGGGTTGACTGACGATGTGTGCATGTAAGTCTACAAAAGTTTTTTTTGTGTCACACTATGATGTATGAATACAGTGCACCAATAAAAAATAAAAAAATATTTTCCTTTTAGACGTTCTTATGAATGTTGCTGTCTTGCCTTTGCTGGCGCCTTTATGGGCTTAGTCTCCCTAGTGGACTATTCAGCACCAAGGACAGAGCCCTCCAGACTAGAGAAGATGGTGCCTTCTAGAGGTGGAGATGGAAACTGCACCACCTACACTTGGTAAAGGCAATGGAGAGATTGATTGTGCCTCCTAGAGGAAACAGGACAGTGCCTGGAGTTCAGGGCAACTCTTAAAGGGAAGATGGAAAGTAGGAGCTGACCAGACAAAGGCAGTACAGTGGGACCTAGGAGAGAATCTGCAGGTGCACTGAGCAATGAGTATCTGCTTTGCTGCAAAGCAATGAGAGGCTAGAGAGAATCTGGAGCGGCAGGTGGCAGCCAGACGATGAATGGTGCTAACTATCATGCTAATGAAACTGAAAGGTATTTTTCAATCAATGAGGTGTTCTATATAGAATGTAATTGGACTAGAAATCCAGGTAGAGAGTGGGCCAGCAACTACGCTTCAGTATAAGACACACTTTGTGGGACACAGTGGTGACCATGGGGTAGCTCTAGCCCTGCTGCCCAATGCCAAGGGTGGCTTATCCATGAAGCTCTGAAGGGTTTCATCATGGCCAGTTTGTGCTTTGTGGAGCTCTCTCTGGTGGCCCAATGTAGGACGACCTTGAGAACATATCCATCAGGTTGTGCAATGGAGAGGAAACCAGTTAGCTAGCCAGACAGTGTCAGTAACCACAGGAATGGAGAAGAATAATCAAGTATATTAAAATGTATGGGCAAGTTGGGCTCAGTGATGAACACCTGTAATCGCAGGACTTCGGTCCAAACCTTAGCACCCCAAAATTAGGAGCAAAATCATAAATTTATGAGCAAAACCATAAAACCAGAACTTATTAATTTGTGGGGGAAAGGGAATGGCACAGAAGTCTAGAATGACTCTCTGTTTCTAACTTAGAAGAGGAACCACTCAAGGGGAAGCTAGCAAGTTCTATTTTAGGCATCCTGGCTTTGGTAAGCCTGTGGACACCAAGATGTCTGAGAGTCATTGGGTCTTAAGGATCTGAAGCTCAGGTAAAGGTCCTGGTTGAAAACACACTTTAGAAACTTGTGATGTACGAAAGGCAAGCCGCAGACACACAGAAGATCCTCAGGCAAGCAGGGGTTGAGGCCATGGGCTGAGCAGGACAAAGCCGGGGACACCAACTTACTAGGTAGAGGTGATTTATAGTCTTCAGGAAAGTCAGAGCAAGTGGTCAGAGAAACAAGAGAATATGAGGTAAGAATAAAGAGGAAAGCAGAAACCAAGCCCAAGGACAAAGAGTTCTGAGTGGAGGGAGGGACCATAGCATGGAATGCAGAGAAGGTGGGGGATGTAGACTGAGCAGTGGTCCCTGGGCTTGCCCTGCAGATCAGTGCTGCTAGGGCTCCAGTGGAGAAGAGTGGATGGAATGAGGGAGAGGTTGGGAGGTCGAAATAGCTAGCAGAGCCCACCCTGTCGAGGCAGGAGGAGCCAGGAGAGAGGGAGAACTTGAAGAGAGAGAGCAGAGAGGGACTAAACAATCGAACAAAGTGGTAGTGAGAAAGAACCACGGGCATGGAGGGGAGGGCTGGCTTTCTAATACAAAGGACTGTAGTGACTATTTTCATTCTTTATGTTTTAAGAAACATAATTTTTATTAATGAGCATATATATAACCTTAATAATAAAAAGTACAAACTTATTTTTTATTTTAATTTAGTACAAATACCGTATAGTACAAAATACTGATTAGAAGACTAACTGGTAAACTAAGTAGGACGAAGTGTTCTTAATTTTATATTAGTATGCAACTGCCTGCGAGTCCTCACCAGGTGACCTCTGACAGCAGGCACTATGACTTAAAAGAAATCATGAAGAAATGACTCAATTTTTCTTACTAACTGGTAAAAGATCACCATTATCCTATTTCAGCCCCACAATACCTTAGTCTAGCTCACAGAAAACATGCAGGGGCTCAGTATGAGAACCAGAGAATGGGCTCTCCCAAATATCAGGGTTGCCATGGAAACTTGTGACAACTGTTGCATTAGGTGAGTATTTGCATTTCAAATGCTATGTAATACAGATTCATTCATGTTCAAGGAAATATTTAAAAAGGAAAATCATGGCTCTTATACAAACACAAAATGAACATGTATCAACAGTTTCAGTCAGCCCATTCATTTGTAAGGGAACCAGGAAGATATCCTAACTATATCAAAGGAGAAATCAAATCCACATTTGTTGATAATGCTAAGAAGAATTTACAGATAAGGAGAATTTATAATAACTGATTATATTCATATAGTCTACAGGACAACATTTATTTGCATTTCTATGGACAAAGACTCCTTTGCATTACTCTTAAATTTTCTATACAGATTGTAAATGGCCTAAAGACAATGAAAAGTGCAGGTCCCCATGGAATCATACAATCCATATATTATTCCTGGGTGCCAGATGAGACACCCAGTAATTTGTTCTTGTATTCAGTTCAAATTTTTTCTTGATAGGCTCCCCTATTGTGATCATAATCATCTCAAAGGCCATGATCAGTAAATATTTTCAGAAAGTAGGACAAATGCTTCCATTATTCAACAGAATTCTCATACTCTCTATAAGGTCCCTGCCCTGTCTCAACAGAGGAATCCTCCAGGCTCCCCTCCTCTGCACCTGGTCTGCCACTCTGCACACCTCGGCTCATCAGATGGGTGAGTACCTTGGACTGGGCCCTACAATACTGCCATCACTCCGTGTCCCCAGCTCAGTAAATAGGTACCGAGGAGAAAATAACCATCCAACTTCACAGAGAGAAAACAACAGGACACCCACAGAAGGCCAGATATTCTCCACACAGGGTTTTCACTCTAGTCAAGTGCATGGGCAAAGTTCCCGCTCCAGAATTCTGTTCTATAAAGTTCTGAAGAGGCCTTTCTGTGGCAGCAGGAATCACGTACAGCCAGGTGTTCTGAAGCACCTGCTTTGGCCACTAGACTACATACATTTGATCCCTAAAGTCTCCCTGCTTTCCAGAAAGAACAGCACCCCTACCAGCCTGTCAGGAGGAGCCCGCTGCAGAGGCTCCCACGAGTAGCTGGGTGGATGGACTGCTGGATGGGGTTATTTAGCACTGTCTACTTGCACGGCGCCGAGTGTAGGCCAAATGCAATTTCCATTTTAGTGTACTTGCTGTTAAGCTATTCTTTCCGGATATAATTAACCAGCATGATCAGCTGCTTCTTAAGGGTGGTCATCCTAATAAAAATAAAAAACCTGACCACTGGCTCAGATTTTGGAACTGGTCTTCCTATTTGCTGCAGCAGGAGAAAGCACCCACCCAACCAGCTAATAGCAGCACACACTGCTCAGCCAAGGCTACAGGCTTATCTTACCCAGATGAAATCAGGGACATCTAAGACACAACCATTTTATCCACTTCGATTCTTCATACAGTGATCTCTGCGTTATAGGCTCTGGAAGCAAAACAGCCAGGGCTTTTGGCCAACTCCAAGATGGTCCAGGGAGGAGCGTCACCAGTGAATGAGGGGCCAATGGCATTCCTCATCCTTTTCTCAGCAAGACGAAGCATGTGAACACCTCCAGAGTTGTCTAGTCTGGGTCAGGTGATATAGTGGCTACGACCGGTCTCAGATTACAGACACACAGGGCCTGGGGTGCTGCTCAGTGGTAGAGCACCAGCCAGCACTTGTGAGTCTCTGGGTTTTAGCCTCAGCACCATAAGAAAAAAACAAAACAAAAACAAAACAAAACAGGGAAACATGGATAATGATGTGTCTGAGCGTGTCCTCATTGTTAATAATTAGAGGCTGATTATTTTCTCTCTGGATCCCAGCATCCGGCAGTGCCCCATCAATATTTGAGGATAGATGGATGGCTGGATGGCTAGATGCCCATAAAACCTGCTTCTGATTTAGGTGAGATGTCTGACTGGAAGCACCAGTCATGCCATCAGTTGAGAAAATGGTTGGCATGTCTTGTTTGATGTGAACTGGGAAAGGCAGATTGCTTTCCTTTTGAAAGGTGGTCTTAGGATGGCAATTTTGAGTCCATCACGGGGCCTTTCCCAGAGATAGTCACCTTAGTTCAATTGTTGGGTGCCGTCTGAGGGCTAGGGACAGAAATCTTGACCTCAAGGAGACAGATGCTGGATGGCAGTGGTCCCTTTGGTGCCCATCTGTTATAATTCTAATGACAAGAGCTCTGCTCCTGTCATGTTCTCCCCACACGTCATTGTCACAGGCTACCCAGCCATGACACCCTTAGGAGAACCTTGTCTTCTCAGAGGTTATTTTGATATAATGCCAAGCCCTTCCCTCTCTGGTCAGTGCTGCTGAGCTGGAGTGGAGACATGGCCTGCATGCAGACTGGTCCCCACACACCACCCTCTCTGAGGAAGGAGGCCAGGTCAAAGGTCAAAGGTTCCCATGCAGGAGAGAGAAGGGTCTGACTCCAGCACCTTGCTCTGAGTTGGTTGCCCAGACAGAACTGAAGCCACCGTGAACTTAGAAACTAAAACGAAGTATGGCCTTTGGGGCCTCTCTTAAGGAACCGGCTTGGGTAGAGCACAATCCCGGTCATCTCAGATTCACACGTGGCTCTTTGAACAACCATGAGGCCAAGCTCAGGTATATGTGTATCCTGACCACCTCCACTGAGAAGCTCTGCAGGGCAGCAGGGAGACTGCTCTACAGAGGCCTGCTGAGCACCAAGGCTCCCTGCAAATGGCTGGAAGTGGGGTTGTCTCCATCCCTACCTGTTAGTTACCAGCCCAGAGACTTGGATCAGTACTTACTCTACGCAACCATCACCTTGGCCAAAAATGAAAACCACACAACACTTTTGTGGTGGGTGCAGTGTTATCATCAGGATGGGAAGCTCTCATAGGAGAGGAAGAGGAGGTAGGAAATATGAGTTGGGTAAACAGAGTCAGTTACATAAAACTCCAGGGAGAGCGTGCAGGTCAGCATGAATAGGGACGGCCGCGGCAGCCCCACAGGATGCACTGGCACAGGCAGAAGGTGTTTCGCCAGGGACGAGGGTCCATCCAGAGGACCCTCATCATGAGAGGCTGCGTCATCATGAGACAAACCACAGGCTCAATGCAAGTGACTGTCCTGGACCAAGCCACCTGTGCTGGGGGGAGTTCCCAGGAGTCAGCTAGGGTAAGGCTGGTGATACACGAAGGACTTTTGCTCAGGTGCCATAGGTTAGGCCCAGCAGGCATGTTGGCTGGCTTCTTTGAGGAGGCAGAGAGGAATAATGCAGGATAGTAATCCAGCCCTGGGAGCATCCCAGGCGCATGTGGCTCATCCAGGGAGCCCGTGGGGTCGGCACATGCTTAGACCAGCAGGTTGCCTGAACAGGGTCAAAATATCTCATGAATGCAGCCTTCCCAGGAATAAATGCAGAGGGCAGGGAGGAGCCATCAAGGTAACAGGTAGGACATGCCATGGGGCAGCAGAGAAGGGTGCAGGGGTGGCCGGGAGGGATGGCTGGCGAGGCTGCAGCACCCTGGATGGTGCTGTCCCACAGTATCTCCCTTTAAGGAGGCCCCCGTGTGCACAGCCCCAGATCCAGGCCCTCGAGAGCTCTCTAAGGGTGTGGCTACCCACTCCTGGCCGACATCACCTCTTCTCTTTCATGAAGCCTGAGCTGTGCTTTTCCCTTGCAACAGGAATGCAACATAACATATCTCTGGTTGTTGTGTGACTAGGCCAGCAGTCAAGGACATTAAGAGGATACACAAATAGCTGGTTACTGCTCAGGACAATAGTTCTGTTTTGCTACTTACTGTTTTCAGAGAGCTCAACGATGTAATACAGAACAGGGCTGTTTCCATCGAAGGGCCGGACCCAGGAGAGCACCACAGAGTGGCTGCGTGAGGAGCTCAGGCCAGCCAGGAGGTTCTGTGGTGGATGAGGCAGCTCACTTAACAAGGAAGGAGAGGGAACAGAAAGAAAGTGCAGGTCAGACTGACGGTCAGCCCATCACTACTGCCCCGAGTCCTGGAGTGTACTGTCAGGGAACAGAGAACATAAAATTGTCCCAGCACAAATACTGCTCACTCTCCCTCTCCCGCCAAAATGAACAAAGCCCAGCTCCTCCACTCACAGTGCCATTTTGTTTTCTGAGCATAATTTGACTCAACTCCCCAATGGAGCTGAATCTACTAAAGGCACCATAACTTAAATGGGGCAATGTGAGGGTGGGTGTGCGTGAATTTTTACACAGTATATTACATAATGGAGAAAACTTGGTCCACGATTTGTTATAACAACCAGAAGCTGGTCCTGGAAATGCAGTAAACCATACAAACTGGAAAAGCCCTGGTAAATATGATTTAATGAGAAAATTTTCCACACCAGCCATTTGGAGTTGGGATCAGAAATGCCCATCTGCATTCCTAGACAAACAAGAGTCGCCTCATTTATTGACAGCATGAGGTTATATTGTCATTCTGTCTTCTGTTGGATAATGGGGGCTTGGGGGAAGCCCTTAAAAGGAAATGTGCTGAAAACATTCACTAGAATCCCATGGAAATGGTAACTAACACATCAGCAAGGCCATAAAATGGAAATGCAATTAAAGCAAATAAATCCCAGAAAGTTGTTACTGATTAAAAAGTTTTTACTGGAATTTACTGGTGACAAAGCGGCAGAACTCTGCTGGGTGGTTTCTCTCAGGGACAGGCCTGCAGCCTTGAAGCCACACACTACCCAGGGCCAGGGTTTAACCTTCACAGCTCACGGCCTGGGAGCAGGACCCACACTGCGGCTGTTCCAGGCAGCTGCCCTTTCTGCAGATGTTCCCCGGGCAGTGCTGGGGAAAGGTGACGAGCATGACCCGTTTCACCCACTAACTGGTTTGAGACCTCTCTGTGACATCAGTTACTGCCCAGCCACACAGGTCAAGACAAAAAGCCATACTTATACTTGATGTTTGAAATTTTAAAAATGTTTTCATTATACTCTGAAATTTATGAAGCTGTTTTGTTCTTTCGGCTACCAAAGGTGCACAGCCCTCTCTAACTTGTGTACGCCATTTATAGCCGACTCGTATTTCTCGCAGAGGCTGCAACTACATTGTACATGAGCACAGTGAGGCATAAGCTTCCAACCTGAATATTGTTTGCTTTCTCCTTACCTGTGAATTAAGTTTTAAATCGGAGATGGGGCTGCTATTTCTACATAGAGTTTTCCCATAACCAACCCTCCATTAGATTTCCAATGAAAACCATTCTGAAGGAGATTCCAGGATAAAAATACCAATTCTATTTCTTCCAAGCCCCATTTTCTATATCCTTCCCAAGTCTGAATGGGTTTGGTCTGAAGCCAAAGTGGTTGAAATAGTTCCACCTGAAAACAAACTGTGAATAAATTTGGATAGATAGATCTAAATGAGACCACTGAATAATAAACCATTTGTCTGGAATGGATCTTCTAAACCCTTGGCAGATCCAGAGGGATAGAACTGTCCTTTGTTACACATGGTGGGCCTGTGGGACACACCTAATTATATGCCTGTGAGGTGACTCAGGTGGGCCCCCAGATTGTCCCAGGATGGGATTCTAGCCAAGCTGGAGAGGCCAGACTTGAGATTAGGGTTCAGCCAGTGGCATCCAGAGGAGGGTTAAAGGGGCTGGAGAATACGTTCATCTGCCAGTGATTCAGTCAATCCTGCCTACATGGTGAGGCCTCCAGAAAAACTTGGGATACTGAAGCCCAGCTGACCTTTCCTGGTTAGGAATCACTGAGCAATGTATCTAGTGGACCTGAGATCTTTAAGTTTGGGACCCTCTCAGACCTGGCTTCATGCATCTCTTTATTTGTGTGGTCCTGATTTTTCTCCTTTATTAAAAACAAAACAAAACTGTATTCATCAGATAGCACTTTTCTGAGTTCCATGTGGAGAATTCGAACCTCAGGGTCTAGTGGGAAACTCCACGTTGTAGGCAGCTGGTCAGGAGTGCGGGTGATCTGGAAGCCCTGGAGCCTGCAGCGGGCGCTTGCAGAAAGGGCAGTCTTGCTGGGGACTGTGACCTTAACTTGCCAGGTCTGCACTAATTCCAAGTGATTAGTGTCAGAGTTCCATTATAAAGCCGCTCCAAAAACAGAAGGCTTTCTGACACGAGGAACATGAACTCAGAAGACCAGCAGGGCTGGCTGGTGTTCTAGGTCATTTTCCAGGTGGATACTGCCAGTGCTCCCAGAGCCTCCCTGCTGACAGACAGACAGACACACATGCAGCCCCAGGCCTCAGCTACAGATGTGGTATCCATGCCAGCATGAGATCTTGTGAGTTCACATGTGGTATTTTATGTCAAGACAGGAAACAATTCTAATTACACATTTCAGAAGGCTTGAGACTTGGGATTGATGGTGAGTCAGGAATCATTTTCTCACCAAAGTCATCCTTTTATTTCCTATACTTTTCAGTTAAGGATGGATACAGAAATGGCTGGTCTTACAGGTGGGTGGACAGCTTTTCTCTTGAGGCTGTAGGGCTTTGTGCACTGTGGTCTAGGTACTCACCTGTCAAGGGGCCACTAACTGAGCATTTCTGTTGCTTGCACTGGGCCCAGAGTCCCTGGACTGGGATCACGCTTGTTCCTCTGCTCTTGTCTCAGAGCTTGCTCAGGATGTGACTATGTGGCTTCTGACTTTTCTGCCTCTTAGCAGCCCAGAAGCAATCAATAAGGCGGCAGCAGGGTTTGCTAAGAATGCACTGACCAGCAATAATGCTACTCAAGAGCCTGAGAATATGGTTTTAAAAAATATTTTTTAAAAAAGACTTAAAGTCAGATGTGGTGGTGTATGCCTGTAATCCCAGTACTTGGGAGGACGAAACAGGAGAATCATAGGTTCAAGGTCAATCTGGGCAACTTAGCAAGGCCCTCTTTAAAATAAAATATTAAATGGACTGTAAGTGTAGCTCAGTGGCAGAATGCCCCTGGGTTCAATCCCCAGGACTGAAGAGGAAAAAAAAGACTTCAAAAACTTAAAAGTGAGCTTGTCTTGAGCCATTTAGGGTGGTGGGGACTGAGACCTCTGACCCAATGGTGCCTAAAAACCTCACTATCACAGAGGCTTTGGGGAGCACAGAGCACTGATCCACCCTGGCCTACAGCTCAGCTACATGTACCCATGTGACAGCCAGTGCAAGATGTGGCTTTTACACTCAGCATGAGTCTCAGACTTGGAAGGAGGTATGGGTATCCCCAGTTCGAGCCCCTATCCTATGCAGACAGCTCCTCCATAATGTCTCTTGTGTCCAACATTACCTCTTGAGCTCTACAAAGATCTTGCTAAGAGACACTGGAGTTATAAGCCATTCCTTTAAATAAGTCCAGTTATCTAGGAAATTAAGCTTTGTGAAGCCCTTGGCAGATCTGTCGATAACGGATAAATGAGGCTCTAATATATTCTGAATCCATTTCAGAAAAATCTTATCTAATAGGAGTAGATTGCATGCCGGCATTCCTCTGCCAACTTTGAGAGGAGATAAACGATCGGCAGTGACTCCCAGACAGTGACTCCCAGACGGGTGGCAAATAGAAGAGATCTGAGCACAATGGACACGAAGCCCGGCGCTGAGTCACGGGGATCGGGAGAATCGCCATCAGGCCAATTATACCCAGTAATATCAGAGATTAGCAACAACAAAAACCCAGACTGTACGGGGAGGAGATTGAGCAAGGTATGTGAGAAAAACAGTTTTGAGAAGGACAAGAGAGAGCAATTGGTGAAATTGTGGCCGTGGGGAATTGCTCTGGCGGGAGAGGATCAGATGGGTATTTTTCTGTATGAAAAGTGTTGCCCCTTTAATGCGTAGATGATGACTTGGTCAAACCCATCTTCGACTTTGCTCTGAGGAGGAAGAAGATGGGGCCTGATAGCTTAAATTGTTCCCTCCTTATTATGGCTTTGCCAGAAGTAGTTTTATCGAAGGAGACCTCTCCCACTGCCTGGGGTTGAGTCTTTGAGTCCGCTCGGTAAATTAGGTTTTCTCTGTACTCTGGGCTCATAAGAATTACTTTCTGATTTCAGGAGGAGAGAAACGATGCTAATTGGGTCTTTAAGTGATTGAACAATTAATCAATCCATAAAGCCTTAGGAGCCTGGTCTCTCTGGTGTGCTCAATAGGGCAAGATGCTTTTGGGGATAGAGTCATCCCAGGAACTAGCTCCTGCCCTGTGGCACCTGAAAATGAGAGGGAAAAACATGACTAGAACGAGGGGTGGTGATGTTTAATGATGACCTGTGCTGTTAACTTACAGGACACGTTGTGGAACCATCTGGAATTTTAGAGGCCCCTTCTCTTAGGGACAGGGATTAGAGCCAAGCTGACATAAATTAGTCACCTTTGGTGGAGCAAAAATGGATCCTCCTATTTTAGTCAGTGGAGGGAGGCTTACTCAGACATTCATTGAGCACCTACTGTATGCCTGGCCCCATTCCAAGCATTGATGGCAGACAACTCTAGTGAGCCAGGTGGTCACAAGGATATATGCTCAAAAATAACATGGGCAGCAGGGTGGTCACGCCTGGCCTCGAGGCTGCGGGGGCCGTGGTGCAGGAAGTGGAGAGGAAGCCATGAAGTCTGCACTTCTGGGAGTGCCTCCTTCCACTAGCTTCCCTGCTCACTCAACCCTCAAGACAACCCTGAGGTCCGTGTCATTATGGCCTCTCCACGAGCAATCACACCTGAGCAGCAAGGTGACCCACCCAGGTCCCACAGCCAGTAAGGTGGACAGGGACCCCATCCAGCTGGGATCACAGGTGTCCCCCATGGCCAGCAGCCCTGTTACGGCTGCCATGCATGGGAGGTGTCGCCCCTCCAACCAGGCTTCACCAGAGAGAGGGCTTTATGCTGAAGTACTGAATGCTGAACAGCAGGCATGGGGACGTGCCGGCAAATGGTCTATTTTTGAAAAAGCTCACTCCTAACGTTCCTAATTTCTATATTTAACAAGATGGCTTTTAGCTGAAGTGGGGAGGGAAGGGGGAGACAGGCTTTCAGGCCTTTGAAGGACACTGTTTAGCCGTAAGTGCCTCTGACTCCCTTTTGCAATAGAAGATTTTTTTTTCTTGCTCTTTTTTTTATGTTGCCGTCTGAGTCAATCATGGAAATGCCACAGAGCTCGATTTGAAAGTTCTCTGAGAGGCACCAAATGACCTGCAATCGAGGGTTGTTATTATTATCATTACTATTGTCATCACTGACGTCCCAGAGTCTCAAAACCTGTTTGGATCTAAAGATGTACAACTCCCCTGATTCCTCCCGAATCGGAAGTACAGTGTTTATGACACCAACTCGCAAGGACCAACAACCTCCAAATCAGTTCTGTATCCAGGGGGACCTAAATTGGTTTGAATCACAAATCTGCAAATATTTCTATATTTAGAGATGAGGTATTTTACCACTGCAGAAAAACCTATTATTTTATACATACAGCAACATTTGCTGAAAAATGTATTTTACTTAGAGGAAATCAAATAAGCAAATAGTAGGGAAGATATGTAAATCAGTAGAACATAAAAATTGTGCAGAATAAAAAGAATTGCTATATTGGAAGTATGCAATTTGGCTTCTGCTGACAGAGTCTTTATGAACTGCTAACACTTATTTATTTGATAGCAACAATGGATGATCCAAGAGTTCTCAAAGGTAGTTTAAAAATTGTGAATAGCAGAGGATTATATGAATTTACTGGCTATGCCCTCCAATAGCATCAAAACGAAGAAAAAAAAAATTGCTGACCTGAGACCCAGAAAGAAGGAGGAAAGGAAGAGGGAGGTTTTGATGGAGCTGCGGCATGTATATTTATTCACAGAGGGTAGCCAAGGGCACATGGATAGCCGAGGTAAGAAGGGAGTTGGGAGAAGGCTGGCCAATGGTCGAAATTGCACACCTACCATCCATTCGCTCATGCATTCAGCCAACCAACCAGCACGTATGCACCGAACACCTGTTGTGTACCAGACACTGCCAGGCACTCAGAATGCCAGTATACACCAGAGGTGCTTCAGGAGGGGAAGGAGCTGAGAAACAGAGTCCTCTCTCCTGGAACGATCCAGGCTGCAAGAGAGGATCCAAAAGGTGCAGGGGAGACCTGCAGGAGGCGCGCTGAGTCTGAATGGCAGGAAATGATATACAGGAGACCATCAAAGATGCATGAGGGTCCTTTCAGGTGACCCCTGCAGAAGATGCAAGCCACACTATAGAGGCCGAAGGTGACTGAGGCATCAGGAGGGAGGAGGCACCGGCTGCTCAAGGCTTGGAACCTTCCATGGGAACCACCAGACTCCTGCTTCTTCATGACTAACTAGCTCCCAATGGGGGGCTAATGTCTAAAGAAAGTAAGGGTTATCCTGGAGAGGAACAAGCTGGGGGTGGCAGGAGACTTGTGGGTTTCTGAAGGTGCAGCGGGGCTCTCTGGGCTGACTGCTACATATCCTTAACCTTTTAACCTGCTCACATAGGAGCTGGAGGAGGCCTGTGCTCCACTCACACAGCCATCAATAAACAGAAGGCACGTGCACAGCACTTAGCAAGCACCGCTTCCATTCTCTTCCCCTCGCTGGCATCCAGGGACTTAAAGGCAAACGAAGTGTTCCAAACCTGTGTTTCTCTCTTTCTTTTCTTTTCTTTTCTTTTCCTTTCTTTGTGTGGCACTGGGAACTGAACCCAGGAGCATTCTCTCTCAGCTACACCCCCAGCTCTGTTTTATTTTTTATTTTGAAACAAGATCATACTAAATTGCTAAGGCTGGCCTCAAACCTGTGATCCTCCCGTCGCAGCCTCCCAAGTCCTGGGATTATGGGCATGCGCCACCATGCCCATCTTCCAATGTTACTTTTAGGGACTGATTTCTGAACACAGAGTCTTCCAGGATGGAGGTGGGCAGAGCTCACAGGAGAGGTCCCCTGCAAGTCCAATGCTGCCCAGGGTGGACACCAGGCGTGTGCCACTGGTCCCGGCTGCTGCCCTGGCAACAGCGCTTCTCTGATTCTTTCTTTTCGGGTTTTATTTTGTACTCAGGTGCTCAGGGAGTATCTAGGAGGGCACGGGCTTAATAAAGCAAATAAATACATACTGGAAAAACGAAATGTGTCAGCAGGCATTTCAGTTTCCTACTCTGTGGGTGAAGAGGGAGCTGAGGCAAGACAAAGGCGCAGAGGAGATCAACAGGGCCCACCTGTGTCCCCAGCTCCCCAGGAAGGTCTGGATGGGAAGTAATGGGCAGCTGCTTGCTATTTTCAGGATTTCAAAAGACTTGATGGAAAGTATCTATTTACCCACAGAGAGGCAGCTGGGCTAACTTAAGCTCCAAGTCTAGTTGGCTGTCATGGCAATGGTCTCGCCTCGTGGGCTGACCCTGACATTTCTCACGGATCAGGAGCTCTGGTGGGCAATCAGATGGAAAAATGAACTCATAGTTACTTAATAGTAGCATGGTAAACAGCCCATCTCCGTGTGGTGTCTACAATGGCAACATGACAGAGGATCAATGGGGACCGTAACCCCTGATCAAACCATCTGCACCAAGAAAGAAATCTTTTAATTTTGAAGTTAAAAAAATAACCCGCGTCTTGTCTGTGCGTGGCTGTGGAGCATGACTTGCTGGCCTCGGACCGCTGACTCGGGACGCCATGTGGCTGCCAGTCACGTTAAGTGGCCTTCGCTTGGAAGGGGTTGGCTGGAGGCGGAGAGAAAGATGATGATGAGCCACTAATACCAACCCCTACGCCACTCACATCACTTCCAGCCGCGCCGTCCTGGAATCGTTCCCTCCCTCAGACACAATTTCACACGTGTAGTCTCCGATGTCACCTGACCACGTCTGGCTGATGAGGAGAGACCCATCTTTTTCCACCACAATTCTAGAGCTGCCAGAAGGGGTGATGACCGCATTGTCCTTCTTCCAAATGTAGCTGTGGGTCAAGCAAAGATTCTGAGTTACAAAACCCTCAGGAATAGGACCTCCGCTCCTCCCCTGCAGGTTAAATAGCAAGCCACGGACAACCTCGAGAATATACTAAAAATCACTGAATTGTGCTCTTCAGAAGAGTGCACATCAGACGTACAAGAAACAGAGAGGAAAAGAAGAGGCAACCAGATTATCTTTGTGAATGCAAACGAAGTGGGTATTGAAGCCAACTCAGGCCAACAGGGAGAATGGAAACACTCCTCTGACATCGTGACTCTGTCGCCAGGACCTGTGGAATCACATGCGCACTGTCACCTGCTCAGCTGCATTCCACACTCCTGCCTCAGGAATGCTCCTGTGGGGGAACCACTGTTTAAAACTCCCCAGAGTGGAGTCAGACCTGTGCTGAGCCTCATGGCCCACACCTGTAATCCCAGCACCTAGGAGGCTGAGACAAGAGGATCACAGGTTCACAGCCAGCCTCAGCTACTTAGTGAGGTCCTGTTTCAAAATAAAAAAATAAAATAAATAGGGCTGGAGGTGTAGCTCGGAGGTAGAATCCCCCTGGGTTCAATCTCTAGTACCAGAGAAAAAGAAAACAAATCCCCAGAGTGGGTTGAGTGCAGTGACGCATGCCTGTAACCACAGCTGCTTGGCAGGAGGCTGAGGCAGGAGGAGGACATGTTCAAGGCCAGCCTCAGTGCTAAAGTACTTGCCTAGTATGTGCAAGGCTTTGGGATCAATCTCCAGTACTGCTAAAAAAAAAAAAAAAAAAAATCTCACACAAAACAACCTACAGTGTAATAATTACCTAATTCCTTAAAACCTAAAATTCATATCTCATGAACATATTTTTTAAAATCCCACCATTCTGACAGATGGTCTTTAAAATTGCATTTCTTCTTCATTTAATCTTTACCTTTGGCCATTTTAGTCCATTTAAAAAAAGAGAGAGAGAGAATCAAGTAAGAGCTACCCAGTCTTTTGCTGTCCCCCGGGCAGAGCCACTGCTCACTGCTAGATGAAATAAAAAGGGCTGTTTTTCTCTCCAGAATAATTTGATCAGATTTTTAAAATATACCCTGTTCTTTAGAGCCTTCGCATTCACGAGCACTAACATTTACAGGCCGCTCAACTAAAATGACCAGTTGAAGTAGGACAGACTCCACAGAAGGGAGTGGACCGATGAGCTCCCAGGGCAGAGGAGCCCTGAGAAAAGGGGAAATAACCCAGTTCCTTCCCAGGAAGAGTCTCCCATTCAACTGCACAAACAAAACAGAACAAAACAAAAAACTACAAGAAAATCGCACAGGTCCCAGGGGATCTTCTTAAGTTCTCAGAGAAGCAAAAGACCAGACGTATTTGTTCTTCATTCTGTGAAATCGCACTCCAAATCATTTAGGATGAATGGATTCTTTTCCGGGCATGATAAGGATTTCTCAGTTGGCCTCCAAGGACTCGCTAGGTAAGCTTCAACTTGCTAGTTTCTGTTTGTTCATTTTGTTTTGCATTGAGCGTTCTTATAACTAAACCAAACTTGTGTTTGAGCCCTGGGGATCTCCAGAGAGCCAGGTGGAGATATGGAGATTCAAGATTTCTCAAACCCTTGCCCGGAAGAATGAGACAAAGGCTTAGTCTCTGAACTGGGTTTAAATGTGCATTTGAACATTGCTGGCTGCCCCTCTAGTAGAGTGAAATGTCCTGGAAAGCAGGAAGCATCTGAGCTCCACTTTGGTGAACAACATGACACGCCTTGGGAGTGACAATACTCGATGAGTGGATCTGTGTTTGTGTGTGTGTGTGTGTGTCTGTCTGTCTGTCTGTCTTGGTTTATTTGCAAGGCCAAGTTTGAAAATTAAGGAACTATTCTCTAAGTTCTGTTTTGGGGACAAAGCACACCACTGAGGGCCACCTGTCAGCGGCCATGCACTTATCTGGAGTGTCACTTTTGTTGAAAGTATTTTCAGTCTGAATTCAAAACAAGACAGGACGTCACAACTGCTTTCGTGAATCCTCGAGACACCTACTCCCCTCCCCACGTGCCTCGGATAACCGTGGCTGCCTTTCTTCTCTGCGCAGGTCTCTCCTGCTCCCTGCTTCACAATGGAACCGTCCTTGGAGTGGAGAAAACCTCTCCCGAGTATTGCACAACCTCCGTGTAAACAGTGCTGAAATCCTATTCGATCCCTCTGGATTTTTCTCTCATTAAGTATCAGCTCCTGACAAGTACGTTTTACAGATAGTGTATTAACCTTGGCAGGAAAATCATGAAAAGCTGTATTGAAGTCATGAAGTGGAACACGGCTCACTGTAAATAATATATAAGGCCGGAGTGGAAAATGGGATTCGTGTGATTAACGACAGAGTCATGACCGTCAGACGCCATAATCGGGGATCTGCCGCTGAAAGAAAAGTTCCCCCAATTCTTTCTTCTCATCCCAATTCACTTCATAAGCACAAAGAATATTAATAAACCCCAAAGTAGTATAACTGATGGAGCTGACCGGAGGGAAATCCGGGGGTCGTGAGTGGCCCCACAGCGCAGCGTGGCCGTGGTCCCCTTGATCACCACCTGGTCCTCGGGAGGGTGCACGATGGATGTTCGATCTGAAACAACACAAGTTGCAGCTCAGACTAAGTGGCAAGTTTGAGAGGCTTTGCCCAAAGGGGTCGAACGAACTGGTCATCTCACAAAAAAACTCCACGTTTCCTCTCACCCTGGCAACACGAGTGTAAATGGACGCACTCTGGAACCTTAGGGGAATTGAAAACAAGCCTTCCCACTAGCAGTGAAGTCTGTTCACTTGGTCCCTGATGTCATCCTGGACCCTCTGAGCCTTCGAGAAGACAGTGCAGGTGGAGGTCATGTACACTTGCATATTAGATTCATCTGCCGGGTTAGAATTCAGACTCTTTCCCAAGACATTCATGGTCCTAGCAATTTCTACTGTTCATATAGTACTAGGTAACTTTGCAAAGTGCTTTCATTTATGTCAACTGATGTCATCCTTACGACTACCTCATGAGGGCTATACTACTACCATCCCCAGTTTTCAGGAACGAAAACAGATGCTTAGAAACATCATCATGACCTGCCCAATACCATGGAGCTCATGAGTGGAGGGGCCTGTCAACTCTGCACAGACTTTCAGGCCCCAAGCTCCCAGATGCCAGTGCAAATGCCAGCCTCCCTGCAGGCAGCTTGCGTGGTGTGTGTCCCCACGCCACACACCTCCAAGGGGGATGCTGCTTTGGTATCAGGTGCAGAGACTGGGACTTGGGGGTTATAAAGCTCAGTTCAAGGCCTAGAATAACTGTCTTTTAGTAGTGCCAGGAAAACGTTTCTGAGTCTTATTTTTCCGGTCTGTCCAAGAACCTGCCACTGTTCCTAACAGTTGCACAGATTAATACAGATCCATGGAGCTTTCCGGTGAGTGACCTATAGACTCAGACCTCACTTTTTCCACAATCCTTGAAAGCATGCTTAACTTTTAGGGATTCGTGATGAGTCACAAGTGACTGACTCCAATCAGTAAGTGGAACACAACCTTTTTAGTACTTGCTAATGTTGTGGGGATTTGGATAGGCTTCTTTTAAACTCTTGTTTTCAGAACACCTAAAAAATTAGAAAAGGGTCATTTATCAAAGTGGATACTAACGATGTGATAGAAAATGTTAAACACACATGAAATGAAGTGTAAGGCCTTTTATGTAAGGTTGGGATTTTAACTGATTATCCACTCAAGTGAGTTAAAACTTTCTGTCCTCATTAGGTAGCATTATGAAAATCTGTCTGCGGGCATCATTTTTCCTGTCTTGAACAACAAGGTTTTAGTAATAATATGGATTTAGAGGAACAGGAGAAGAAAAAGTCCTTTATCAGCTGGGGGAGGGTGTGGTATTTGGTACTCCAGTCCAGTGTTCCGTAAAACAATTTTGGAAACCAGCATCATGGATAAACAATAAAGATTCCCAGCCAGTATACTCCTAATATATAAGAATATTCTTACTTAATGTGCTGGAAGTGGAGTTGATCAGATGATAGCACATGAAAATGTACTTTCATTAGGATTCTAATTCTTGATTCCATTTTCTTATAAAGTGCTTATAAAATTAACCAACACATTAATTTTTGCTATTTGAGCCGGTTGGGTGTAATAGCTCCACTAACTTTAAGAAGTCAATCTTTTATCTCTCCTGAAATATCCCCATTAAATCTTTGAGTACACATTCTAATTATTCTTTTAGAAGCTGAAAAATTAATTACTCAACAGATTTCTATAAATTAGTTGTATAAGTAATCATTCTCTTCTGATTAAGTGAGAAAGTCCAAGGGCATATTGATAGCCCCAAGGCACAGATGACATGACGATTATGCGTGGTTAATAGAAGGTGCACAGAGACTGTGGTCCTTACTCCACACGGTGAGTGTTGCTGACGCATTCAGTGACCCCTCTGTGTTGGCTGCATAGCAGGTGTAGGTGCCCGCGTCCTGGATGAAGACAGGGGTGATCTGCAGACCCCCAGACTCCAGGAGCATGAACCTAGGAATCCGGACAGAGCCACTGGCCAAGATGTGGCTTCCTGAAGGGAAAACAAGAATGTTAGAGCCACAACCCTTGAATGAATAGAAAGAAATGGTTAGGCAGAAACCAAATAATAATAATAATAATAATAATAATAATAATAGTAATACTAATAATATTAACCTAAGGAAATAAGCTAGAGTAAAGTAAAAATTTTATGTTTAAAAATAACTGAAGTAGTTTTCTTAGCATGACTTAGAACAGCACAAGCTAAGAACATTCTAATTGCCTAATATTGAGAGAATTGGCTAAACAAATTATGATATGTATATGGGACCATTATCTTTGGGTGTTTCTTTGTATTTAGACACATTTGAAAATTTTCTGTCTAAAGCTATTATTATGTTCAAGATTAGAAAGAAAAAAAAAGGAACTGTGAAAAGTAAAAGAAGGAGGCACCCTCTCTCTCTGCAGTTTCCTAGGATGTCGCCATCCATGTCTGAGGCATGGCTTAAAACTGAGCGTGGGGAAACATGCAGCTCTCTGGTAGCATGGGATAGATGGAACTTCTGAAGTTTCCCCCAGATCAATTCACCAAGCATGATTTGCCCAGTTACATGAATCAACATACACAGTAAGGCAGGTTCCGTGGGCTGGTCATTTAGTGGCATGTTCCCTAACTTGTAAAAGGGGCTGTGGGGACTACAGAGATGGCCATGACACCATTCTTTACTGGAACTGAAAGCACACTTGAAATTAAACTTCACAGGATAAATTGGGGAGGGTGTAAAATGAGGCTGTACTAGAGAGTCAATCTTTCTTTCTTCCTTCCTTTTTTTTTTTTTTGTACTGGAAGTTGAACTACACCCCCAGCCCTTTTTAAAGAGACCTGGGGGGGGCGTTGAAGACACTCTGAGGGCTGAGGCAGAGGTTGTGACATTTGCACAATTATCATTACTTTTTAAACATCTGCTTCCTTTTCTAGGAAGCAGAGACCTTGTCTGTCCTATTCACATCTTTACCCCCGGCATCTAGCCCTGGGCAGGACAGTCAGTGGATGATGATCTGATCTCTACTGAATGAAAACAAGGATTCATGGAATGAGAAGAACCAAATGTAACCAATAGCCCCACTGGTTTGTCTTTTACATCAGCCAAGCTGTTGAGCAAAGTGGAAGCCACCTGCCTCTTCTCCATGTGATGGCAGGTTTGGGAGCCCCAGACACCTCACACCTTAGAACAGCTGTCATCCCGTCGGTAACCGTGGTGTCCACCGGACACTGGGTGAACGCTGGAGCAATATCTGTGCAAAAGAATTGAACAGTGAGTGGTGGGTGCACTGGCCACTTGGTGGAGAGCACCACATGGCCCTGCAGACCCGCGTAGAGGGAAATGGGTGCCTGCGTGCCAGGAGCTGGGCCCAGCTATAGCAATTATGTGTGAATCCTAAAGACAGCAGCAGCATAACTCAGCACCACCCTCACCGTAACCAGTCCAATAGAGCAGTCTCACGTAAATTTAAATCCGGCCCTCCTAAAAATCCTGTATGTGGGCTACATTCCATATGAATGTATGAGAAAATGGAGGCTGAGAGTAATCTGGGCCACCTCGAGATCTCTCACCAGAGTGGGGTTTGGCCAACTACAACCCATGGACTGAACTTGGCCAGTTCTCTATTTCTATAAATAAAGTTTTATTGGAGCACAGCCTGCCTGTGATGGTTTCTACCCATGCTACCATGGATAGCTGAGTAGCTATCACAGAGACCATGTCCCTTAAAAGCCTAAAATATTTACCATCAATCCTTTGATAGGGAAAACCTTGGCTGATGCAAGCCCCAGGACATTCCAGCACAGTTTCAAGGTAAGCTCTAAATAATCCTAATTGATCAAAACTGTTTTGGGCTGAAGCACACAGTTTCTACTGCTTGAAGCAATGTTGGTTTCTCATGCTCCACAATAGAGGGCAAATTTGACCCCTGGGCAAGGGTCGAGGGAGTGGCCCCTATTTACCAAAATATATGGGTGTTTAGAAATGTTGCTGGTCTCTGCACGTCCTTGCTGGTAACAGCCACCGGCCATGCACACGCTGACATTGACTCATTCTCAGTGAAGGAAATCGGCACTTTGCTTCCAAAAGGGCAATATGAAAGGTATAATTCCATAATCACTAAATTCTACTTCATTTTAGAACAATGTTACGACTGTGGGAGATTAAAAAGAAAACCCACGGATACAATGAAAAAACCCTTTACCTTTATTTTATTTTTCAAAGACTGGAGTGCCAAGGTATTTCTGTTAATGGGATAATAAAAGAAACTCACAAAAGAACTATAATTGTTCAATAAAACTAAAATGGAGAATGAACATAAAAATGGGGGGGAAATCAAAAGAAAAAAGATTGAGAGTGAGCTAGTCTCTCCGTGGTCCTTCTGAGTCTGACCAGAAAAATGGTGAATGTTTTCTACTTCCTCCTCTAGAAAGAGGAGGGTGCAGAGCTGGGAGGGTGGAGACTCACAGGGCACCAGCAGCGTCCTAGCCAGTCATGGTATCAGGGAGTCTCCTACAGGCCCACAAGCAGGTTAGAGTGTGCCTGAGGCATGGCCCTCCCCAACGGGTCACCTCTGGCCACACAGCCCAGGGGGCTGCAGGGAGGCTACCACACGGGGAGCAGGTGGGGAGCTCTGGCCTGAAAGCCCTGTCCAGGTGTTCAGCTTTGCTGGATGGTACTCACTGGTTACGTCCAGGTATGTATGGGTCTGGATCTCCCCTCCTTCATTACTGGCAAAACACTGGAAAATTCCAGAGTCCTCTGGACGCAGCTTCTGGATGCGCAGGCCTCCGCTGGGGAGTACTCTATACCGTGGGTTCTGGAGCTTGCTGATGGACACAGCATCCTTGTACCACTGGAGGGTGGGAAGGGGGACCCCTGGGTAGGAGTGGAAGTAAAGGGGCATTTGAAAAATTAAATTCCAAGAATTACTTACACAAGGCCTGAGGCAAAACCATCTCAAAGGCTAAAATGACAATATTTTCATAGGCATTTTCTCGTAGTCCTTTAAACTACCAGTAAGGAATTGTTTTTCTACTATGAAGAAATGGACAGCTCAAAAGGCACAGAGAGGAAGGGGGAGGGGAAGAAACTCCAGACGCCTGGGCTGTGGATCCTTTAGGCTCTCCCTGTGCTTATAGGGGTTTGTGCTCTTGTTTGGAAAGAAAGACTTTGTGATTGATTGACCATGAGGTTCTGGGTGGAATGGAATGAAGTCTGGATTCTGCTCCTGCCCAGAAGGCTTGCAGGGTCAGAGGGCAGCAGGAGCACACAGGGCATGTCCCGGCCCACCCCCTGCTCACTGCATAGAGAGCTTTGCCTGGTTTGGTTTCTGACCCCTTTCGTGTGGATAAGTTAGTAATAACTATGATTTCAAAAGGCTGTGAAGATGAGATGCGGCTATGCATAAAGCTCTTCCCCGGCACAGGGCTAGTGCTTGGTGAACAGCCAAGGACAGCAGAGGGGAGCGCCATCCTCCAAACCCCTCCACCGAAGGATGTGGTGCCTCCCACCCCAAGGGAATTCTGCTGTGTGCCAGATGTGTCTGGTTAATAGTCACTGGAGCGGAAGCGGCATTTGGTTGTGGATGTGGGGGAAGTTGCCTGCTTCTGTACGACCCATAGAACAGGCAGGTGGTGGGGGGGCCTGCAGGATGGCTCTGGTCTTGTACCTCAGGAACATGGCAAAGAGGTTAAGAGGATAGAAGGGCCACACCGAGGCTCAGCACACAGCACTGCTCCTGGCTGCCCCTTCCTCTTTGCAGCATATCGCACAGAGAAGCAGAGCCTCTGTTGGTCAGTGGGGTGGGAGCCCCATGCACTCCAGGCAGCTCTGAAGGAGGGGGAGGGCCAGGCTTGAGAGGAGTGCATGTGGAGGGCAGAAGACAAGTACGACCCACGGGTTGTAAATGCAGGGACTATCTTGGGCCTAAGCACATGAGGACCTCTGGGGCTTGTCTTCTAGGCGGCCGTGGTCAGTACACGTAACCTGAGGCCTCTTGCCCCAGAGCTGCTCTGCAGGGCCAGGTGAGTAGTAGCAGGAAAACTGCTTCCTTGAAACTTCTCCAGATCCTCCCTGAAGTGAAGGGTGGAGTGGGTAGCTAGAGAGGCTCCACAAAGAACCGGACTGAGCCATAGGGAAGCAAAGCCCAGATGTACGATCAGCACAGGAAAGTAAGAAAAGAATCTAGACTCCGAGATCCCAGGTGGGATCCTCAGGGTCCTTAACTATAGAACGGATTGAAATAAAGAGCACATCTTGCCGGGGCTCATGGAGGGCAAATCCAGCTCCCTTGGCTCAAGGTGCTGTGCAGGAAGGTTCAAGATGTCCACCCCGATAAATAAGGCTCACATCATGCGTACCTCAAGATAAGGTGTTCTCGCAATGTGTTCTTTGACTTAATTATGTTTCCTGCCACCTTTCATCAAATCACTGAATTTTTAAAAAATCATTTCAAGGTAGAGCTATAACCAATTCATGCAAAATCTCGTAATGGCAACGACACAATCTAGCTTTGTGAAGAATCTCCATTTCTCAGGCTGCTAGTCTCATTGTCAAAATTTAAAGAATGCAGTGAATTTGAGGGAAAAAAAATGGCCATCTGAGATTGAGTGAGAGACTTGTTTGATATATATTTATAAAAGTCTGCCTAACAAGCAGTTTACCCTGCAGAGATCAGGCAAAAAAGAGCATTCACTTGTCAAAGAAAGAATTTCTGATTATCATTTATTGAAAAATAATTGTTAGTATACAGGGCACTAGGAGCAGTTCTATTTGGGGGCAATTTGATGTCATAAACAGATATCATAACCTCTGCTGCAGGATATACTCTCATTTCTGAAACATAAGCATTAAATATTTCATAGCTTCACATGCACAGGGCTGTCCTTAAGAAGCTAGCTTTTCCACCAGGAAGCAATGCAACCACAGTAAGGAAAATATTTCTATTTGAAACGCGCATAGCTCTTCTCTCGCCCTGTCCCCCCCTCCCCTGCAGCTGTGTTAATAGAGCCAGAATCTAGAAGAGGAGGAAGGAAGCGATCTATAGGGCAGCCTGGAGTGCTGACCAGGGGCACAAAGCGCCAGAAGAGCCGTGCTCTGCCTCTGTCACCAGCACAGTTCAGAGCGGCACCCACTCATTTCCAGAAATGAAGAGTGACGTGTGCACAGTTGTGCCCGCAGCTGAGTGGTCTACTCTGTGCCCAGGGCCTGGGCCCTTGGGGGAAGCTGGTGTCCTGACAGGAGCCTCGGCAGCTGCTGGGCTGGGCTTTGTCCATCTCCAGTACCCTGTGATCCCAGCGCTCACTGAGCAACTCCTACATGCGAGGCACCGGATGATGATTTTACAAGTGGTATCTTGTTTCATCCTGGGGGCTCCGAGCACATTACTTATCTTTGCTTTCTAAGGCCAGGTTTTGTATGTGTACAGTGAGATAATATCTCTTTTACAGAGCTATTTTGAAGGTTTAAAAATTGGGTAGTAACCTTGACCCTCCTGAGCTCTCAGGGATCAGAGGAAGTATCCAGCCTCAGGATGGCCGGGTCTAAATAAACAAGAAAAGATCCACTTCATTTCTTGTTAGGTGCCAGGGCACAAACATGGGTTCTGGAAAGGAAATTGGCTTGAAGAGCCTGCAATCTGAGGGGTTGGTGGGATTCCCAGGGATGGAGAGGAAGGGAAATGACAGGAAAATTATCAGGATAATGGAGGACAGCTAGCTTAAAAATGAAAAGAGAGAGCCGGGTGTGGTGGAGCACGCTTGTAATCCCAGCATTTGGGAGGCTGAGACAGGAGG
This sequence comes from Muscardinus avellanarius, assembly GCF_963383645.1. Taxonomy (NCBI): domain Eukaryota; kingdom Metazoa; phylum Chordata; class Mammalia; order Rodentia; family Gliridae; genus Muscardinus; species Muscardinus avellanarius. The sequence goes on along the minus strand of NC_137796.1, from coordinate 73,413,209 downwards.
ATCCGGGTTCACAGACAGCCTCAGCTACTTAATGAGGCCCTCTGCAACTCAGAGAGACCCTGTTTCAAAACAAAGAATAAAAAGTAGGGCTGGGGGTGTAGCTCAGATGTAGAATGCCCTGGTTTCCATCCCCAGTACTGGAAAAAGGAAAAATGAAAAGAGAGAAAACTAGGAGTTTCCTTTTAAGAAAATTTAGGCTGATCTCCTTTCTTAGGGGTAGATGTGGTCGCCAGCCCCAACTGCTCTGTGATCAGGGAAGTTTTTTATGCATGCCAGAAACTGAATGTTTGAGGGGCGCCACAGGGCATGATGTGTCCACTCTCAGTGAGAGATGTGGGGGGGTGAAGTCTTCCTTCTTGTTCCCTGGGGTAAATACTAGTGTCCCCATTTTATAGACGAGGAGGCAATAGCTGAGTGGAGTCAGGCACCGCCCGAGGCCACGGGACTGGATCCTGAGTTCTCCTGCACCTCACGGTCTTACCTTCACTGGTCTCCCTGCAAGGGGGCAAAGCCAGCCCTGGACATTGTCCCTGTCATCCCCGTGCCTCTCCCTGTCTAGCTGCTAGCCATACTCACCCATGGCTCGACACATGATGTCCACGGTCTCTTCCACTTCAACCAAAATCCGACTCTCAGGCTCAGAAGTAAAATATGGTGGCTCTTTAAACAAGAAAAAAAAAGTATCTAAGTAAAAGAAGGGTATGTCCAAGATTACAATAGCCTAAAAGAGTTCAAGTTCCCATGAAGAACTATTTCTAAAAATTTCATCCTTATAGTGATCACTGCAAACAAAAACTCAGAATTTCAGTGAGCAACAGCCAATGGCAATTATATTCAAAGGCTTCAGAAGGCAAAGTCCTACTCAGGGCTATGGTTACTTTTTAGTTTATGGGCTTGAGTCATGGAATATCTTAATTCACATTTTAGAAGGGTCATCCCAAGAGGTACATAAAGGCTTATATTTACAGCACAGTAGTTTATAGGCTAGTTTGCTTGGGTATCTAAACTAAACACCAACTCATGAAGCATGCCAAATAAAGTATCTCACAAGGCACCAGGCAGGTACCAGGGAGCAGCATGGCCTATTAACATATTTTTAAAAGTCTTAGTGGTTTCCTTTTTCTCCAAAATATAGATTTAATATTTCAATAAAATGCAAAATATTAGCAAAGAGTGAAGGGGTGGGGGAAGAGCTCATCCATCTCTAGCAGCAAAGGGAACTCTTGGCCAATCGTGTCTCTAGATTCTCCGCTCGCCTGTGCAACAAAAGAAGAGTGGTTGTACTAAACAATTTCTTTGGAGTGAACTGCAATATTTTTTCTTCAGTTTATTCAGCAGAAATTCAACAGAGGCCGAGCCAAGTTGGGGAGTATTCAGGTGGTAGTGATTTCATTATTGTGATAACAAAAGGCCTATGTATTCACTTTCTATGTGATAATTAATTTCTGAGGACTGTCTTCCAGAGTGGCTTGTTTTCCTTGTAATTGCACTGAACATGGATAGTATAATTTGGCATGCCTCCTATACTGACTGTACCTTTAAAACAGGGCGGGACCTACAAGAGGAAGGAGAGAAATGAAAACGTAGCATTTCCAGGAGATGATTAAGGAGAGAAGGCTGAAGGCTTCTGAATGGAGGCAAAGTTAGGTATCAATTCTGCAATTACCTGGACCACTCGAGCAGAAACAATCTGCCTGAATTACCCACTCTGGCTACGGAGATGGCTGCAAATTCCCTGGATGGAAGCAGAATCCTCTGCTCAGTGTGTGTGTGTAGACTAGGCCTAGAGGAATACTGCCAAGATTGAATGCCTTCCTCTTCCAAGCTGGTCTTTGCACACACATATATTCCCCATTTGGTCACGTCTCCCTGATCAATAGTAATGACAGCAGCGTTATTTATATTCTAACTATGCAGTGGCTGCATCCTGCCGAGGCCCTTGTGTGCAGGTCATGCTCCACATTCATCAGTGGGTGCTAAAGTCAATATCTTCCGTCATGATCTGATTAAAGGGAGGTGAGGGGAGAAGGGGAAAAAATTAAGTTAAGCCATCAACATTTGCTTATGATTAATTATAGTTTTCATTTCCTTGGTCAAATGTTTTATTTGTAGAGTCCCATGCAGTTATACGGAATGATACAGAAAGGTCCACTCTATCCTTTCCTTGATTTCCCCCAAAGAAATTTCTCCCAAAACTATAGCACAACGTCACAACTGGGAGAGAGACACTGAGGCTATCAACCCATTTTATTCCAGATCGCCCTGGTCTGTGTGTGTGTGTGTGTGTGTGTGTGTGTGCATGTGTGTGTGTGCGTGTGTGTGCGTGTTTAGTTCTATATAGTCATCATATGTGCAGCTTCATGGACCTACATCATGTGGAGACACAAAATGAGTCCACTGTCACAAGGATCCTGACCTTCTCTAACCACACCCACCCTGGCGACCTCTGGTCTGCTCTGAGTCATTTCACGAGTGTTGTGTAAAGGGCCACAGGCACGCCACCTTTGGGGACAGCTTTGTTCACTCAGCGCAGTTCCCTTGAGGTTCATCTCAAATGAATAATGGGCCACATAAGTCTCTACATATAAATGGTTAGCACCTCCAGGGTCACACACAGCTCTTCCCCAGGCACTGGTTATATCCCTGGCCTCCAAGTGCCAGGGAGAGACCCTGCTGGGGCCAGAGACAAAGCTTCCACACAGTGACCCTGGCCTGGGACAAGCATCAGGGACCACCAAGGCCGGCAAAGACTGCTCTCCCTGTGGGCCTCACCCCATCCTGCCTGTCCTCGGTCAGTGTGCACATGGCTGCCATCAGATGGGGCACCTCTTTCTCCCTGCACTCCAGAGCACCTCCAATTGGCAAGATCTGGGTGGGGCAGCCTGCAGTGCATGGCAGCTGCTCAGTTCACCTCCAAGAAGGACAGTGTGGTATGGTGCAGCAGAGCGGGGGCTCAAGGTGCTGGTTCCTAGAAGCCTGCCAGGTGGCTGAGCTGGTAAAGTGGGGGTGGGGCTGCCACGGGCCATGTGGAACTCACATGCCAAGCTTCGTGTCGCTTCCCCACCATACCCAGGCTGCCATCCTACCTCAGCGGGTGCCCGGAGGGTTTTCTCCCCATCACTAGCTGCTTCTTTAAGCCTAAGACTATAGGAGAGAAATTGGGGAATACCTGCCCATCAGCCGTGAGGGCCACGAGCACAGACACGGGAAGATCCACTGTGGATCAGTCCTCCCGGGCACAGACCTTTTCAACCACTTACTCTTCAAAGGGCAAGAGGGCCAGTGCAAGACAGCAAATCCGCAACAGTCTTTCTAGAACTGCCGGTGCGGGCCCGCACTGGACCTTTAAAAATTGATCGCAACTGCAGTCAATAAAATCAGGGATTGAAATGGACACTCCTGCCTCCTTTGAACAATAAGAAGACATCAGGCAAAAGTTCTCAGGGCCTGTGTTAAATCAGAGTTAAGACAAGGCCATCATGAGCCAGATGTCCTCTCGGAGGTGCGCAGCTCACAGCCCCACGATCTCAGAGCTGGAGGTGGGGAGTCCTCCCAGATAGTCCTGAAATGAGGTCCTCTATCAAATGCCAGGGTAAGAGTATGGTTCTGGCCTGGCGGAGGCAGCGTCGGAGGTGGCCCGCACACACCACACACTGGCATGCTCTCCTGTGCCTGGGGCTGGCTGGACTCTGTCAGCTATCTGTGCTTCACAGCTTGTCCTGGGCAGGGATCCCCACAAGACCCACAGACATTCCACACACCGCCTTCCCCTCTCTCAGAGGCCATCTCAGCAAGCATCAGGTCCCTGGTGTGCCTGCAGGAGCCACCACCGGCCACACGTGGGTGCCTTCGTCCACTGTGGTAGGCAGCATGGTCCTGAAGGATGTCCACACCCAGTTTCCTGGGGCCTTAGACTATGCTGTCCTATGGCAAGAAGAACTTCGCAGATGGATCAGGGTTCCCAGCCTGAAAGTTGGCAGACGGGGACATCATCTTGATTTAACTGGGTGGACCCGGTCCAAGCAGATGAGTCCTCAGAAGCAAACAACTTTCTTTCCTCAGAAACAGAAGAGGTAGAAAGGATGGCAGAGATTCCTAGGTGGCCGGAGGGCTGGCAAGAGGGGATGTGAGCAAGCAAGTGCTGCTCTGTTTCAGTGCTGGGAGGCCTTGGAGTACAGCTCTAAGTAAAGCCTCGATTATGATATTGCCATCAGCTAAGAGATGCTATAAGTCATCTGTCATTTTAATCATAGCTAAATATTTGAACTTCTGAGTGATTTGGGTATAAAAACCAGAGCAGATTTGGGAGGTATAACAATAGCTCTCTGTAATAGTCATGCTCAAACTCCCGGGTTTTTTTTTTTTTTTTTTCCCATCACTGGGGATTAAACTCAGGGGCACTATACCCCCAGCCCTATTTTTATTCTGTATTTTGAAACAGGGTCTCACTAAGTTGTGGAGGGCCTCACTAAGCAGATGAGGCTGGCCGCGAACCTGCGATCCTCCTGTCTCAGCCTCCCAAGTACTGGGATTACAAACGTGCGCCACCATCATGCCCAGTTTACCCTCCTGGTTTCTGAGTTAGTGTGAAAGAGCGGAAGATCCAGGGTGTGCATGCTCACGAGAGGTGTGTGCACACTCACAGGAGCAGTCTTTGGGTGTGATGAGAAAATGCTGCCTCTGTCTGAAGAGAAGATGTACACGCTGCGTCCCCTGGATCCAAGATGCTGCAGTTGGTAAGAGGGACCATGATTTTATTTATTTCCAAGAAAGAAACAACGCTCTCATGGATCTTGATTCACATCTTGATTTCACACACAGTAGACATAAAGTGTGTGTCATTTAAACTGGTTGACGGTGACTAACTAGCACGATGTGACGTGTTATAACGGCGTTATGCCAACAGCAAATACAGCTGCCATTCAGTGCTTCTGTGATGCCGTGGCTCACTGAGTGTTCAGAGTGCCAGCTGGTAGATGGATCTACATGTCTCCATGTCAGGGGGGTGGAGACTGAGGCCAATAGGGGCAAAGACACTTGCTAAAACAGTGAATGGTATAGTCAGAAGCTGACCTCAATCCCACACTGTTACACATGTGTGCCCCTAGCATGTCCCAAATGCTATGGGCATGGATGAGCACACCTCTCAGCAGAAGTGACGCCCGAGAGGGTCTTGAGGGGCAACAGATCTCACTAATAGATGAGGTGTACGAGGTCAGGAGGGTGACACCCAAGCACAGCCACACACAGGTGCTCAGGATCTAGGGAACATGGCCTACGTCTAGGGATGGCCTACCCTAAACCAGGGCCAGCTAAGGTCAGATGCCAGTGGTGTCTTTGGGAGGTGACAGGAACACCTCACGGAGCAGGGAGATGAGCTGAAAGTACATGTTATCGAGGTAGTGAATATAGCTTTACCTTATTGGAACTTGGGAGCCAGTGTAGAAGATACCCTGAAACATCCCTACCACCAGGCTGAGGGAGTCTGCCTGTGTACCTGCCAACGCCCATCAGACGCTGGTCATGGGGTGTGGATTCCTGCACTTCCAGTCTGCTGCTGTGGGCTAAGTGGGCTCTCATGGCTGGGGGTCACTGCCGGGAAGGAGACAGAGGTGATGCAGTGGAAAGTCCTGCCCTGAGGCAGGGGACATGCTGCCCCTCTGCCCAGTGTGTTCAGGGAAGAGAGCGGCAGCGTGGAATGTGTCAGGCTGTCTTGTCACCATGGAAGGTGCGGAGGGGCAGGCCAGGAGAAGAGGAGGCTAAGCAGTGGAGAGCTGGTGAGGACAGGGACCACCAGGCCACAGAGCCTTCTGACCATGCGGACTGGGTGCCAGGCGTCTCCCAGCAGTGCTGCCCGCCTGAGCAGAGCACAGGGTTCCTACTTAAACCACAGAAATTGAGCAATTCAGCCAGGAAGCTGACAGGTGGAGTAAACAGTGCAGCCAGTCTGTCTTGTCTCATCAGTGTGAAATAAAAGTAATTGGAAGCCAATTTGCTTCTGCTTTCTTTCATCTGCATGTTCACATCGATAGCTCTTTTCCCGGCTCTGCAGTGACAGCCTGCACGCGTGGGCACATCTCATGAGGACACTGGTGTGTGGGGTGGGGCAATGATCCTGCCTGCTCCTCTGAATCAAGGAGACCCTCTTCAGGGCACTTCCAGTGGGACCACCACAAAAATCCCCATCATGGCGATTCTTAGGAATAAAAGAGGATTTACTTTTCATTTATTTTTGTGATGCTGGGGAATGAACTCAGGGGCAGTCTACCTCTGAGCTACACCCCCAGCCCTTTTTATTTGTTATTTTGAAACTGAGTCTTGTTAATTTTTTTTTTTTTTTTGCAGTACTGGGGTTTCTGGAAGCCCTTCTACCTCCAGGCTACACTCCCAGACCTATTTTTTATATTTTTATTTGGAAACAGGGTTTCTTAAGCCAGCACAGCTGGCTTCGAACCTGTGCAATCCTCCTGTCTCCGCCTCCCAAGCGCGGGGATTACTAGCGTGCACCACCATGCCCGGCGAGTCTTGCTAAATTTTTGAGGCTGGGCTGCAACCTGCAATCCTCCTGTCTCAGTCTCCCCAGCACTGGGATTACAGGTGTGTGCGACTATGCCTGGCAACAAAAGAGGCTTTAAGTTAGCATTGTGAAGAAATGAGGCAGGCTCATGTGCCTTTTATTTATTTGTTTGTTTACTTATTTGGTATTGGGGATTGAACCCAGAGTCATTCTATGTCTGGGCTACACTCCCAACTTAATTTACTTTTTATTTTTTAGAAACAGAGTCTCACTAATTTGCTGATGGTCTCACTAAGTTGCAGATGGCCTCACTAAACTGCTGAAGCTGGCTTCGAATCTGTGATCCACCTGTCTTAGCCTCCCAGCTCATGTGCCTTTAAAATAAGGGTGCAGAGACCCCAGTACTTGGGAGGCTGGGACAGGTGGATCAGAGGTTTGAGGCCAGCCTTAGAAACTTAGCAAAACCCTCAGTAACTTAGCAAAAACCTGTATCAAAACTAAAAAACAAGCCGGGCGTGGTGGCGCACGCTTGTAATCCCAGCATTCGGGAGGCTGAGACCGGAAGATCGCAGTTCGCGGACAGCCTCAGCTACTTAGTGAGGCCCTCCGCAACTTAGTGAGATCCTGTTTCAAAATAGAAGAATAAAAAATAGGGCAGAAGGTGTAGCTTGGAGGTCAAATGCCCCTGTGTTCCATCCCCAAACCCGCAAACAAAACAAAACAAAACAAAACAAAAACTAAAAAACAAAAAGGGCTGGAGGTGCGGCTTGGAGGTAGAATGGCCCCTGTGTTCATTCCCCCAGGGACAATAAATATGTAAATAAAGTCAGAGGGCAGAAAGATGGTAACTGCAGAACACACAAACATTCTGCTTTGGAATTCTGATATAAATGTAAGACCAAAGTTCATATGATAGATTTAGATATACTAAAAAGTAACTATGATTGGGAAAAAAAAGTCCTAGTTTACAGCAAGATACATTTTCCTCTCTTGTTTAAATTACCTTAGAACGTTTTAACACAATATAGCCCTGTCTACTAGAGATTTACACATCACAAATTTTAATTTTGGTTCAATCTATAATGCGCCCCGTTCATAGGGCTGTAGATCACCCTTGATGAAAGCCTTTGCAGAGAAGGGGATGTGATATTTACACCCACAGGAGCAACTCAGATCCCCAGCGGACCCAGCAGCTGTCTTTGACCCGCGCCTGCTCTGTGCACCTTTATTACCTTTCTTCTAGGAGGGGCTGACAGGTCTGCGTTGCAACTTACTTAGCAGAGTCACACGGGGGCCACGATGTCACCTCCTAGTGTCTGCAGGACTGTGACAAGGCTCAGGGCAACTGACTGTGATGCAGCTCCTTGATAGTCTCTTGCTAATTTCATAAGAAAACTCCAAGCAGGCTGCAAAATGTACTGTGGAAGGAGCTACTGCTCTCTGAAGGCTTCTTCCTATTTGCTCTTTCCTGTTCTTAGTCCCCCTTCCTCCCTAGGAGAGAAGATGGAGCAGAGATTCTCCTTCCTGGAACCAACCCCTGAGGCACTCTCTGATCTGCAGTGGCTGCCACAGAGGAAGATGAGGCAGCAGGACAGTAATCTTTAAGAAGAGCTAAGTGGAAGAAATGAAGGCACTTGCCTCACAATCTAATGCAATCTTTCCCTAATCTTATCCATTTGAGATTTCCTCTATAAGGCACATCTTCTAACCACTGTTATTTTCTGGCATTTAGAACTAAAGGTAACTCAGGTGTGTTTCATTTTATTCCTCATTCTTATTGGTTCTGAGTTGATACCCCATCTTTGTTTGTTTGTTTGTTTGTGTGTGGTACTGGGGATTGAACCTAGGAGCATTCTACCTCTAAGCTATACACCCAGCCCTTTTGTTTAGTTTTGAAACAAGATCTTGCTAGGTTGCTGAGAGCCTCACTACATGCTGAGGTTGTCCTTGAACCTGCGATCCTCCTCTCTCAGCCTCCCAAGTACTGGGATCACAGATGTGTGCCACCACACCTGACTGATACCCCATTTTTAGGAAACATCTCTGCTCTCAGCTTTAAGTTCTTCCAAAGGTAGCATTCAATGGTTTTATTTCCCTCTGGGGCAAAAACTAACAACAATAATGGAGTTAACTTCTGAATATAGGCCGAGTAGAGTTATGGAGAAACTTGTGATTTCCACAAGGACTTTACCCTCCATCTTCAAGCTTTATGATCAGGCATGCTTGGAAGAACATTTCCTGGAAGTATTAGGCACATCCATACTTTGGATTTAATGGATTCAAATTCTTGGAAAAAAGGCAGAATGAATTTGAAAGATAAGTTCAACCTCATCTCTGTTGGGTTAAAAATAAGGTTAGTGAAATACAGGGGGGCTATTTGGTTTGCCACAGCGGGGGTGCTCTCTGAGGCTGCTGACAGTGCCTGTTGCTGACGTGAGCATTACCTATGATGGAAAGGAAGGCCTTGGCCCTGGCTGGCTCGAACAGGCTCCCCTGCAGCATCGCCTCGCACACGTACAGCCCCGTGTCCGCCGAAGTCGGGTTGCTGATGGTGAGGCGTCTCCCAAAGCTGTGGAGCCCGCTGGTGAGTCTCACTCCGTTCCTCTTCCAGTGCACGCTCAGCTCTTCCAGGGGCCTGAGAGAGCAAGGGCATCGGTGACAACGATGGTGAATCATGTTGAGGGCAATAATAATAATTTCAAGCATTCAGCGCAAGTCTGACAAAGCTAATTCTACCAGGAACCATGGCGGGTTGAACAATGGACATTTAAAAATCAATCCAGATACGGCTCTACTCCCTTATGGCACGCATCAACGAGACATTCTGCTCAAGGGCTATTGAGCAAGGATAGCTAATTGCGGCAGCAATGGACCATAAGTGCTAATGATTCCATTTGCTCAGGAAAAGAATGTTTAAAATAAATACTACTAGGGGATACCACAGCTACATGGGAGGTGTGACCATCTGAACTCCATCCTGGAGTGACCACAGACCGGGCAGGGAACACCTGGGACTGCAAAGAAGAAGAGGAATTAACTTCTTTCTTTGTTACCTGGTAGCTTTGTCTTCTCTCCTCCCCAGCTAGCATCGTGGCAGAGGCCTCCACCATCACCCACAGCTCAAATGAAAAGCACCGCCTTTTGCAGAAAAGGTGGCTTGGGAGCATTTGGTGTGCAGCCCCCACCTCCCCACACATGCATAGAACCCTGCTGGACAGCAGGGCCCATGCACCCCTCTCCCTTCATGCTCTGGCCACAGGGAGTATTTATCAGTGCTCGTTAATATCCCTTATCCGAAGCAATGGGGACCAGAAGTGTTTCCATGTTTTAGATTTTTTAAATTTTGGAATATTTGCACATACATAATGAGATATCTTGGGGATGGAATCCATGCCATCAATGAAATGCATTGATGTTTTATCTGTACCTCATCCACCTAGACTGAAGGCAGTTCTATACAATACTTTTAGAGCCCATCTGAGGGTTTTTTTTTTTTTTTTTTTTTTTTTGGTGAGTCTGGGGATGGAATCCAGGGACATTCGACTTCCGAGCTACAGCCCCTATCCTAGTTTTTATTCTTTATTTTGAAACCAGGTCTCACTGAGTTGCAGAGGGCCTCACTAAGTAGCTGAGGCTGTCCGAGAACCGCGATCCTCCAGTCTCAGCCTCCCAAATGCTGGGATTACAAGCCTGAGCCACCACGCCTAGCTCCATCTGAGTTTTGACTGGGACCCGTCACTTGAGGTCAGGAGTGGAATTTTCCACTGTGGTGTCGTGTCCGTACTTAAAGTCTCAGATTGGGGACCATTTTGGGTTTGGGGTTTTTGGGCGAGGGACGCTCAGGCTGTGTCCCCACATTCAGAGTGCATGCATACCTGGCATTGGCTATGCACTCCAAGGTCGTCTCGCTGGACCCTGCTACCACACTTCTGTTGCCCGGGGCAACCACAATGACAGGGGCCATAGCTTCAGGTGTGCCAATCTCTCCTGAGACAGAGAAAACAAAAATATCCATGAACTCTCCTCAAAATGGAAGACACAACAGAGGAAGGGTCCTGCCAAGTCACATCGGTAGAAGACCTCAAATCTCATGACCTACTGGAACTTCCACTGTCAGACCAGAGACACCAGAGGTGACCAGTCTGCCCACACCCGAGTATATCACCCACTGCTCAGAGGCATTCCAAATACTCAGCATTTCCCAACATGCTTGCTGGCTTTATCTTATTTTTTTAATCATTGATTTAAGACTTTTCCTATTAAGTTGCTTAGTATTTCCAAATGCAGTTAATTGCACAAATAGGTCACGTGCCAGGCACTCCACTAGGCACAGCGGTCAACAGCCAGCAGCCACAGTGCTTCCCGAGCAAACATGTTCAATTAACAAAGTGCTCAGTTCAGTTACTGCAGTTTCAATCCCTTTTCCTTTTCTGCAAAGTAAATATCCTGAATCCATCTCTGTGTTGTGAGTATCAGCCTATAAATAATTTAACTCATACTCCCGGTGACAAGGGAGGGAAAAAAATAGAATATATTTTTTTTGCCACTTTTCTCTAAAACACATTTAGCATCAAAATTAAACTACCCACAGCACACTTTACTACTGTTTATTTGGGGGAAATGAAGACGGAACAACATTTATAGAACAGTAATTTCAATAAAGGGTGGAGATGCAAGAGACTGGAAATAAAAACAAATTTAAACGACTGCCAGTGGAAAATGCCTTCTCTACTACTTCATGCCAAAGAGCCCGCCACAGCTCAGGGCAGCTAAGGATTCAGAACTCCGGCCAGACAAAGGTACTGGCCTGCCAGGCTGGCGCTGGGCTCAGCCCTCCGGAGGGCATGCCAGGGAAGGGCAGCTGGCCTCTCACTAGCATGGATTTCCCACAGCTGTGTCTGGGGCTTACTACCTGAGCAGGGTGTGATTTTATATGAAAGATGAATGTGAATTTTTTTTTAAAAAAGAAGCTTTATGCAGGCAGAGCAAGCAGCAAATTAATTTTCTTAAACCCACATATTGATTACATGATGGGAGGCTGATTCTTGTGGACTGTGGGTCCCTGGGGAAGCCAGAGGTGGTCCTGGCCTCCCCCAGATTCTGGGCATCTGAAGACCTCCCATGGCTCCCCTGGGAATCTTCTTGCTGGAAATTTCCCTTCAGAAACTGCAGGGACCACAGGGCTGAGTGTGAGATTTCTGAAGGGACACTAGAGTCCTGACCCATTCAGGACATCCAGGGAGTAAACTGAATGCTAATCTGAGTAGCAACCCGCCCATCACCTGTGAAAGTCGCTGATGAGGATAAAGGGCCCGGGGAGCTAATATTTGCAAATACTTATGAGAAGTGAAGGGTAGCGGTAGTGGAAGCTGAAAGGTCACCGAGCAAGGTGCTAACCTGGCATTAATCACTGCGCAGCCACGTGGCAGAGGCAGCCATGCTCAGCACCTGCCGCTTCGGGGAGGATGCTCCAGGAAAGCCCTGTGGCTGAATTCATAGTCTCCCCCTCTCCCCGGGCAGGCCAAGCAGAGGCACTGCTCCATCCGGGGTTCCGGCCACACAGGTGAAAAGATGAAGCAGTCCTTAGTTTGGGTTCATTTAAAACCGTAACTTTGCCCCATGTTGCACTTAAAGCACAAATCCACTGCTGCAGCTCACCCTCATCCGACAGAGGCATAGGACCCATGCAGTGACCTTCCCATTCAGGGTCAGGAGAAGCCAGCCTCTTCTCTAACCCAGCCCTCCAGCCCAACTCCTGTGCTCTTTCTGGGGGTGCACCAACCACAGAGGATATCGGCGGGAAAAGCAGAAGGTGAAGGAGATGCAGATGAAGAGGTAACGGGCCTAAAGAGAGTAACTGCAATTCAACAGAAGGTGAACTGGATGTGTGGAAGCCGCCGTAGGTGAACTGGATATGTGGAAGCACCGCAGTCAAAGTCTTACATCCACATGGGTTGAAAAGAACAGTAGAGACTCAAGATGAAATGGAGCAACTCCCCTCACCCTACCCGATGGTGATCTCTTCCAAATCTTTCAAGAGGTTATTTCAGTTTTAATTTATGTATCAATGGCTATTTATTGATTCAGCAACCTTGGCCATTATTTATTAAATGTCTGCTGTGATGAATGAGCTCTGAGCTCACACCACATATCCTCTCAAATAGGAATTTGGGCTCTTATGTTATTTACCTTGGGAAACATACACACACATGCATGCATATATATATATATATATCATATATATATTATATACTGTCTATGTTACAAATACACATATGTGCACACATATGTAAACATTTATTTTAAGTGTATATATGTACATATATACATATTATGTGCATATATGTATATATAAAATATGTGTATGTGCACACATGTCTATGTGTATATGCATATACATATATATAAAATCTCTCCTGAAATGTATATTTGAATGCATGTGTGTATACTTAAATTGTGTGCAAACACACCCACAGCCATACATACATACATACCATTTTTTTTTTAAGGCAATTACAGCCGGGCATGGTGGCGCACGCTTGTAATCCCAGCATTCGGGAGGCTGAGACCAGAGGATCGCGGTTCATGGACAGCCTCAGTTACTTAGTGAGGCCCTTCGCAATTTAGTGAGACCCTGTTTCAAAATAATTTTTTAAAAAAAGGGCAGGGGTATAGCTTGGAGGTCAAATGCCTCTGGGTTCCATCTCCAGACCCGCAAAAAAAATATATATATATATATAAAAAAGGCAATTAGAAATCCCAGAAAAACAAATACTATAAGAAACACACTCTTTGAATATGACCCAGCTGTACAGTGAATAATCTTTACATAGTAAATATAATATAAATATTACATATTTATTTTGACTCTAGTAAATAATTATTCTAAAATTAATTATCTACGGTCAAAGAAGATGCAATTATGACTATGAAACAAAATCTAAATGTCATTAACTTTGATGTTGTAAAAGTAGAGACGACGGAAAGAGCCATGCAGAGAGTGGAGAAGTGAGGGAGGGGCGGCTTCCTGTCACGCACTGAGGCTAAGAAGAAACTGCTCTAGAAGCCCAGAAGCAGAGGAGGTGCACGTACACACACAGAGACAGGCATTCACAGCACCTTTGTATCCTTGAAGTAAGTCTCTCTCTATTCAACTCTGTGTGTATGTGCAAAGTTACTACGTATGGAAGAACTATACATACTATTTTAAATACGTTGAGAAAGATATAGAGGTGGTGTAAGCTGAAAGTCCATCCAGCAGGAAGTCAGTAGATACTGTTTAAAATGGTAAATCAAGAAACAGCAATAGATAACATAACAATTAAAACTGGAATTAAATACTCAAAGGATTGAGAAGAAAATACCTTTCCCTGAGAGTGGAGGAAACTGCTTCACTTCATCTTAAGCCTTTATCTGTTCTTTTCACTCCATGTAGGTGGTCTGCTGAGTTCCCATCACACCTGTGAGTGCAGACCTGTCATCCTGAGACGCTCCTCGCTGCAGTCTTGAGTAATACCTATAGTTCCCTAAAGCTCAGTCTCCTTCTTGATTTCTGCCCTCATTCTAGAGCGTCCTCAAGTAAGTTCCTAAGAAAAGTATGTGTGGAAAGGTAAATCTGCAAGGTTGTTTTGGAGGGGGGTTCTGAAGATGGAACCTAGGGCTCTACTTCTGGGCTATACCCCCAACCCTTTTTATTTTTTAATTCTAACAGAGTCTCCACATGCCAATATATGAAGAGTTATTTCCCAGATTAGTGGGGGAAAAAAAGAGAGAAAGGGAAGTCTGTTTTACCAAGCACCCATGAAGTCGCCAAACAGTTTGCTAATGACTTACAAATGCCACCCAATTTAGTGTCTCAGTAAGACAGCTTTCCCCTTTAGAGATGGGAAGGTTGAGGCCCAAAGTCATACGATTTCCAGTGGTAGAAAAAGGCTTTACACTGAGGAATACTTTCATTCGTCATGTTTCTCTGACATTCCGCAGGCTCCTCTTAATGAAGACTTTGGGTGTGCTCAGCTAACCAAATATGAAATTAACTAGAACGCTCCCTCCTTCCCCCAAGCCTGTTCTTAATGGAGGCGTCACAGAAGCTTTCTCAGCTGAGCATTTCCCAGGCCGGTCTAGGAGACTGGAAGTGAAGATGACGAATCAAAGAGGAGCTCTGCACAGGTCAGGGACGGATGGACAGGGTGGCTTTCAAAGCAGAAAGAAAAGTGCTTGTGATGAAGCCCCTCTGTGGTTGTGTAATAAAGACCTCACAGAGGAGGGAGGCAGACCCCGGCCCTGTCAGCCTCCCCGACATAAACCTCTGCTCCTTGGAGAGGCTGTCCAGGCTGCACTTAATTAAAAAATGACATTTAAGAAGAGCAAGTCTCTCAAACAGAAAATACAGAGAGTTCCAAGGTAACCTGAGCTGCCAGGCTTTGGAATCACTGCAGACAGAGCGGGAAACGGGGAACCACTGTATTTCTCTGAAGCCACCACTGAAGTCGGAGCGCCAGCTTCTGGCCAGAGGCAAGTGCCTGAGGCTGGGCGGGCGCTGGGAACACCCCTGGTAGACCACAACTGAAGGGAGTGAGGGAAGAAAGCCAACGGCATGGCTAGCTGGGTGTGCAGAGCGTCCCAGGCAGAGAAAAGAGTCCACGCAGAAATGCGCTCTGCTGGAGGAGCAGTGGTGGTCAGAGCCACCCGCTTGGGTGGGGCCCGTAGGCCAGTGTGAGAACTCAGAGCTTTATTCCAAGAAAAGAGGGGCAGCGGCTGGGAGGCCTGGAATAGAGGAATGAGATGAGATGGCTTTATTTCAGAACAGCTGAACTCTAGAATGTGTGAGAAGTAACCCCAATGTAAAGAGGCCCCTGGAGGGCCAGCCCAGTGGCTGTAAGAGGCTGTGCCAGATGCGAGGGCATCCGGGCTGGGGAGAGTGCCAATGGCATCTAGATTCCATGGGGACGATGGGGCTGGCCATGGGAGGATGGAGGAGCTGGAATCGGAAGAGGAAAGATGACATTTATGGGGTGGAAAGGCCAGGGGAGGGAAGGAAATACCACAACACCTGGCTGTTGGCTGTTTACTCAACTTCTCTGAGCCTCCTTCCTAAGACAGGACCACTGAAAATGAGGACACGTGTGTGTGTGTGTGTGTGTGTGTGTGTGTGTGTTCCCATTAGGCAATGCTTATTAATTAGTGCTGCATAAACTTGGTGGCTATTAACATCATGAAGTGGGGAACAAATTCCCTGCTCTGTCCTCAGCCTGGTTCTTCCTCCTGCCAGCCTTGTCTTCCTTGTAACTCCCTGAGGGTGCTTGGCCAAGGCGGCTGCTCTTTCTTTCCCCAAAGAAAGGTCCAGCCGGGCGTGGTGGCGCACGCTTGTAATCCCAGCATTTGGAAGATGACAAGGGTCATCAATAAGTTGCAGAGGGCCTTGCTAAATTGCTGAGGCTGGCCACAAACCTGAAATCCTCCTATCTTGGCCTCCCAAATACTGGAATTACAAGTGTGCCCCACCACACCCAGCTCCATAGGGGTTTTAGTTTTGTAAAATTAGACCACTGTAGCCAGGCATATGGCGCTTATCTAGAATCCTAGTACTTGGGAAGCTTCACAGACACACACAGACACACACAGACACACACACACACACACACACACACACCCCAAATGCAAAGCTAACAGGTGAGGGAGCCCTTGGGACTATGTGAAACCTGGAGACCTTCCTGCTCCATAAGTAATTGGTCTAATGCTTACAGAAACCAAAGAGAAGATGATGTTAAAAACACACCGGCAAGAAAAAGATTCCACTTAAAAAGCACTGTCTTTAGCCACCAGTTCCTTGGCTTAGTTTAAATCCTTTTCAAAATCCAATAATAACAATGTGTTTTGATCGTGTTGACCAGGTGAGAGAAAGCAAGAGAAATTGAGAGAGAGAGAGAGAGAGAGAGAGAGAGAGAGAGAGAGAGAGAGGAGGGAGGGAGGGAGGGAGGGAGGGAGGGAGAGAGAGAGAGAGAGAGAGAGAGAGAGAGAGAGAGAGAGAGAGAGAGGGAGAGCGCGCGAGCGCTCGCGCAGTGACAGCAAGCCTCAGAGTGTAGGCGACGGCCTTCTGGAAAGAACAAGCGGCAGCCACCACTGCCAGCTCTCAGGCGCCGCTGCCAATCCAGCGGTGGCATCCTCACAGTCACCTGAGGGGGACACCTGCCCACCTTCTGGAATAAGGCTAGACATAAGAGAGGCGTACTGAATGTCTAGCCAAGTGCCTAGACAACAAACAGCCTCCTCTAAGCACTCACTGAAGGAAGGCTGGTCCAATATTACATGGCTGGCAGTAGCTTATCTTGATGAGGTTCACACCACCAAAGAGATATGGGCTCTAAAGCGGATCTGAAGACAGATCTGCTGGCCGAGCAAGCTCAAACCCGCTGCTGTGGGGGAAGAGGGGCCTGGGGAAAGGGCATTACAGGGCATGGCGGGAGGGTGTGGCGTAGAGGCAGTTCCTTGGAGGGGGGATTAGGAAAGGCTCCTGCAGGAGTGAGGGTAGGAAGTTTCCAGTCAGGCAGGGGAGGAAAGGCATGTTAGGAATAAAAAAGAAGGTGGCGCTGGGTGTGGTGGTGCCTGCCCATAATCCCTGCTACTCTGGTGGCTGAGGAAGGAAAATGGTGAGCTCAAGGCCAGCCTGGGTAACAGGGTAATACCATCTAAAAAATAAATAAATAAATAAAAGAATGCAAAAATGTGAGCAGTTGTGGATTTAAGGTGGGGGGTTCCTGGGATCTGCAGTGGCCACAATGGAGGGGGTGGGCCAGCCCGAGAAGCTCGGACTTCTTCTGGCAAGAAAGGGAGAGTCATGAAAGGCTTCAGGAGAACAGCGATGAGATGAAAGTGTACAGAAGGCAAGAGGCAAAGCCGGGTGCAGGGTGGGGAGCATGCTGCCGAAGGCCCCTGCAGCCCAGCGTCCATCAAAAGGAGGATAGGCAAGAAGGAGAGAGGGAGCAGAGGGCGAGCAAGGGCAAGAGAGGAGCACGAGGCCGCAGCCTCCTGAGAAGCCCGGCAAGTGACAGAGACTCCCCAAGGGGGGGCACGTGCCCTGGTACAGAAGGTCACGGGTGGTATAGAGAGTCAGGGTAGAGGCAGGAGGTATAGAGGCACCAAGTTACAGGAGAGGGAAGTCATTCTTGAGCACCTGCCCGTGTTTCATTGAGGAGCCTATGGGGCAGCACTATGGGGCTTGGGGCACTGGCTGGTCACCAGCACATGGGTAGTGAAACCAGAAGACAGTGACATGACTCCGCAGGAGAGAGGCCACAGATAGTACCCAGGAGTACTGACTTCCAAAGGACACTGAGGATGGATGGCCAGTGTCCCAAGGAAGGAAGAGATAGCTGGTATGAGAGCTCGGATAGAGGCTATCATTTTTTTTCTGTCCATTTGGCCAGAAAGTCCCCTATATAAAATGAAGGCTACTCCTGCTGCATTGTTGAAGATGAGTCCCTGACTTTGCCTTGAAAGACAATGCTAAGGAATGCAAAGTTCAATGTAAGTAAAAATCCTGACCTCCATCCCGGAAGCTCCAGGTTGTGCTACGTGACATCCTGAGGGCACCCTGTCTGCAGCAGGCCAGCTCCCTCTCAGCTGGTTCCCAGCCTGCCATCTATGAGAAGGGCCATCGTTGGCCAGTCTTTTCTGTGCGTGACCTTCCTCTCTGCATAGCAAGGGGCGCAGCTCTCGTGGGGATGGGTGGAGACTGCTCCAAGACATTCCACTTACAGAAAGGCAGGTGAATTTGCTGCATATCAATCGCCTTTGAAACCACTTGGAGTCCATGTCTCCTGGAATTACTAAGTGGCCCGACCAAGAGATGAAGTGCTCGCCTGTCTGCAAAAGTATCTCAAAGCAACTGGTGCATGGAACCAAGAGAACCTGCATCTCTATGGTTCCTACTGTAACTCTGAAGTGTCTAGAGTTTGTAATTTTTTAAAGACACCTGGATACGCGCTCAAGCGCACACACACACACACACACACACACACACACACACACCCCTAAGAAGCCATAGAACTTTGGTAATTTGGAGATAAATTTTATTTGGGAAAACTGAAACAAACAGCCTAATTTCTCTCCATAGGAAAGATCATGTTCAGTAACTAGAACATCTTTTTCACCTTTTCCTTTTCCCAAATTCACTTTTTAAATGTCTCCACACCCAGCTCCAGGACAGATGGAGCTGCCTAGTAAGTTTCTGGGTTGATAATGTGACGTGTATGAAGGCTTCTAGGGGAACTTTTTTACTCTTTTAGAGACTGTTTCTATATAGTTCACCAGCCTGGACCCAGTTGTGAACCTCGAAGGCTCCAGCGGTGCAGTGAGGTGTGCAGGATGGGGAAGGTGGCTGTGGGGACGAACCCAATTCCCAGAGTTTGGGCTGTTCCCTGGAGTTGCATGCACAACAGCTGGCATGATTTTTCTTGTTTACTGTCCGACAGTAGGAAAGAAAGAAAAATGGGAGAAAATACAGCAGTATGCCCCATTTACAATTTTATCTTTCTGTGTACTTCCATTTTTATCTCTATATACTTCTGGAATTTTCTATTGACAAGGGACGATAAATAAAATAATATGACAGGTTGACAAATAATCCCGCGGTTTCTTTTCTTCTCATTTATAACATATTTGAAAACTTGTACATTTGGAAATGAATGGAATGTAACAAAGAACGTATTTTCATCGGCTTTTTACTGGGCAGAGAAAAATGAAGGTGATAAAAGGCAACCATACAGTTGGCTTATTTATTTATTTTGGGATGAGCACGAATTGATAAACCATAAAACAGAAGCGTGGATTTAGGAATAGCACGATTAGACACTAGAGCGATCCACATATCTGATTCAAGAGATCACAGCTGAGTACCTGCCCTTCATTTACTTGTACACACGCACAATCTACCACTTAATGGAAGCGCCTTGGCCCACAGAATGACTGGGACCACATGTCGCTGGGCAGGCGGAGGGGTGAGCGGGTGCTTTTCAGGAGACTTAGTTTCTTGACTGGAGTTCCAACATTACAGAGAATGAACCAGGCACAATAACAGGTCCTTTTAGCTTCATTAAGATGTGTCCTTGGACATTTTGCTAAGCATGCATATCTGGGCCTGGAGCCCACATCCATCTAAGGCTATTAGCAAGAACAGCGGGAAACTGCAGACCAAGTGGGCAGGAGCCTGTGACGTCTCGGTCCTCCTCTGCCCCAGATCCGGGAGCAAGAGACTCCTTTCAGAGTAGAGAGAAACAGGACATTTAGAGGTTGTCAGTCGAAATGGCAAGTATTCTCAGAGTGGTGGGATGAACACCACTGTGTTTAGTAAACTGGAATGGAGGGGTCAAAATCAACTTGATTTTTTAATGATGTCCCTAAAATCATCATTTTAAGCCCAATGTTAAGAATAGCAGCAAGGGCACAGACTGCCCTGGAGCCTCTCTGCAGACTGTGGGAGCTGTGACGAGGCCCACCCTTCTACCTTCCACCTGTGAAAGTTTAGTTTGAGCCCAGTTATTTTCAAGTGTTCTACCCACAGTGCCAGGTCCTAGAATTGCTTGGCATGTAGAGGGAGCTTAGTAAATGTCAGTTGCACAAGAACTCTGGGCATCAAAATATAACTGACCATCTCATCTTCAGATCACTTGTTAAAAGTGCCCTACTCAAGAGTTCTCACCACTGCACAGCAGCCTCCCTGACACACCAGCCAAGACCAGGTGCCAGGTGACCACAGCCAGGAAGCCAGGGCTGCTCCTTCACAGCAGCTCCACCCCAGCGCCAGCCTTCTTGCCCTGCAATCGCATCCAACCATGTAGAAGCCCTTAAGCACCCCACCTCTGCTCTCCTCTGACCGCAGGCCCCCACCTGGAATAGCTTTCTCCATGCCCACCTCTTCCCCAGCCCACTGCTGCCTCCTGGCACCCTTCCCATCCAGCCAGGTGCAGGAAACGTGCCACCTTCTCCACGAAGGCTCCCAAGCCCCTCAGCAAAAGTGCTGAGCCTCAGTCAATATTCTGACTGCCACAATCCAGAATGACTGGCTTCACAACTTACAGGAAGGAGGATTTATTTGCTCACACTTTTTGGAGATTTAGAGCTCCCTGTTGGACTCTAGGGAGTCCAGGGCATGGCAGTGAGAAGTGGAGAAAGGGAGAGGGTGGGGCTCCTTTCTCACATCCTGGAGGCCAGTAGTAGAGAGTGAGAGCAGGGGGAGGAGGAGCCATAGAACCCTCGCTCCCAGGAACGCCTCCCTCGGCAGCAAGCCCCGCCTCCAAGGATTTTCAGGTGGGAGAGGGGGGCATTCTAAAGGAAAACCATTCCCTGCTCTTCTCTTTGTACTTGTATGGTTCTTTTTACTGGGGCTAAACACACATGAAACTTACCATCTTAACTCTTTTTAAAAGTGGTTCAGTGGCATTAAACACTCTACATTTCCATGCAATCAGCAACACCCACCTCCTGAACCTTTCCATCATTCAAAACTGAAACTCAGTCCCCATTGAATACTGACTTTCTACTTTCCCTACCTAAGCCTTTGACAACCACATTCGTGCTTTCTGTCTCTATAAATTTGACTATTCTAGTGACCTCATATAAATGAAATGACACAGTAGTATTTGTCCTTTAGTGTCTGGCTTATTTCACCTTCCATGAGGTCTTTAAGATTCATCCGTGTTACAGCATATATCAGAATTTACTTCCTTTATAAGGCTGAGTAATATTCCTTTATATGCATATACCACATTTTGGTGATCCATTTATCTGTCAATGAACACCTGGTTTTTTTCACCTTTTGGCTCTTGTGAATAATGCTACTATGAATGTAGCCATACAAATACCTGTTCTCTGTTTTCAGTTCTTTGGGATATATATTCAGAAGCAGAACTGCTGGGCCATATGGTAACTCCATGTTTAGATTTTTTTAGGAACTACCATACAAGTTTCTATATTAGGTGTGTCACATGAACAATGCACATGGGTTCCAATTTCTCAGTGTCTTGGCCAATAACTCTTAGTTTCTGTTCTTGTTATCACTTATTTTATGTTGGTAATGGCCATCCTGTTGGGGCTGAAGTGATATCGCACCGTGATTTTAATTTGTAGTTCTTAATGATTAGTGATGTTGAACATCTTTTCATGCATTTATTGGCCATATCTTTATCGATTTTGGAGAAATGCATATCCAAGTTCTTTGTCCATTTTGTAATCAGTTGTTTGAGTTTTTGTCATTGCATTATAGGAATTCTGTATATATCCTGGGTATCAGTCCCTTGTAAAACATGATTTACAAATATTTTCTCCCATCTCATGGTTTGCCTTTTCACCCTGTTCATGTGTCCTTGGATGTACAGGTTTTTAATTTTCAGTTTTTCTTTTGATGCCTGTGCTTTTGGAGTCATAGCCATGAAATCATTGCCAAATTCATCAACATGAAGCTTTCTCCCTGTATTTTCTTCTAGGAGTTTTATAGTTCTAGGTCTTACATCTAGTGCTTCAATCCATTCTGAGTTAATTTTTATCAACTGTGTAAAGCATATGGTGCCCTTTTAATACTTGTTAATATAGCTCTGAAGAGGTGCTACCCAGGTCTTGCCCAGAAACCAATAATACCTCTGGCCAGAGAATGGCTTCAGGTAGAGGGTGACCGGTGCTTGTAGAAAGCCCTGGGCTTACAGGTGAATGGGGAGGGTCAGGAGCTATGCTGAAGTGAATACACAGGGCAAATGCCCCATGCAAGGTGTTTTTAACCAATAAGATTTCTTCCCCTTGGGTGAGCAACACTTAAGAAGCTTCCATTGGTCCTCCAAGGTCTCCTGGGGTATTAGGCCTGGCTGCTCCCTGTAGCAATGAGCTTGGTAGGGCACAGATTTCTGCCATCTTTCCTTTACTCATTCTGTCTGAGATCATCTCTAAATAAATGACTGTACTCACATACTGTTTCTGGAGAAAGGTAAGACAAGAGCCCTTCTCTTCCAGCCAGGTACATTTATACCTGTATATATCTGCCCCACTCTCTGTAAAATTGATGACAAATGATCCTTGGGAAACTCTGTATGCTGCAGAGCATCTGGCAAACAGTAAGTGCCGAATAGATGTTTGTTAAATTGAATTAATCCAACTTGACATTTTCCAAATAGATAGCAAAGCTTGTTCCTAAGACTTCCCCAAGTCAAGAATTTCGTATGCATGTGTCAGGGCAGCAGTGTAGCTGGGCTCCTGGGATATGTCTGTGACTATCTGCCAGCCTCAAAGTTTCCTGCTGAAAATCAGATGTTCTTTGCATAGTGTGCGATTCACAAACAGCCTCTGTAACTAGAAAAGTGTCTTTAATAGATAAACCAAGAACAAAGAAATTCAATCCGGAGTCCTCAGAGAAAACAGAATATTATCTTAACAAATGTTTTGAGCACAAGAGAGAAAGAAAAAAGAAATAAGGAGATAAATAAGAGGGAAAGGGTCACAGCCTGCTCAGAGAGTATCTCGAACACTGCAATTATGCCCTGTCCTTAAAATACAAGAAAGATCTTTAGAAAACCAGACTAAATTGAAGTTATTTTCCCTTGCCGCAGACCCACAGTTCAGCTCACAGGCCAGAAAGTACAGCAATCGAAGCTGACGGCAAATTCATAGTCTAGTCATAAGAAAGCCCGCTTGGGCTCCCAGGCTGCTGCCTTTGAAGACTTTGCTGGGTAGGTGCAAAATAAAAAGGAAAGCTTCATATTTCCTACCCTCCTCCAGCCATGCAAACATCACCTGAAGCTGTGGGGTCAAGATTTGGGGGACAGGTTTCTTAGGGTTTCAGTTCTTAACTAGAAGAAGTACCCCATGGGCTGACACATGACTCCCCTTTGGTTTTTCCATATCTTAAGCAAAACCGAAGCCTTGCAAATTAGAAATCCACAACCCAATAAACCCCTCATTTACATATTTAGTGATTCATAAAACCCAAACGCTGAAAGGTGGTAATACCCAAAACTGAAGGAAGTTTATCAATCATAGAGTGCTTTCTTTTCTCACATATTTCTCTCTTAAGTGCATCTGTTCATGCGAATACACTGAACATTTCCTCTGCCCTGTTTCTAGATGATCAATTTTTTATAGTTTTATTGATGCATCGTAATTATGTATCACAGTGAGATTCAAAGTGATGCACGTGTACGTGTGCACATAACTAGGCGTGATCTCCCTGCTTCCCCCGCCTCTTTCCCATTTCTTATTTATTTCATCTTTGAGGGCCAACTCTGAGGCAGAAAATTTGGCAAGATTTTTATCTTAACGGCAAGGTTTTTATCTTAACTAAACATAAAGCAAATGTGAGTACTAACTGTTCCCCAGTGATAAACAGCAAGTAAACAACTTGATAGCCAACCAGTCCTTCAAATGTGCCCCAAAGTAACTCCAGGAAGAAGAACTTTCCTATTTCCCACACCAGGTTCTAGGCACATTTCCTTCTGGAAGACAGAGTGGGGATTCTGCCCCTACGACTCTCTAGGTGAGCCTGGCCAGGCGGCATCCTCTACCAGTGTGGCAGAATTAACTGTTCCCACAACATTGGTCAAGTGCTGGGCTCAGCCTCTTTGAGATGTTTATCATCCTGGGGGGAGATCCCTGATCCTGAGAAGAATAAAGACTCGTGCTCAGCATGGGTGGCTGTGGAAGCGCCATAGCCAACCCGAGCACCCAGGCGAGGCAGAGGCAGGGGTCCTGGCTTCTTCCTTGGTCGGTCTCTCTCTCTCTCTCTCTCTCTCTCTCTCTCTCTCTCTCTCTTCCCCCTGTGGTACTGGCCTGTGGTACTGGGGTTCCTGGAAACCCTTCTACCTCCGGGCTACACTCCCAGGCCTATTTTTACATTTTTATTTGGAAACAGGGTCTCCTAAGCCAGTACACGCGGCTGGCTTCGAACCTGCGCGATCCTCCTGCCTCCGCCTCCCAAGTGCGGGGATTACAAGCGTGCGCCACCACGCCCAGCTGTCTGTCTCTCTTGCACTCACGGGTGTGTTCTCCCTCTTCTGTCTGTCTCTGAGAATCAGGTGGGTTGTTGACCTTGATGAGGCGCACAGCAAACAAGACCACAGCGTGAGCCAGGGCATGGGGCTGCTGAGAGTGAGGAATGAGAACTCGTAACCACGGAGGAATTTTCCCTTCTGTCTTCCCTTCTCTTCTCTTTTTGTTAGAAGTTGCTATATCAGAATTACCCTTGGGTGTCACAACAGAGGTACAAACAAATCAGGATATCTTAAGAGAAGAAAATATTTCTTTTCCTGTCTGCCCTAGCTTCCTTTAAATGAATAAAGTCAGTCCCACAGTGCAAGAATAGAGTACTCTGCTAGAACAAGACATTTTCTGATATGACCCAAGGTTATCTATTTAAACCAACTGGTTCTCTACTCAATCTGCTATGAAGCCAGTTTCTTTCTTTCCTTTTTTTTATAAAATGTCAACAAATCTCATTTATATTTTGGTCTAACATCACCACCAACAATAAATCTAAGGTTAGTGACAGAGAGAGGGAGAGTGGATCGGGCAGAAACTGTGTATATAGAATTAAGTGCACCAGAATACAGCTAAGATTCTTCCTAAGATACACACTCGCAAATGCATCACCATAGGCATTATTGAGAGAGGAGGGTGTTATTGGTAGAAACATATAAAGGCTATTCACATTGACTGGAAGGCAGGTGAATAAAAACTAAAATCCCATTTATGTGATTGTCCAAATACATTAAGTAGCTGATCAGTGTGGGCCTACTTAAAACTTAGTGGAAGGCTGATGACTGCTCAGAAAATCTGGACTGTCCAATCTATCATCCACAAACCGGGTGTGATGGTACATGCCTATAATTCCAGTACTTGGGAGGCTAAGACAGGCTGAAGAGTGTCACAGGTTTGAGCCCAGCCTCAGCAACTTGGTGAGACCCTATGCAACTTAACAAGACCCTGTTCCAAAATAAAAAATAGAAAATAAAAAGGGCTGGGTGGTAGAATGCCCTTGGCTTCAATCCTCAGTATCATAAAGACAAAAAGAGCCGATCCGTTCACACACAAGAACACTAAGAGCATTTCAGACACTGAACAGTTGCACGCAGTTTTAAGGCAGTGTGAGTGCTCAGCTTTTTGTGAGGCAGCGTGAAAAACAGGTTTACAGAGAATTTATAGGAAATCCAGAAGTAATTATGGCAAATCGTACAGCAGGCATTTATACCAAACCTCTCCCAAAATCTTCCAATAAAAGGATGTCATCTATTTATTTAAAAATGTGACTTAGTCTCCATTCAATTCTTGAAAAGCCTCATATATAAGTAGAAAATGCCATATAAGAAGAAGGGGAGACAGAAAACCGAGCTAGGGACAGCACATTCTTGTCACCGATGCAGGCTCAGTCAGCCTCAGGGTTCTGTGAAACCCACCTGCGGAGACAGAGGGCAGTTTAAGGGGCTTTAGAGTCACCCCAGATGCCTGGGCATAAGGCAAGGATCCCCCCAAGTATTCCTCCAGAAAGAAGCCACCTGTGGTTGAATGTTACTGCCATTCTAAGCTTAGCAGTGTTCTCCAATTTTTTTAATCTCTTTTATTTAGAAAAGAGAGAAGAAGCTGGGCATGGTGGTGTTCACCTATAATCCCAGTATTTGGGAGGCTGAGATGGGAGGATTACAGGTTCAAGGACAGTCTCAGCAACCTAGTAAACCCTGTTTCAAACAAATTTTTTTTAAAGTTTTGTGGGTATAGCTTGGAGGTAGAATACCTCTGAGGTTCAACCCAAAGTAACACACACACACACACATAAAAGGAGGAGGAGGAGAAGCTCAGTGTGGTGGTGCACACCTGTAATCCCAGTACTTGGGTGGCTGAGACAAGAGGATTGCAGGTACAAGATCAGCATGTAGTAACTTAGTGAGACCCTCAGCAACTTAGCAAGACCATATTAAAATAAAAAGTAAAATTGGGCTGGGGGTTAGCTCAGAGGTAGAATGCCCCTGGTTTAATCACCAGTACTACGCACAAACACACACACACAAAGAGAATTAATTATATATGCATAGTTGCTATTATTTACATAAATAAAATAATAAGAACAATAATTCACCAAGAGAGATGAAGAAATCATTTTTTTCTGCAACTAGGCTTCTCTAAAACATGGCTATAGATAGATGTTCTGATGTGGAAAATACAAATCTAAATATATTTATAAATACATCTTTCTTCTTTGAAACCTAGAACAAACTTATTTTCCTCTGAGCTTTTTTTTGAATAATTAATTCCACTGATTAGCTTAATTTGACTACAGTACTTTCAGCTTCCTGAGCACTGAAAAACTACCCACAAGTTTACACGTATTCTTAGAACTTTTTGTTTATATCTTCTAAGCAGGGCTTCTCAAACCTTCGTGTAAACATGAGTCACTGGGGGATCTGTGGAGAGGCAAATTCTATATGAGCAAGGCTGGGTGGACCTGAGATCCTAATTCCTAACCGGCTCCCTAAGAAGCCTGTGGCCAGGCCCCAATCTGGAGGGGGAGCTCTGACCTGCTAGAAGGAAAGCCGTCATGCTGTTTAGAACATGGCGAGGGCTCAGTATGTGCCAAACAGCTCCTCAGTCCTCAATGGAGCCTGAGCCAGCATCACAAGCCTCTCCTGGGAGTGGGTAGAAAGGCGGAGTCTTGGGCCTCACTTCAACCTGCTGAGTCAGGACTAGACTTGACGAGTGATGGGCACCTGGATGATCATTCAACTTGAGAAGTTCTGTGCTAGGTGATCTTACTCACCGAGCAGGATTATATTCACCTGTGTTACAGTTAGGTTAAAGACAACAAATAAAAACATTGTGTCTTCAAGAACATGACTCAGTGAGAAATAGCGCTGAGGGTGGAAGAAGGTGAGGTGCAGGGCAACTGGCAGGGCAAAAGAGGCGGGAGGACACGAGGGACAAGTGGAAGGGTTTCTCTGCAGCACTGACACTTCCAGATACTCTAGAAAACTCCCCACTGGGGCAAAACTCCAGCCCTGCAGAGGAGGAAGCAGACAGAAGATGGCTTGAGCTTTGCAAATCACGACATCAAGAGAGCACTGACACGTGCAAGAGAATAACCACCGTGTGGACACATGCTGTGCAGGAGGGAAGGATGCTGGAGAGGGCCCACGAGCTGGGTGACCAGGCCAGAGGGGCCGTGCAGGGGAAGTGGGGGACAAAGAAGGCTGTGGACAGAACTGAAGAACCCAGAGCCCCAACATGTGCAGAAATGATAGAGAGGGAAACAGAGACTTGCAAGGTACCTAGATATTTGCTGAATGTCACTCAGCTACTAAAAGATAGAACTTGGATATAAACCCCAGGGCTGAGCCGGGTGCGGTGGCGCATGCTTGTAATCCCAGCAGTTGGGAGGCTGAGACAGGAGGATCACGGTTCGTGACAGCCTCAGCCACTACTTAGTGAGGCACTCTGAAACTCAGTGAGACCCTGTTTCAAAATAAAGAATAAAATATAGGGGCTCGGGGTATAACTTAGAGTAGATTGCCCTGGGTTCCATCTCCAGTACCACAGGAAAACAAAACAAAACAAAATCCCTCATGGTTGTATGGTTAGAATTTATTGTTCACTGCTACTCAATCCTGACTCTGACAAGGAGGCCCCAAGGTGTGTCCACACAAGTAGTACAGATAAAAGCTCAGAGGAAGGAGAAGGCTGAGAAACCTTGAGGCCAGAGTTGTCATTTCAACGCTGCGCTGGGGAAATCTTCCTGGAATGCACCCGCATCCTCTGAAGTCCCTGATGGCTGCTCAGCAATCTTCCCATTCACAGTTTGGGTGTGGCAGTGAGGCTCCCCAAGGCTCGCCAACACTCCCAGTTCTCTTTCCCTTCTTGGCACATGGGGAGGCTCACCCATCCCTGCCCCCTGGAAGTCAGGTGTGGCCATGTAACTGGTTTGGGCCCATGCCCAAAGGGAAGTCACTTCTCTGTGACTTCTAAAGCACACTGAGGTCTCTAGGTTGTCTTAATTTCAACATGGCCCCTCATCTTTACTGACAAGACATCTGCACTCCATGGTCCCAGCCTGAGCGGCCTGACTTCATCTTCCCTTCCTCTCCAAAATCTTCCTCAATGCTGACCATGCTGGTTGTGCCACCACCCCGCCTGTGTGGTCTACTGCCCCCCAGCTCTGTGTGGGGCTCATTCTCATCCCACCCCACCCACCTCCAGGGACCCCCCCACCCCAGCCATCTAGTGCCACGAACCCCACCATCCTTCAATCCTGCATCCTCCTAAACTCTCCCTAAGCACTCTCATCCTTTCCCCCAAATCCTTATGAGACCCTCGCAGAACACATCACGAAAAATAACAGTTGGACAAATGTTTTGTTCAAAGGGAATTCTGAGAACAGGTCTGCTGCTTTGTCCTCGAATGCCGACAGAATCCTGAAATTCACCTTCAAAACATTCTTGGGGGAAAAAAGCAAAACAGAATAAAAGAGCCCTATGGATATTAACAGCAGAAATGTGAAACGCTCTTCTGGTTGCTGGATCGCCAGAACAGAAAGAACAAGTTAGGAAACGTGAGAGAGACATAAAGCAACACCAGCAACCGGACGAGAGAGGCCCGGCTGGAGGAGAGCTGTCCTGGCCGAGCTGGCAGGCGAGGCTGCCGCAGAAATGACCAAAGTCCATCAGCCCCGACGCCTGTGTGGGAGATCAACAGGACAGTTTGTCAAGGCTCAATAATCAGTGATCGGATTTGATGGCAAGCAAAACACTGAGGACCAATATAAGCCCCCTTCATCCAGATAACAAACAGTGTGAGCAAGGGCAGGGATAAATGCACCGGCTTCCAACCCATGATAAAACACTAAGGCAGCCTAGTCTCTTTTGAGGGACATTTCTATGTCTAGAGTTGACATTAGGAAGGATAACTGTATCCAATGTGTCCTGTGGTGACACTGAGAAGAAAGAGAGAAAAAGCAGAAGGCCAGATGCAGGGAGACAGTGTTTTTACTCTTAAGATAGTCAGCCTCAAGCCAGGCCAGGTGGTACAGCCTGTAATCCCAATACATGGGAGGCTGAGACAAGAGGATCACAGCTTCAAGGCCAGTATCAGCAATTTATCCAGGTCCTCGGCAACTTAATGAGACCCTGTTTTAAATAAAACAATAAAACAGGGTTTGGGGTATGGCTCAGAGGTAGAATGCCCCTGGATTCAATCTTCAGTGACACACACACACACACACACACACACACACACACACGACAGCTTCCCTGTGCAGCAGTCCAGCAGAGAGGTCCAGGGTGTATGGGGGCAACAGTTGTATGAGTTTGGACAAATTCCTGACCATCCCGAGCCTTGGTTCCCTCAAGTGTTGAGTGGAACAGTGTCGCCAACCTGAAAGGCTGCTGGGAAGGTGGAGGTCAAGGGCACACTAAGCCGCGCAGGTGCTGAAAGAAGGTGTGTGCGGAGCTAGTCTCTGCTGTGGTGCCATTATTCTCCACATTACTGGTATTTTCAAAGAAAATACATTCTGTTTTGACTGCTGAGTAGAATGAAGCCACATAAAAAACCAGTCCCACAGTTTCATAATTCTTGACCAAAACTGTTTTTTGCCACTCTTTGGCAGTTTCTTTTTATTTTATTAAAAAGTTTCATCATCATAACCAAAGAATACTTGCACACATAGATAAAACATGCATCTATTAATAAAATTAACTTGTGAAAGGTTTTTAAGTAAGCTGTAGAATTGAGGCATTTTATACTAAATAATATAACTAGCTCACCAAGGGGAATTTTATACAAAAAAAAAAAGGCAAAGATTTGTGCAATTATCTAGAGAATTCAGACCAAAAAACCCACTTGTACTTTAATCAACAAGCTTGGCAGCCCTGATGGTTCTGGATACAGTAGATAATGACTATAATTTATGTTGGCCAAGAATTCTATTAATTTTCCTATACCTTTTTGAAGTTATATCATTAATTGTTATTAATGCTTCCTAATCAAGACAGAGCCAGTCACTGAAACAATTAACCTGCTACTGAAGGTGCAAATAGAAAGATAATTCATCAATTTCTTAATGCTGTTCCTCTACTGCAGCACTGGCCTGGCCCTTCTCACTAAACACTCTTCCACGAAGGGCCCACAGCAGCTGCTGTCAGCGATCAAGAGAAAACAAAGGATGTGTTCATTTATAAAGGTCACTCCTGTAGCTCGCTGGTGAGGAACAACCATTTGTTAACTTAGGAAAGAGCCTCAGTCACGACCACAATCCCCACTATCTGAAGACACAAGATGAGCCAGAGTCTTGCAAAGAAATATTCTTCACAATCCAATTTATTTATGAAATTAGAGGGTACCGCTTTTCCTGCTGAGCAGCATTCTCTAAAGGGACCAAGTATGTCCAGATAAGCGAGGAGGGATAAAATAGCAGACCAGGTGGATAGATTCTTTTGGGGGGGCAGGTGTCAGCTGAGTTTGGCTTCAGCCACGGTCCACCACGCACTTGGAGAACAACAGGGCCAGGGAAGGAGCCGGGGCTCGGGGTCCAGCAGCCTGGGAGCTGAAGCCCTGCTCTTCTCTTGCTCGCTCACTCACTCTGACCCTGGGAAGCAAGCTGCCTTTTACTACCTAAGCAGCGGTTATGGCGGTCGGGCGCAGTGGGACACTACAGTGGCCTGTAATCCTAGTACAGGGTGGAGACAGGAGAGCAGTAAGTTACTAAGACCCTGTTCCAAAACTAAAAGACAAAAAAGGGCTGAGAGCATAGCTCAAAGAGTATAGATTAACCCTGGGTTCAATCCCTAATACCAGAAGAAGAAAAAGAAAAAGAAGGAGAAGGGGGAAAAGAAAAGAAAGAAATGAGTTCTGCTTATGTTACAAAATTGTTAAAATAACTAAATAACATATTCAAGGCATAGACAATACTGCATTTAGCACATGGTGGGAGCTCAGTAAACCACAGGCCTCAAATACCTAACCCAAAATAGGAGGGAAACTAAAGAACCCAACACTTGCTAACTAAAACATTCTGTTTCAATAAGTCATGCCACTGTTTCGGATGTCATGCATTTTTAAAAGGCTTCTCAGATACCAACATGTGTGGATCCTTTTTTACAATTAGCATGATGACAGATCTGGTTCAGTAAGATCTTGTAGCCAATTCCTGAGCCTCTCAAATCCCAGCTACAAAACCTAAAGAAAAGAGTATCAGCCCCTATCTGCCAATGATGCAAAACAGGAGCAGAAGGAGAGCCACTGCTGGATACATCAGGAAGACAGGTATTAGATGTACTGAGGGGCTCCAAGTCAGGGTCTCGGGGTGACCAGGCTACTGAGGCACACCTTTATTTTTTTTTTTTTATTTTTTTGGTGGTACTGGGGGTGGAACCCAGAGGCTTTCTACCTCC
This sequence comes from Muscardinus avellanarius, assembly GCF_963383645.1. Taxonomy (NCBI): domain Eukaryota; kingdom Metazoa; phylum Chordata; class Mammalia; order Rodentia; family Gliridae; genus Muscardinus; species Muscardinus avellanarius. The sequence continues at coordinate 73,381,286 of NC_137796.1, read as the reverse complement.
GGGCTATTCTCCCAGACCTTTTTTTTATATTTTATTTGGAAACAGGGTCTCACTAAGTTGCTGAGAGCCTCACTAAGTGGCTGAGGCTGGCTTCGAACCTGTGCGATCCTCCTGTCTCAGCCTCCCAAGCGTGGGGATTACAAGCGTGCGCCACCACGCCCGGCTCCACACTTTTATTTAAATGCAAGTCTTTATAAGTACTACTAGAAATGTGACTTTTGATGACCCTCCTTGCTAAATGAAAAAGGATTATTTTTCTGTTGCACAGATAAGAACAATGATACACAGAAAGCTCAAACAACTTGGCCAGGTTTACCTGGTTCTTACTAAATGGTTGAGGCAGGATGTAAATAAACCCCTCTCTGCATGCTGCGAGAACCCTGTCCTAAGCCCACTAAGCCTTACTGCTCCTCCAAAAGCTCTGGCTTGGATGCGACTGCCTGTGCTTGAAGGGGTGAATCTGAAATCAAAACTACTTAGTGATGTTTTCCTCCAGCCAATTCCCAGAAGACTGGGAAGAGATGCTGGGAACACATTTAACATCCGATTGACAAATATCACATGCTAACTTTTGTGAAACAATTGCTATATGTCAGACATCACGCCAAGTGTCTATATCTGGATTGCCAATTTCGGTGCTCAGGATACCCTAGCGGGTTTCCCTCACTGGCTGAGTTTAAATGAGTTGGCGAAGGGTCCTCTAAGGTGAGAAGTGCCCTCCATTGTTCTGTTCTGCACCAAAGCCCCCAAGCTCTTCACTGTGACACACTCATCTGTAGACACCATTAGCACTCGTTTAATATGGAGGGACTAAATAAGAGACGCCACCCTGCACAGGGGTGCTGACCCCCCAAGCATCTCCTGACAGGCTCCACGTCCATCTTGCCACCATGACGCCCTCTTCATTCAGGATGTGAAAAGGGTAACAAGTTTGTACAGCTTACTCTAAAAACTTCCTTGTGGAAATACAAGGAATTGTTAAGAATGCAATTCCTGCAAGGCAGCTAGGGATGCGGCTCATGCAGAGAACGCCTGCAAAGCCTTTCTGTAGCAGAGGTCATCAAGCCACTCTGCCGAGATGGCCCTGAACTTTACAGCACTTTCCCCTAGCAGTTCTTCAGTGGAAGAGAGAAAGACAGAACTATGCAGCCTCAGCTGCGGCCTGCTGCAAGCCCAGCTTTCTGAACACCTGTGGGATGGCAGGCGGGCCAAGGAGAACACACACATCTGGAAGCAGCCGCTGCTCTGCCTTTGGGTTGATGCTGCATGCTTTGACAGCTGGAGATGAATGGTGACCAATTTCCCCTGACCATGGGAGAATCACCATCACTCCTGCCAATAACAACCCAAGTAAGGACCCACCCAAAGAATCAGAACACACATGTCGTGCAGGCATCACAACTTTTGTGTGTGTGTGTGGTACTGGGGATGGAACCCAGGGACCTTTTACATCTGGGCTATACTCCCAGAGCTACTTTATATTTTATTTGGAAACAGGGTCTCACTAAGTTGCTGAGAGCCTCACTAAGTAGCTGAGGCTGGCTTCGAACCTGTGCGATCCTCCTGTCTCAGCCTCCCAAGTGCCGGGATTACAAGCTGCACCACCACGCCCGGCTGGGTATCACAACTTCTAAACAGGAACTTGGAAATGCCTCCTTCCCTTCTTCTTAAATGCAAGTTGTGTCACTAGAGTGTAAAAAAGGTTTCGAGCTTCACAGGCTTTTCCTGAAAACCATGTTCTGCATTCCCTCCTGCTTCAGTTCTCCTGGGAGAGGGTGACCTCTCCTTTATTGAGTGCTGGGCTGCAGGAGCCCGGGACTCGACCTCTGCCTCACAGCCTTCCCCCAGCCTGGCAGCCCTATACTACTTTCTTATGCACCCAGGATAAGCAGACGGGCCCTAAGCCAGGAGAGGACTGGGAGGAAAAGGAAAGGAGCCCGCAAAACCCATCACCCAGGGTCAAATTAAGAGGCTGGATTCAGCAGGTCATGGAGCACTTGAGAGACTCTAGCTGGTGTCCTCATATCACCAGCCAGGGAAATTACAGTGACCGTAATTAGGAGTGAGAATCCCAGACTTGAAGTACCAGACAAGTGGGTTATTTACTGTGAAGGTTGGCCCCTGGCCTGTCACACGCAACCCGGGGAATCAGGAAAACAAACATTCTAAGTGGAAAGAATTACGACAGATAGGGGGAGAGTAATGGGTGAAGAAATTCATTATTCTCTTTAGTGCCACTTCGTAAACTTGAAAATTAACATGCCAAAACTCTGAGGGATGGCTTGCAGAAAAGCCACAAACTAATCAACACAGCAGAGGCACCATGAGCCCAAGAAAAAGGGCAACTTCTCCTGTTTGTCTCCCAGGAAGCTTGGAGCAAAACTCCCGGCATCATTTCCATCAGCAGCAGGTCCAATCATCGGAGGCCCCAGAGCAACGGCCAGCGCCATCAGCTCTCCACCCAGTGTGTCCTCAGACAGAGCTTGAGCGCACATGTGCCTAGGATCCCTCTGGAGACTGCATTCCCTCCCGGCCACATCGCCCACAGCAGGGCGGGCCACCTCCACCCACTCACACATCCAGCACCACCCTTCTGCTCAAGCAACGCAATCTGAATCTCTCCTAAGGAGTCACAGGGCAGCCAGCCCGGAGAGCTCAGCGTCTTTCACTCCAGCCATTTTTCTGACTGTCAACTGGTCACCAAGTCTGACACTGTGCCTCAGAAGTCCTCAGGAGTCAACCTTCTCTGCCCAGGCCCAACACCACACATGGACTCAGGCCAGACCCCCTGGCTTCCCCCAGAGGAGTACAACAGTTTCCTCTCCACCCTGAAATTTCCTGTGGTCACACTCCCTTGGGAAATCCAACATAAGTCATTTAAGCAAAAGCAAAAATAAAAGTTAAGGAGTTTTGAACTCACCCATTTTCTCCTTCTCCCTAAACCCCTAAAAAAAATATCCAAATGGGGAAAAAATAAGAAGATAATCTGTACTCATAGTGTTAACCAGGATCCTTACTATCTATAGGGAACTCGCTCAAGAGAGTATAGGTGGGTCCGGTCTGAGGGAAGGAATTGCCATCAGAAATTCTCTGCCTGCCAAAGCAAAGCTCATCTGGAGGATCAGTCAAAAGGCCGAACTCTGCAATAGTCCAAGGGCCAGGAGCCAGGGGCAGGGGCGGTCTGCAGGTTGACCCAAGGGGTGTGAATCTGCAGATGACTGTGCAGGTGGACTTAGACTTGGCCTGAGCATGCTGTGGACAGAAGTCATATCCTGAGAGGATTAGTAGTACTCAAATTCCAGGGGGCCAGTGGGCCCCTAAGTCCCCAGAAGGCCTGGTGGGGCACATTCTTCTGCCTTTTACTCCCCTAGTTTCTGGTTCAGTGGGCTCTGGGAACACATTTCTGGTGGGCTCAGGTGATGCTGAGGCACATGTGAGGACTTCCAAAGCCCAGTGTGTGCCAGGGAGAGAAGAACAGAGCCCAGTGAGTCCTAGATTATTAAAACAAAAATGGAAAGAATTCATTTATCCCTGTAATGAAAGTCCCTTTACCAACTCACCGAACTATGTCCACTTTTCCACAGCCTACACATTCATTAGCATGCCAGTATAAAAGTACAGCACCCCTTTAATAAAGTCCATGATCAAAAAGTCCACAAGAAAGGGAACCAGTTAAAGAATATGAAGTGGCGGGCCCTAAGAATAGAACACTTAAGGAAATTTCCCAATCAGATTGACTCAGAACAATCAGAAAATCTGAATGGAATCCAGTGCTGGAGAGGAGTCAACAGCTTGCTATAAGCAAGAAAATAGAATAACCTGAGATCAGGAAAGACTGCTTCTAGATGAGAATATGATTGTCTAAATTAAAGATGCAAAAGGAGCCCTGAAAAGCAGATTGGCTAGTGCATAAAATCAAAGCAGTGACTTTGGCTGGAAATTCATTTGAGAGCCTTTCCTAGAATTCAGAGAAAATAGATCGAGTAAAAAGATAAGCAAAATGGAATACGGCTCCAAAAGATCAATATCTGGCAACAGAAATTCCAGAAGGCAAATATGGAATTGGTGAAGTTAATGAATTAACCATGTGAAAAAAAATCCCTCACTTAAAAAAGGAAGGCTTGTATTGCCTTCAAATAAAAAGGGCTCCTTGCCAACAGAATGGGAGAAGATTTCTGCCACCTACTCCTCCAATACAGGACTGATATCTAGAATATACAGAGAACTCAAGAAACTTAGGACTAAAAAACAACTCATAAAAAATGGGCAATTGAACTAAATAGATACTTCACGAAAGAAATTCAGATGGCCAATAAATGCATGAAAAAATGCTCAACATCGTTAGCAATCAGAGAAATGCAAATCAAAACTACCCTGAGATTTCACCTAATTCCAACTAGAATGGCAGCCATTCAAAACATAAACAACAAATGCTGGTGAGGATGCAGAGAAGTGGGAACTCTAATACATTGTTGGTGGAATTGCAAATTAGTGCAACTACTTTGGAAAACAGCATGGAGGATCCTTAGAAGAATGGGAACAAACCTACCATATGATCCAGGAATACTACTTCTGGGTATCTACCCAAAAGAATGGAAACCAAACTACCAAACTAATGCATGTGTATCTATGTTCATAGCTGCCCAATTCACCATAGCCAAACTATGGAACCAGCCAAGATGTCCATCAACAGATGAATGGATTACAGAACTATGAGATATGTACATAATAGAATTTTACTCAGCCATAAAGAAAAACACAGTAATGTCATTTACAGAGAAATGGAGGGAACTGGAGGACATTATGCTAAGTGAGGTTAGTCAGCCACAAACAATAAGAAATCTGATGCCCTCCCTAGTATGCAGAAGCTAAGGAGAAAATGGGTAATAGGAAGAACTCTAGACGAAGAAGGAGATACTATAGATAAGCAAATAAGGTGGCTTAACTGAGGGGATTGGGAGGGGAAAGAGGGAAATTCTCTAATACACATGATGTATTTTAACAAACATATCAATATCAATCACTAGGCCAAGCATGAGAAGGAGGAAGAGGGAAGGAATGGGGTGGGAATTGGGTAAGGGCTAATTAGGTGATGTGTGCATGTATGCCTCCAGCATCTTGTACTCCATTAAGATGTATGACTACAGTGCACAAATAAAAAATTCAAAGTAAATAAATAAAAAAGGGCTCCTTGAGTATCAAGAAAGAGGAAGCCATGACAGTCATATTCCAGCAAAATGCTTTGTAGACAGACAAGAGTCCAGAGAGATTAAGCAAGGTATTGACTCAACAGAAACTAAAAAAACACTAGCTTTCTTCTCTACAACATTCTAGGACAGACCAGAATGGAATGACATATGCTGAATCCTGATGGGATTACATGGTGTCATAAGGACTCTAAATGTGTGGGCCATTGGCCAGACTCCTTCCTCCAGGAGCCTGATGTGTTCCTCTGCAGGATATTTACCTGTGGCCCTGCCTCAGGGTACTCTGATTTCCCACAGCAGGTTCCATGCCCAACCAGCCCTGCTTAGCAGGTGTGAGCAGCCTCCAGTGCATCCCTGCTGACACCTCACTGTCACCCCAGTCCATGGCTGCCGAGGTGAGTGGGCCAGGACTCAGGACCAGAAGGAAGCTGCTGGTCAGAATCACCTTTAGAGTTTCAACTAAAAGGCAGACTAAGGTCAGTGCCTGAGCTGAGTGATCGTGATATAAACGGTATATGGGGGCAAGAAGTGAGTACCACAGCTGGCGACAGGGAGATAGAGAAGAGCAAGGGCGAGCGTCCACATGGCTCCCGAGCTACAGGAAAAGGTGGGTTGGCTCCGGGGAGCTCCTGTTGTCCACTTGTCCAGGGCCCTGGGTGTCCTGCCTTCCTGGCTGTGTGCAGACCCCCCCCCCATTTCCTTTTGCTCACATGAATCCCCTTCCCTTCATTTTTGTACTGGAGTGAGCAAGTTTGTAGTGTGTGGGGGTCTATTTCTTATAACTGCAAAGCAGAGGTAGAATTCCCTTTAATATGACAGTTCCACAGAAAAAAATATTGATGTGCATATATATGTAGCTATGAGGATATTTGTCGCTCTACCTATAAAGGTGAAAACTGGGAGGCAATCTAAATGTCCAGCGATTAAGGACTATGTTAATAAATTATCATAATTTCACCTTGAAAAAGAAACTAGTGGTCTCAGAGCTTAGTTGAGTGGTAAAGTGCCTGTCTAGCATGCACACGACCTTGGGTTCAATCCTCAGCACAAGAAAGAAAGGAAGGGAGGGAGAGAGGGAAAGAAAAGAAACAAAATGGAAACCTAACTAGGCTATTTAAAATGACACTGTTTTGATTTGGACACAAAGGTTCGTGTGTAGGGAGCTTGGTCCACTGGGGTGATATTGAGGAGTGGAGGGACCTTTAAGAGGTGGGGCTAGTGGGAGTCCTTCCTGGCCTCTCCCTAGTGCCAGCTCCCAGCCTGGCCATTTCATAGATGCTCACCATGGTATCATCCAAAGAGAGGTGATACAGCTGCGGGGAGGGGGCTGCCAATAGCAGTTTTGGACTTTTAGCCTCCAAAATTGTGAACTAAATAAACCTCATTGCTTTATACAGCCTCAAGTATTTCCTTGTAGTAACAGAAAACAGACCGAAACAGATTTTTAAAGATAATCTATATAAATAATAAAGTGGAAAAGTTTACAGAATATTAATATGCAGTATGCTCTCATTTTGCTAAAATATTTATCTTTTCACTTGCATAGACACATAAGAAAACGTTATCATTTATGTGTCAGGACTGCAGAATTATAAGTCACACATGTCGTCTTTTTTATTATTCTAAATTTCTAATTTTTCTACAATTAACTCTTATTGCTCTCATAGCAAGAAATACAATGAATGCTGTGTTCTCCCAGTGTTTTGTGTATATCTGACAAGAGGAATTAGCAAGTTGACCTAGAATTTATCCCTGTGTGCATTGATCTTCATTGGAGGGCAGGGGTGGTGTTCATTCATCTTTGTGCCACAGTGCCTTGGACTAGCATGGAGAAGTCCTCAAGTTATCTTTTATCAAAAGCCTTTTAAAACTTAACTGCTCAGCCGAGCATGGTGGCGCACACTTGTAATCCCAGCATTTGGGAGGCTGAGACTAGAGGATCGCAGTTTGCGGCCAGCCTCAGCTACTTACTGAGGGCTTGTGCAACACACTGAGACCCTGTTTCAAAATAAAGAATAAAAAATAGGGCTGGAGGTGTAGCTCAGAGGTAGAATGCCCCTGGGTTCAATCCCCAGTACCTAAAAAAAAAATAATAATAATAATTAACTGCTCAAATTCAAGAGCTCTGGCTTTTTACAAAGTAGCTGCAGAGCGCTGCTTTATGCTCTGGATATGTCCTACGTGGCACTTACTGTCTATGGTTTTCTACTGGTATTTATCCTCCTCCTTCATCCTCATGTCCTGAGCCCCTCACACACTCCCCTCCATCCTCCCCTAGAGTGGTCCTATCTGGGCTTCTTGAGATCTACCTTAAAAGGCTGATTCCCAGCCTCTGTCTCCAGCCCCATGAGAAGCTATGTACCTGTTTGCTTTCTGACCATGTCTGTTTTGGCACCTGACATGCAGTACAAAATTCATTGATCTGTCTTTTTTCCTTCCTTTTCACCTAAATCTGCTCCTTGGATCATCCTGACCCCTGAAATTACCACTACCTGCATCGGCGCTCAAGCTAGAAACCAAAAAGTCACAGAAGATCCTCATTAGTCCCATAAATTAGTATATGATAGATCCCATTGATTGTACATTCCCCCAAACTCATGGGTGTGTCCCCTCTGTCTCAATGTCCCTCTTAGTTCAGGTCCTTGTGACATCTCAGCTGACATACTGCAAAGTCTTCCTTCACATGGGCCTACACCCTGCAGCTTACATGAACTTCCTAAAACACTGCTGGACTCAAAATCCTTCAATGAGTGACCATGACCCACCAAAAATGTCCAGAAGTCTCAGTATGCACAGCACAGTCATCTCCTATAGATACATCACCCACACCCCTTTGCTTCCCTCAGACACAAATTGGCACCAACCAGGACAAAGGCAGTGCCACTCCTGAGCTGCCTGTGCCTCTGCCTGGCCTGCCCCTCGCCCAGCCTCTGAACACCATCCTTCTACCGGAAGCCCTCCAGTAACTGCCATCTCCTCCATGCAGCCTTCCCAGGCTAGCCAGGCGCCCCTCCACGTGACCCCAGGGCCTCTGTGCTAGCTCCAGTGACAAGCAGCACTGGTCACTCCTCTGGTGGTTGTGTTACTGGCCTCTCCCTTGGAGGACTGTGACCTCCCTGAGACCTATGTCTGTGTCTGAGACATGACATGCAAGTGCAGCCTGGTGTCGAACAGCCTCCAACACAGAGCAGGTTATCAGGATCTAATCTGACCTTACAGCTCCTGGAAGGATGGAGAATTCCTGCAAGCCAGCAGCTGTTAACCATCCCTAGTGGCTGCACAGCAACAGTGTGTCAGTTGACAGGTCAGAATCTTCCAGGCTGCTAGAAGATAATGGTCCATCAGAAATAGAATCTGAGGAGCAGGGAGCACATGGCGGTGATCTGGATGACACCTTGGTATTGTGGATATCTTCTGTTAGTTCTTTCAGCTTATCAAGAGGAACAGGGGAGCAACTCTAATTCCTTCCCCTGTCATGGCAGAGGGCAGGGCACATGACTTGTCTGTGACACTTGCCCTGCAACATTATGCAGGACCCATGGCAAACATCTGACTTAAAGGGCAAGAGCTATATGGGTACACCCCAGGGGCCACGAACAAGCCATTCGCTCCAGGCCTCGCCTCTGTAGAGAACTAATTGTTCATTGATTGCTGGCATACATTCATTACGGCCTGGGGAGTGAAGCCTGGCTCTTTGAGTCTGCGTGGAACTCCAAGTCATTCAGTTGGTGACACACGGCAGGGAGAAGGGAGAAGGTGAACGGAGGTAGAGGGAGACGAAGCAGTGGAGATAGATGATGTGAAGATGGAGTATAGTTAATAATAGTAATTATATTAGTGATAGCATGAATTATTCATATTTAGTTAATCGGCATTATATTAGCAATGATAGTAATAGTTACGAGTTAATGGGGTAATGATGATTGCATTGAATGTTGTAATAATAACAGAAGGAGAATTCTGTGCTAACAGATCAATCTGAAAAGAAGCAGGACATAGAACCCTGAGCGGCGTGGATGTCCAGGAAGGAAGGGAGCAGGAGAGAGGGTGCACATGGAAATCATCACAGGATCAGCTGGGCCTCCCCGGGAGGTTTTGGGGAGAGCTGCCCCCCAGAGCTGCATCCTACAGAGGCTTGAGGGTGCACGGAGCTCCTGGAGGGCCCTGAGGTAAGGACACGGGACCACACACCCCAATCCTAGGTTTTCTCTTGGGTTTGGAGAGGAGAGCTGACCTGAGCCTTGTCAAAGGGACAGCCGCTGTGTCCTCACTCCTAAGAAGGGCTCCCGCTAACTATGAATGCTATACAAGGCCTAGGAGATCAACTTCTTTGGGTCCTGAAACAGATCATTGGAATGACAACTGAAGCTGTTTCTGCTTTACCAGGAATTTGGCCAAACCCACGAGACATAAATCCTTTTGTTCCTATGGTGACAATGCACTGGAGTGCAGGAGGAGTGTGCACATGTATGTGTGTGGGGGGAGGTACAGGCACTGCTCTATAGGCATATATGTGCATGTCTGTAGAAGCAAGGAGGTGACTTTGATGTAAGTCTGCTAGAAATCAAAGTTACATGTAGAATGCCCTAATTTCTCCTCCTTGAGAGCTCTGGAAATAAAAGGCATGACTTAGGTTTTTGGTTTAACAGCTGGGCGTGTAGACGTTCCTCTAAGCCTGATTAAGGAGTTTGCTCATCTGGCTTTACTCAAACATGATTCGTGATTTTTTGACACCTCCCCTGCCACAGACACACTTTCTAATTACCATCTCTACCCCGCCCCAGGTTCATGTCAACTGCCAAGTCCCCTACAAAGCCGGCCCTCAACCTCTGAGCACAGGGAGGAACTCTCCTCTGATCCCCCAATTCTGCCCAGCCCTTGCCCTGGGAATTCTGCCGCAGGCCTCCTCCTGTGGTAAGAGGCTGTGCTAAGAGAACCCATCGCGCCTGGGCACATGCTGGGGAGTCACCCTCGTGCCAGGCATAACTCCCAGCAGAAGACAGGTTCAATGAACGTCAGCTGAATGCATGATGAATGCTGACTTGGGAATAGAGACACTCGCCCACAGGACAACAGATAGCAATCTGAGACTTACGCTCTCCAGTGATTGATTTTCATTTATTGCCAAGTTGGATTCAAAATGATAAGCCTGAAGAGAATTTTGAAAATGTGTGGTCCATGAAAAAGACAAAAATCTCTGTGTTTTTTATACTGCCTCAGGATTCATTTGATAGGAAACCATCGATTATGTTATAGTCAGCTTGCTAAGGGCTGGTGGTGAAGTTTTTCATAGTTATTTGCCTTGGGTTTGTAAGCCTCTGGACCTGGGATAGTCATCAAAATGGTGAAATGCCGTCAGGGACTCGGGCAGGATGAGCAACTCCATACGTTGAATCTACATCTATGCCTAACTCAGGAATGCTACGAAAGCTAAAATTATCTATCATCTATCTATCTATCTATCTATCTATCTATCTATCTATCATCTATCATCTGTAAGTTGCCCCGTTCTGTCAGATGGAAGATAATATGAAGGGTAAAACAAAGTATATAAGACATGAAAGAAATATTGTCAAATTTCTCTGACATATGATTACTTAGTAAAAGAACTTCAAATATTTTTCTTAGAAATACAATGTACATGCATGCACATAGGCAGAGTGTATAATACAGGAAAATATTGTTAATTTCTGACTAGTCACTAAGTAGCCCCTTGAGGTCACCTCACCCCTCACCTAGGAATTACTCACAATGACTAGTCTGCCTGTCACATGCCAAGCAGTCAATTTCCCATTGTCTATGAAGACAAAAGCAGCAAGAGCACAAACAATCCCTTTTCTCTTAAGAAGCAGCAGAGAGACTTCTCAGAGTTTAATCTTGCTCCCTATTGAGTGAAGGTGGCAAAGAATAAAGAGACGAGCAAACAGTAGGTTTCAAAATAAAGAGGAAAAAAAGGGGAGAATTATCTACTAAATGAGTAGTTCTCCTTCAGGTTTTGGCAGCCTGCTCCGGGCAGAAGGTGGAATCTGAGTTTGACCCAGTACAGCTCTTGAGAGGACTGTATGTGTTTCCATGACAACCTGACTTTGGCTGCAGAGGGTGTTGGTCAGAGCACCTGCTCTCCAGCACACGCCACCAAAGACGCCTTGGTTCCGCAGACTCCTCTTCCCATTGCCTCACCCATGCAGCTTTGCTCAGGGCTAGCGAGCCCTGAGATAGACTGGATGTTCTTTCTCTGGCTCATCCCACCCCTGCTGCTGCCCCATCAATCGCATGGAGACTGCCATTTGGAACATGCCGTTGACTCCTCAGGCTTCTTGGGGCTGATTCAAAACTCCCAGGCACTGGAGCCATAAAGGTCCATAATCAGCAGCTGTAGGATTTCTAGGAGAAATATGCCTTCCGAACTCTACTGAAGGATGGCATATGATCTGAATTTGACAGGTGCATCCATATTATCAACACCCACATAAAGTGAGTTCAATCTCACCCGTCACTCAGCCACATAAAACATTCACTTTTGGAGACTTTGGAAAAGATTTCTTTTTTAAAAGTTCAAATGATTGCAAAGGTCTCATTTAAATTCTCAAAAAAAAAAAAAAGAGTAAATTAACCAATCAAATGGTGTGGATGCTTCTCACATTCCAGGTAGCTTTTTAATTACCCAATGGGCTGGGATGGCTCCTCTGGAGCAATTCACAGCTCCCTGTCACCGCAACTGTCACCCCCCCCCCCGCTGCTCTGTCCTCAAGCAAAAAATCATTTTGAAATAAGAGTTGGGAAAGATTACTGTGCATGCGAAAGAGCCAGCCTTTGAACTTCCCTGCCTTAGTCATTTAAATGTTCTTTCTTAAAAATAGCTCCAGCAATTAGATCATGTTTGTGCACCAACTGCAAACATACCATTTCTGAGTTGTAGGAGCGTGCAAACCCTCTAGGCTGCTAATTGTGGATTTACTCATTTCTGCCACAACCGTGCTGGGATTTCAAGGCAGCCTTTCTATATGTTGACACATTTCTTCATTCCCCCTGAATGTATGACATAGTAATCTTGGTTCCATCCTTCAATCTCTCAGAAAGCAGAATATCATAAACGTTTAAGAGATATGACATGAAGCCAATAAGACAAAACAACATAAGATGAGAAGGAATGAAAAAAAAGCAAGCACAATAATAACACAGACAAACATACTGCAGCAGCGACTTGCACCTAATTATGATAAAGGCACAAAGGCGCTGCATAATGGCGATGCTTTACGCCAGGCCCAGGGAACGCTGCTCAAGGGCTTCACTATATGCAGGACGCTAAACTGTCCCCAGCACTGGGCCTTCATAATTCTCCTTGCCTTGCTTCAACACCTTGAACAGAGCCTTCTATCTTTATAGGGCGGGTAAGAAGAGTCTAGAGAAGCAGGCATGGTCAAGAAAGGGAGTGTGAACTAGTGAATAGAACACTGGGTTTCTGCCGGGTTGCCACTGGCCAGATGTGTTATCTGGGGGCACGTCGGTTGTCTCATGTTCTGGCTGGAGATTAGTGAGAAAAGAGAAACATGGAAGAACGCCAGAGATAGGTGGCGAGGGTCAGCGTCTGCCTTTGCCCAGTAGGTTGTCTTATTTTTGCTCTACAACAGACAACAAGAACAGGCAAATATAAATAAACCATTGGTGACTTTACTCACAGAGGCTGAGGGGAGAAAGGTCATCACACAGCAGCGAGAGCTAGAAGAGAAAGGCCAGGAGAGGAGAGAGAAGAGACCTGGGCGCCCAGAGGAGGCCAGGAGGCTTGAAACAGCCTAGACAACAGGATGTTCTGGAAGCAGAAGCTCCACGCCCTGAGGGCATCCTGTCCTGCCCAGTTCCCCTGGCTCTGTCCAATCTCCACATCCTGCCTTCAGGCAACTCTTTCTCATTTTTACTGTTATCTTCTACATAAAATCTTCCTTAATCATAAATTCTCACTTTATAAGGAGGCAGGATGCAATGGCATATGCTTGGGAGGATGAGACAGAGGAATTATGGGTTCAAGGCCAGCACATAGTAACTTAGTGAAACCTGATTTCAAAACAAAAGGATTAAAAGGGCTGGGAGGAGCCGGGCATGGTGGCACACGCTTGTAATTCCAGCATTTAGAGGCTGAGACTGGAGGATCCCGGTTCGTGGATAGCCTCAGCTACTTAATGAGGCCCTGGGTAACTTAGCGAGACCCTGGTTCAAAATAAAGAATAAAAAAGCCAGGCGTGGTGGTGCACGCTTGTAATCCCAGCATTCGGGAGGCTGAGACCGGAGGATCGCGGTTCGCCGACAGCCTCAGCTACTTAGTGAGGCCCCTTGCAACTCAGTGAGACCCGGTTTCAAAATAAGGAATAAAAAAAATAGGGCAGGGGGTGTGGCTCGGAGGTCAAATGCCCCTGGGTTGCATCCCCAGACCCACAAAAGAAAAAAATTAAAATAAAAAGCCGAGCATGGTGGTGCACGCTTGTAATGCTTGTAATCTGAGCATTTGGGAGGCTGAGACAGGAGGATCACGGTTTGAGGACAGCCTCAGCTAATACTTAATGAGGCCTTTTGCAACTTAGTGAGACTCTGTTTCAAAATAAAGAATACAAAATAGGGCTGGAGGTGTTGCTCAGAGGTAGAATGCCCCTGGGTTCCATCCCTAGTACTGAAAAAAGAAAGAGAGAAAGAAGAGAGAAGAAAGAAAGAAAGAAAGAAAGAAAGAAAGAAAGAAAGAAAGAAAGAAAGAAAGGGAAAAAAAGAATAAAAAATAGGCCAGGGGATGTATCTCGGAGGTAGAATGTCCCTGGGTTCCTTCCCCAGTACTGAAAAAAAAGGGGGGTTAGGAAGGTGGATCAGTGGTAGGACACCCCTGGGTGGGTTCAAGCCCCAGCACCACACATATGCATAAGATAAAAGCAGAGGGGAAGAGAAGACAAAGAGACAAACAGAAGCACACCTCTGTCTTTGCTCACCCTGCCCACGGTGATGCTTCAGTGCCTCGCAAGGAAAGCTCAGATGGACTGTTGCAAAGGTCTCCACGCTTTTGGGTTGAAGACTAAAAACATTTTTTAAACAAGTCAATGTACAAATAAAGTCAGGTCGTAGCCAGGTGTGGTGACGCATGCCTGTAATCTCAGGACTTGGGAGGCTGAGACAGGAGGACCACATGTTGAGACCAGCCTCAGCTACTTAATCAGACTCTCAACAACTTAGTGAGATCCTATTTAAAAATAAAAATAATAATAAAGGAAATATTTCCATTGACATTTTGTACATACGTGAGAATACCAATATCAATATTTATATCCTGTATGGGGAAGGAGAAGAAGTAGGGATGGAGTTGGGAGAAGCCCACCAGGTGCTGTGTGCATGTATTATCAATATCACTATGAACTGCACTATGATGTAAGACTATAATGCACCAATAAATGTATTTAAAATTTTTAAAAATCACCGATAAATAAGTAAAAAGAGCTTGAGGTATAGCTCAGAGGTAGAATGCCCCTGGGTTCAGTCTCCAGTAACCCCTTCCCTCTCAACACACGAAGTCTCATCTTCTGTACTCATGTGCCCAGTCCCTTAGGTCTCTTAGGTCTCTTCCTCTTCCTTCCAGAAAATGCCTGGAGTCTCTGGGCCAGTCTCTGCTGGAGGGAACGAGGATGGTCTGGGCTAGAGCAGGAAGGGAGAAAGTGCCAGGGTGGTCATTGGTGGTCGGCTTCCCACCTTCAGCTCAGCAATAACTAAGTCACCGTGTGATTATACAGCCTCTCACCAGCCTCCTGTCCTGCTCAGCCCCTCTGCGGGACACAGTGGTTCCTGAGCCGGTGTACTGTGGAATACAGTACTGTGTTTGCTTATTTATTCTTGAAAAAACACCAGTGACCTATTATGAACCAGTCACTGTTTCAAAAAGGTTTTGTGGTCAAATACGATTTAGGAACACACCCTCTTCTCAGAATTCACAATATATACAATATACATGAAAGCGAATTCTAGAAGAAATAGAGCCAGCCTTCTCTCCCAGGGCCTCAAGAAACACAGTTGAGAAACTGATCTTCCAGCCCCCCTTCACAGGATTGGACTCTTCTTTCCATGACACAGCTGCCGTGAACATGCGCTGAGGGCAACACTCACCCCGCTGAGTGCTGTGGTCCAGCTTGCTTCTAGACTAACTTCGAGGCCCCAGGTTGAAGGCAGCTCATCCTCACACCTTCATCTACAAGCCTCAGCTCACCTCCATCCCCTTGTCTGGGCCGCTGCTTCCCACCTCCAAATCCCTGCGTCTACCCTGTCCTTCAGGAACACTGTGAGTGTCTCCACATCACGGGAGCTCTTTGGCTGTCTCCCCAGGCCAGGCGTGTGGGTTAAGTCCCTGGCACCATTTGCTGGCAAAGGCCATTCTCTTCTTCCCTTGAGTCTCCTCTGGGGCAGGGTTGCTCCATCTTTAGCTTCCTCATTTTTACCTCCTGGATGACCTCCTGCCCCAATATCTGATAGAGACCCAGACACAAAACAAGGGTCCAGTAAAGAGCTGGTTGACTAGGCTGCTTACCAGCCGTGAGACCTGCTGCTGTGGTCTGAATGCTATACCCCCACCTCCCCCACATTCACATGATGCAACTTGATCCCCAAAGTACTGGGAGGTGGGGCTCTTAGGTGATTTGATTCTGAGGGAATGGGATTAGTGCCTCTATAAAGAGGCCACAGGAACTCACTGGCCTCTTCCATCATGAGGACCCAGCGAGGAGGCATGTACTCAAATATATGCCTCCTTCACTCCACAAAGAACCAGGAAACCAGCCCTCACCAGCCACGGAATCTGCAGGTACCTCGATCTTGGACTTGCAGTCTTCAGAAGTGGGAGAAATAATTTCTGTTGCTTATAAGCCATCCAGTCTGTGGCATTTTGTTATAGCAGCTGAACATACAAAGACAGAAGGTCATCTAATTTTCCTTAAGTAGAGTAAGGCTTTGGAGTCCAAATAAGCATGGGCTTGAAATCCAGCTGTCTCACCGGCTTCTATGTGAGCACAGGGACATTCAGATAGATGCGGGTTCTGTGCATGTAGCGTAGCAACTTCTGTCCCAGTTAAAAAAGAGAGGCCCTGCGCAAGTCCCCTGGCTGGACCACACTAGCCCCATAAAATCTTGAGCTGGCACAGAATCAAGGCCAAAACCTGGGAAGTCCTCACACACTAGTGTGTGAAGAGGGAGGAGGAGAGCCAATAGTGGGGGGCACCTGAGGCATCTGAGGTTTGGTCAGGGAGGAGCCCAGGGCAGCGGGGAGAAGCCCACCCTGCTTTGCAGCGTATGTCCTGTTTATGGGGTACAATAGGATGCCAATTATGCACACTAATTAGGGACTTAACGGTCCAAATAATCAATTTTTCTGGATAATTGATCATGATGGATGCAAAAGAGGAATCATCCAGGCAAAAGGACCAAACAACTGGCATTTCAGGTGACTTCTGCTCTAAAAATTCACACTGGAGACCACTGAGAGGGCCACTGGGACATGAAGAAATCTAGTGCCACACTTCTCAATCTGATGGACCTGGATTAGGTGTTTGTGCAAGAAAAGCAAACAGGCATAAGGTCTTCCCTGGGGACCATGGGGGCCTCACACTAGGATTGTAGTGCAAACAGAATGGCCCAGTAACGTCAATTACTCAGTACCTTTCGTTGACCTCGGAAAGTCCAAGCATTTTCCAAAATGCTATGGAAACAGATTCCCTGGACCAAAAAAAAAAAAAAAAAAAAAAAAAAAAAAAAGTGGCCTCTTCAGGAACTATTTCGCAATATGCAGTTATTTTCCCTACACATGCAAATTCCCTAGCACAGAGAGCCTTTATAGACATAATACTGTTTTAAAAAAAATGTGCCTGACAAGAGACAATTTTGAACAGAGTATTGTGCTGTGGTGCTGCAGCAGCACAGCAGAATAATCTGTTTTTGTTTTGTCTCCCTCTGAATGCTTGGATTCTCTTTCTGCTGTGGCTCTGAGTGCTGGAGAGAGAACAGAGGCACAGGGCACTGCACATTCCACAGAAAAATAATGCGCCTGTCTGCTGACGCAGCGCGATGCAGGGAGCCATTCATACACGGTGTCATTTTTTTCCCCCTGCAAAGAAACACAATGATTCCACCTCAGCATCGCCAAAAAGTTAACAGTCCTTTCAGAAGGGCTTTCAGTCCACGAGCGCTTTGATTATTTTTGTACATTTTAGATGAACCCAACTCTTGGCCCCTACTTTTTCTCATATAAAATATTCACTTCCCTGGGGGTGTAGAGGAATAATAATCCTGCTGCTCATTATATGTTTTCAAGGCTGCATTTTGATCCTGTTGTACTTAACTTTTATTCAACAAGGACTGATGCATGTATGAAGAGACACCTTGCTAAAGCAAGTGAGGTGTGGAAGAAGATGACGCCATCGATCACAAGAGCCAAGAGCTGGTCTTTAATCATTAAGCTTCTTTGTAGCAAATTTTAAAATATTCATACTAAAAGACAGGGTCTTTGTTTATCCTTAGAAATAATACAACCCAATATTGGATAGCACAGATATGCCAACTCTATCCACACAAACTTGATATTTGCAAGAGACAAACAAGCTGGCTATGGTGGTACACATCTGTAATCCCAGTACTTAGGATGCTGGGACATAAGGACCGCAGGTTTGAGGACAGCCTCAGCAACACAGCAAGACTTTCGGCAACCAAGAAAGATGCTGTTTCAAAAACCAAACAACAACAACAAAAATAATAATAAACTTGAAAGAAGAATGCCCCTGGTTTCCATGCCCAGCACGCGCGCGCACACACACACACACACACACACACACACACACACACACTCACACGACGCAAACACGGTCCTTGTCTTGTGAATGCTTCCTGGGCTTAACATCTGTGGGAGAGCAAGGATGTCCATGAGTACAAAAGGGTAACCACTGTGGTGGGTGGCCATGCCAGCCTAAGCAGAGGCCAGGCCAGGACACAAAGGAGGCTTGGATGGGTAGAGGCCCCACCTGGTCCTGCTCCACCAGCTGTGCCACACACAGCAGGGCAGCATCACCTGCAGAGTGATGATATGACCCCGTGGCTGGGGCAGGATTCGCCTGGAGCCGCATGTGCCACCGGTCTACGGACGGTCCACCCCAGGGACCCTCCCTTGACTTGCGCCAAGAAATCTCCTCTTTATTTTTAAAGCCAATTCCAAGAATAAATAAGCTTGAGGGCAACCCAGAGAAAGATGGGCCAAAAGGTACAGCCAAGCTGGCTGCCTTTCTAGCCTCCTCCCCACCCGCTGTCCATCGGAAAGAGAGGAGTGGCCATTCAGATGGGCTCCCTTCACCTCCTGATGGCCTGTCCTGGGCCCCGCCCCGAGCGGCAGTGGCGGAAGAGGGGAGCTCCCCCGTGCCTTTCAAAAGTAGCGCACTGTCTCTTCATTCCAAGGTACCCCAAGGTGGGTTCTTTTGTGCCTGGGTCCACTAAAGAATGCTTCCTTTCCCTGGCTCCTGCTCTAGATACCTGGGAGACACAAGTAAAAATAAATTTGTCACATATTCTCAAGAATATTATTTTTTCCTTTTGACATAAAAATATGTTAAAGGTGATTTGGAGAAGGGGAGAAAAGATGATTTGTTGAGGAAGTATGTAAAGGAAGGAAGAGATTGATGGCACTGTACCAGCCAGGCCGAGGACCAGAACACCCCCTTTCAGGGGCCCTTCCACAGGAGCCACCACACTAGGGATGGGCCAGCTGGCCAGCGTGGTCGACAGGGCCCAGGGTGAGCCCTGACCAAGTGGTCCTCTCTTGGATCAGGCGATGCTCCCCGGATGCCCGCCTTCCTCACTGCCATGTGTACCGTGCTATGAATTTTCCATCACTTGCTGGAACCTAAACGAGTGTTTACTTTTTATAGCCTGATGTGCAAAGCGTATTAGGTACACAGCAGGTGCCATCCAGGCTATGAATACAGTTCCACGAACATTCTGCGCGTCCTCTATTATAGCACTCGCCGCACCGCTCTGTAATCTGTTTTCTCTGTGTGTATCCGTTTCACTGAGTAGGACCCACATTGTAAAGTGCTGCTAACAAAGAACCTCGAGTATTATGGACACTCGGTAAATGTTGGTTAAATAAAGGAAAGGTAAGCAGCAGTCAGACAAGAGATGAGAGAAACCGAGGAATGATGTACCGAGGCGGGGATGAGCAGACTCAGCATTCCCCCAGCCCCAGACAAATGAAAACAGCCCTTCCTAAAACAACAATAAAAGATAAACATACATGCACAAGCATTTGTTCAATGTATTTTAGGCCCACTGGATAGATATAGTCTAAACTGCTGAATGGTAAGTAATAAGAACTGGGCAATTCCAGGGCTAAATGTATTGCTCTTAATTTAGAGTATCACATATGTTAACAAAAACAGATATAAATGCCAGGCATGATGATGCATGCTTGTAATCCCAGGACTTGGGAGCCTGAGACAGGAGGATAAGAGGATCACAGGCTCATGGCCAGCCTCAGCAACTTAGTGAGGCTTTTACTTAGTGAGGACCTGTTTCAAAATAAAAGAATAAAATAGGGCCGGGGGTACAGCTCAGAGGTAGAATGCCCCTGATTCTATCCCCAGTACCACAAAAACAAAAACAACCAGATGTAAGACAATATAAACCCCTTGTCACTCGGCTGTTTGAGGCCTATACCATTGAAATTTATTTTATTTTGCTAAGAAACTATTAAAAAATAAAGTTACCATACTTCTAAGTATAGATCCCAAATAAATGAAAGCAGGGACTCAAAAGAGACACTTATTTACATGTGAATGGTCACCACAGCATTATTTACTGCAGCCCATGGTGGAAATGACCTAAAGGCACATCACCAGGTAGATGGATAAACAAACCGTGGTATATCCATGTAAGGAAATATGACTCAACTGTAAAAGGAATGGAGTTCTGACCGTGTGGATGAACTTGGAAACGTGATGCTGAGCAAATTAAGCCAGATGCAAAAGAACACATGTTGTGTTTTGCCACGTATACAAAATATCTAGAAAATAAAAATGCATAGGTAGACAGTAGACTAGAGGTTATGCAAATTCATTCATAGATGGTAGAGGTTACTGGTGACTGGCGGGCATACAAGGGAGGAATAGGGGAGTTAGTGTTTAGTGGGTACAGAGTTTCTGTTTGAGGTGATCACATTTTAGAAACAGATATTGGTGAGGTAGGTAACTTTTAAATGATTAAAAAGAAGGAATATAATTCTAACAAAATAAGGCTAAAATGGCAAGTTTGTGCTATATATATTTTACCAGAGTAAAATAAAGAGACTCTAAGGATTTCTGATTTTATCTGCATAGCAAAATAAGCTATCAAAGACCTCATTCATGCTATAAGCACATACAATTCTAGGTGAAATATAAGAAAGAAATTTAAAAAGCACTAAAGTTGATAGGAAAAAGGTGACAATTTGAAAGTACCAGAAAATGAGATAAAAATGATGGAGAAATGCCATGTGTGTCTTGTATGACTCCTTAATGTGAAAAATCAATTTATACCAGTTCCAGACCAGTGAAACCAGTAGGACAAGGGAAAAATAGATGCAAGGCCATTCCATGGTGGGTAGGGAGCACAGAGCCTGAGAATACAACAGTTAAATCCCCCCACCCACCCCCACACACACAAGATCAGTGTGTTTGAAAACAAGCATTTCACTCCTGAACTTGAAACAATGGAATACTCTAGAAGAGAAGAGACTATGAAGTAACACAATTCTAACAAAATAATAGAACACTCTGATAAAGAAAAAGCTGGTTTAGTAAGTGGCAAACGGACCTACCAATGAAAAATACAGTAGATGGAAGTAAAAACTCAAAGGTGAGGATAAACATCAGCTAGAACAAAGCTAAAAAAGAAAAAGAAAATAACTGAATGGAAGAGAGATGGGGGAAATTTCCCAGAATGAAGCAAAGAGAGATAAAGATATATAAACTAAGAATATGAGGCTAAGAGAAAATAAAGTAAGAAATTATAAAACATGTTTAAATAGGAGTTCTAGAGAGAAACTAAAACAAATGAAAGAAAAGCAATATTTGGAAAAAATAAGGCTGAGAATTTTGAATTGATAAAAGGCAGGATTTTCCAGACATAAGAAACAATGGTTCCTAAGCAGGGAGAATGAGCTGCTTTGTGAAATGGAGACAGCAAAGACAAGAGGGACTCGTACATATAGTCCTAGAGAAAGATTACCTACAAAAGAATAATTGAAGTGACAGCAGATTCCTTATCAGAATAACAAAGAGGCTAACGAGAAACTAGAATACAGTGTCAAAGGCTGAAAGAAAGTAAACTTTCAACCTAGATTTTCATACTCATCCAGACCATCATTCAAGACTAAGGGTAAAATCACCTCCACTGATACAGAAATACAGGCAGACATACTCACTATGGCATTACATATGACAAAAATATTAAGTAGTTTAAATGTCTCTCCCTCTAATATATAAACATATATGATATATCAACATATATATCAACATATATAATATATATGATGATATATCAACATATATGAAAGAATGGTGACCATCTCTATAAAATGACATGGACTAATTTCCAGAGAACTAACAGGAGAAAAACAAGGGGCCAATGAGTACATATAAACAAATCCTATATCTGTATATACACTGAGGTAGAATTAGATGCTACTGCCACCACTGTTTAAGAACAGACATCTGGGTAGGTTTGACTCTCTATAATAATCCTAGTAGTGTATAACTAATTTCAGAACTTTTTCCACCCCAAAAAGAAACTCCAGTTTCTTTGGCAGTTGCTTCCAGTTGCCTCTCTCCACAGAGCCTCTGGAAAGTACTAATCTGCTTTCTGTCTCTATAGATTTGCCTAGGCTGCACATTTTATATAAATAGACTCACATATGTGGGCCTTTGTGTCTGGTCTCTTTCTCTTAGCATAATTATTTCAAGGTTCATCTGTGCTATAACAGACAGCAGTATTTCACTCCTATTTGTGGCTGAATAGGATTCCATTGTATGGATATACCACACTTTGCTCACCCATTCATCTGCTGATGGACATGAGTTATTTCCAACAATTGGCTATTATGAATAATGGTCCTAAGAACATTCCTGTAGCCTTTTTTTATGTGAACATGTGTTTTCAGCTCTCTTCAATATGTTCTCAGGAATAGAATGGCTGGATCATATGGTACCTCCTTATTTAACTTTTAAAGGAACTGTCAAGCTGTTTTCCATGGCAGCTGTACTATATGAGTAACATAGGAGAGTTCCCATTTCTCTACTTTTCTTCAGCATTTCTTCTTTTCCACTTTTTAAAAATTATGATTGTCCTCCTAGTGAGTATAAAGAAGAATCGCATTGTGGTCTTGATTTGCATTTCTCTAATTAACTACACATGCTAAGCATTTCCTCTTAGGTCTTATTGGCCATTTGTTTACATTCTTTAGAGAACTGTCTATTAAAATCCTGCCCATTTTTACATTAGCTTGTCTTTTCATTATTGAGTTTTAGGAATTCTTTATATATTCTAGACAATAGACCTTGGCCAGATGTATGATTTATAAACATTTTCCACCATTCTGTGGTATATGCTTATTTTATAAAAAGAAAGAAAAAGAATAAAGAAAGGACCAAATATACCAGAAACTTAAGAAAATGGCTATTTATGGGGGATCGTTGAGATTAGGACACAAAATACAGATTGGGAGGAAGATGGAGTTTCTCTGAGTTTATCTTTTCATGTAATTTTGCCTTTTGTACTATGCTAATGGTTTTCATTTCTAAAACTATACTAACTCTATAGAGAAAGAAGAATTTTCCTATACTGAAACAAATAAACCTAACTGTACAACAACTAGATAATATAACATATAGAAGAAAAAAAGAAAGCTAAGACAAGAAAGTCTAGAACCCAATATCTGACTGTAACCTTAATGGAGTATCTTCTAAGCATAAAAAGGAGTAGAGGAACTCTTGAGTTTTTCTTAGCCAGTCTATAGCACATAGCTGTACTGGTGATAACAATTCCACAATAACTGAGTGTGAATGACAGGGTTGAATAAACAAGTGAATATATTGATGTTATTGGGAACCAGTGTCTTCACTGTTAGCAAAGAGAGATGCAGTATAGACTGGGGAAAGAAGAGGTAAAACCCTGGGGGGGGGGAATAAACTGGAATTAAAGTTCCAGTATGTGCTTATATTTAAAACACACACACACACACACGGTGTGCTCACTTTCTTCTAGTCTCTTTCTGATGACAGAATCAAGCTTTCAGAAACAGCCTCGAGCGACAGTACCCCTGGAGTGGTGAGCAATGCCTAGTTCCTAGGCCTGAGTCTAAATATCATAAACGACTCAAAGACACCAGGACTTCAGGAACAGGGGCCTGATTCCAGGGCCAGGGAAGGGACCACACAGATTACCTTGGAGCACCTTGCTGGGCCAGAAAACAGGGAATACTCAAAAAACAGATGAGGACACATTGAGGAGATACAGGTAACAGCCAAATGTGGTGCAGTGTGAGCATCGAACGAATAATTAAATGATTGAATTATGCCATATTGGATCAATAAAGAGAACACGAGTCTCTTCCAAAGGATGAAAAAGGATGGAGGCGTGGAGGAGACAAAGCAGTGCTTTACAGAAGAATGCTAACTAAACAAGTAGTGATGGACTGGCAGAAGTTTAAAAAGTCACTTGGGCACAACCATTGTGGTAAGATTTGGTTCAGGTGTGTCAGCAATGAGTGAGAAAAGGCTGTTCAAAAATGGAGAAGTCACATAGGTTGGACATAGTTTCAGAGTACTAGCCCAGAGGGCATTGACAAGTCACAAAGTTAGAAGTGCCTCCATATTGGGTAGAATCTCTAGGCCCCATTTAACAAAATAATCACCTTACACCATCAGTACCGGGAGACACTGATAAAGCTGCCTTCGGTGCTGTGCCTTGAGAGGGGCACAGTATCACCAAGATGGTTAACCTGGATCTGATGAAGAGCAGACAATCAGCTGCATTCAAGACTGAAGGACATTCTACCAAAGAACTGTCTGGAATGCTCAAAAGTGTCAATGTCAAGAAAAACAAGAGGCTAGGGAACTGTTAGTTTAAGGGTAAGGAGATGGAGATATGAGAACACAACACTGTGAATGAATAATCCTTAATTGGATGCTTGAATTGAGAAAGAAAAAGAAAAATCCATGACAGTATCTTTTTTGTTACAATTAGGGATATTTGGATTTGAATTATATATTAAGATACTAAATTAAATTTTTAAGGGTGCTCATTCTATCATGGTTTTGTAGGAGAATGAGCTCATACATAGTTGATAGATCCTGTGGAATTAGGGAGGGATGCCTGCAAAATATTCTCAAATGCTTTGCTCTAAAGAGAGAGGAGGGTGAGAAAGAGAAGTGTGTGTGTATGTGTGTGTGAATACGTGCGTGCACATGTGTGTGTATATGTGCATATACATGAAAGAGGAGGACAGAGAGAGGAATTGGAAGTGGTAAAATGCTAACAATTGGTCAGTCTAGAAGAAGAATATAAGATGCTCATTTTATTCACCTTATATTTCTATAGGCTGATTTCTTTTTTCTTTTTGCAGTACTGGAGTTTGAACCCTGGGGCATACTACCTCTGAGCTATACTTTCCACCCTTTTTAGTTTTTATTTTGAGACAAATTCTTGCTAAGTTGTTGGCTGGCCTTGAACTTTCATCTCTTCTGCCTCAGCCTCCCAAGTTCTGGGATTATAGGCGTGAGCCACCATGCTTAGCTATAGAATCAATTTTTAAAAATAAAAGTGGGCAAAAAAAAAAAAAAGGGTGAGCTGAAGCAAAGATGTTTTCAGCCTTCTGGTAGGAAGGGACATTTGAGCGGGATACTCCTATAAAGAGGATGTTCAGCCCTGAGGAGTGGGATGAGAGAAGCCATGGGAAGCAAACCGCGCTATGATTCAAATAAGCAGTAGCTGTGCAAAGGGACTTTGCGCTTTAACCAACAGAGTAGACAATAAGATGACAAATGAAAGAGAAGTGGATTGAAACCAAAGTACGAGAAGGCCGGTTCATGTTCTGAACATGTTGGCTAATTTTAGACTATGTTAAGTCAATTATGTATGTTAGCTATTTGAGGGTAAACCAGGCGAGATGGCGCACACTTGTAATTCCAGCACTTGGGAGGCTGAGACAGGAGGACCTGAAGCCTCAGCAACTTAGTGAGACCCTCTGCAACTTTATTTTTATTTTTTATCAAAATAAGAAAATAAAGATAAAAGGGTCTGGGGTGCAACTCAAAGGTAGAACGCAGCCGGGCGTGGTGGCGCACGCTTGTAATCCCCGCACTTGGGAGGCGGAGACAGGAAGATCGCGCTGGTTCGGAGCCAGCCTCGCTGGCTTAAGAGACCCTGTTTCCAAATAAAAATATATATATAAAATAGGTCTGGGAGTGTAGCCCGGAGGTAGAAGGGCTTCCAGTACCACGAAAAAAAAAAAAAAAAAGTAGAATGCAATCATCAGAATAAAAGAGGATAACTAACCACTTTTATTTTTTTATTTTTTTGTAGTACTGGGGATGGAACCCAGGGACATTCTACCTCCCAGCTACATCCCCAGTCCTATTTTTTATTCTTTTGATTTTTGAAACAGGGTCGCACTTAGTTGCAAAGGGCCTCACTAAGTAGTAGCTGAAGCTGTCCTCGAACTGCAATCCTCCTGTCTCAGCTTCCCAAATGCTGGATTACAAGCGTGTGCTACCACGCCCGGCAATAACCACTTTTAAAGTGGAAATATTTATGTAAATTTAAAAATATATAAATGATAGTCTGTAAAACTATGGGGGAAGAAAATATGTAAAAGAAGATAAAAACAGGAAAAGAAGCACCAGCACCAATGTCAGATTAATGGGTTTCTCAGCAAAGAGGGAAGGGACCCCCCAATGGAGGGGATCAGGTTTTCTGTAAAATTGCATTTCTCTAATATGTTCATATTTAATTCAGGAGCAGTGGTGCCTGCCTGTTAATCCCAGTGCTTGGGAAGCTGAGACAGAAGTATTGCAGGTTCAAGGCCTACATCAGTAACTTAATGAGATCCTCAGTAATTTAGTGAGACCCTGTTTCAGAATAAAAAATAAAAGGGCTGGGAGTATAGCTTGAAATTAGAATGCCCTTGGGTTCAATTCTCAGCACCAAAAAAAAAAATTTTTTTTTAAATGTTCATGTTTATTAAATGCTTGTGTCATACACTGGTATGGAATTATATCTTTGTACATGTGTGAAACATTTGACAGAAGTTTAAGAAAGAATTCATTCAAATACTTTAAAATATGTGTGGTCAGCCAGAATGTAAGAAGGGAGCCAAAGCCCCGGGGGAGGGGGACTGCAGTTGACAGGGACAATTTCTGCAGCTGAGACCCGCAGCTGGCTGGGAAGCAGGGGCAGGGAGCATCTTGGTTTGCCTGGTTGGTCGGGCCAACACTTGAGGACACGTGGCAGGTGGGCAGGGTGTTCAGGGCAGGCATTTCCACAATGGCAGGTGTCTGGGTGTGGCTGAGTGTGCGTGCAATGGAGCTGAGGAGCCCTGAGAAGGAGAAAGAGCCTGTGCAGCGCTCAGGAGTCCAGAGTCGGGTGCGTTTCTGGAAGGCTGGCCCTGTGACAGGAGACAAGCAGAGGGGTGCACAGCCATGCTCTCCCTCCTCTTCCCAACACTCCTGAGATGTGGCCACAGTCACTGGTATCTCACAATGAGGCTGCATGAGAATGAATGCTGTAAGCCCTGCAGCAGATGTGAACAGGCGTGCTTCATGAACAAGACACCAGGCAGAACTTCCTGACTGCAGACTGGAGCCTGCGAGGAAGGTGCAAATATTAAAGGTATTTCTGCGGGAAAGGCAGGATATACTTAAAAGTTAAGACACCAAACCAACAAGAGTAACTGCTTTGTTTTCCAAAGGCAGGTTTCTCTCGCTTTCACTTAAATTTTCCAGTAAAAGTGGTAGGACTATAGGATATATGATATTCTCACAAATTTGTTATGATTAAAATAAAAAGAAACCTAGGCTTCACTGATATAATAATAAAACAAGGTGTATGTGTGCTATTTACTATGTAATTGGGAAACCATTCATTCAGAATTAATGATAATTAATTTAGGGATTAAGTGAGAAAAGTCTCCATAAATATTTCTCTAAGAGAATGAACAAATAAGCAAGATATTAGTGAAGCCGTTGACCTAGGAGAGAAAAAACTTCTCTGCATCTATAAATCAATCAGACCATCAGCTCTTTGTCAAAACGTGTTCCTAAAGAGCTCTAATTGCCAAGACTTTGCTTGACAATTCACAGTGACATGATGCCTTTCACACTGTAAAACTAAAATTCTAAATTAGTCACTCAACTACTTTGCTAATCCAGATGACTTATCACTTGTCAGAATTACTGAGACCTTGCTCCTTTGTTTCAGAAGCAATTATTTTCCTAAGAATGATAGGTGTAAGAAGCATAAGACAAATGATAAAATTGGAAAAATATTTGTAAGATACAACGATTAAACTAATAAGAAATGACCAGAGTGCATGAAGAGTAAATAATTTTCATTGTCCCACTGTAATTATCGCATGCATAGATATAATTTCCTGTATATTATTTTGAATTTTAAAAAGCTAGTGAGAAAGAATTCTTGGGAGAAGAGATGAGGAGGACATAAAGGCACAGCCAGCTGTGTGAAGGGTGGACAACTTCCTTGTCTCCTGTGTCCCTTTGACCTGGGAAATTTTTGAAGTCTTTCTGGATTTTCCACAACCTAACATAACCTGTCCTCACTGAATAATTAAAGCACCAACTCTGTGCTCTCTTCCTGCTCTTGGCTCCTGGAATGTGAATGGCTTCCTGGGCACGGCCAGGGCAGGGCATACCAGGCTCCCAGTGGTGGACAGCAGATACACTGGAGGAAGCCGGGGTAGGGACTCAGAAGGGCAAGAGAGAGCAGAAAAGCAACAGAGGAGGGAAGAGAAGAGAAAAAGGTGGAAGGAAGATGATGAGCAAGGAAATGTGATGAAAGAAAAAAGGAAAAGGTGCGTGGCAAGGAAAGGGACTTTGATCAAAGATGGCTACTTGACTACATCAGTTATTTATTCTTTCTGGAAGAACACACACACACACACACACACACACACACACACACACACATACTCACATACATCTTAAAATCAAATTGAATTCTATGATGAGATGGCCATTAGCATTTAAAGAATCTTAACAAATGTGTGGAACATTACAAAATACATGGAAATAGCAGCATTGTTCACAACAGACCTGGGGTGAGGAGGTGTCTGTAGACAGACTGGATGCAATGGTGGTTCACACATACAATGGAATATCATTTAAACTTAAAAAAGAAATTTCTGACACATGCACTGATGTGGAGGGATTTGAGGATGTTATCTTAAGTCAAATAAGCCAGTTCCAGAAAGGCAAATACTGTAGGATTTGGATTATATGAGGTACCCAGAGTAGTCAAGTTCACAGAAACGTGAAGTGGGCTGGTGACTTTCAGGGGCTGGGGAGTTATTGCTGAACAGACACAGAGTCTCACCTAGGGGGAGAATAAAAAGTTCAGGAGATGAACAGCTGCACAGCATGTGAAGGCATTTATTTTTTTTGTTGTTGTTGTTTTGTACTGGTTGAGTTTATCCCTGTGCTGCAAGACATGCTGAAGGACTGCCTTGGGCAAAGAGAAAACACTGCTGGAGAGAAGGAAGGATGGATGCGGGGAACACAGAGCGCCAGAAATAGTACATGTGAGCAAGAACCAAGAGCTTTGTTTCTTGTTTTTTTTTTTAAAAAAAAACTCTTTAAAACATAAAGAATCAGTAAAAATATAGAAGAATGGCACCATCAACCATCTTGAGCTAATTGATATTTACAGAACACTCCACTCAACAACAGTGAAATACTAATTCTTTTTAAGTGCATGCAGAACATTTGCCAAGATCTTCTGGGCCATAAAGCAAGTCTCAATGAATTTAAAAGGATTAAAATCATGCAAAGTATGTTCTCTGACCACAACAGAATTAAATCAGAAATCAATAACAGAAAGATATCTGGAAAATCCCCAAATAGTTGGGATTTAACAACATACTTATAAATAACCCATGGGTCAAAGGAGAAGTTACAGAGGAAATTAGAAAATATTTTGTCATGAATAAATGAAAATCTAACAGATCAAGAATTGGGGGGTGTACCTAAAGCAGGGCCTTAGGGATATTTATAGTACCAAGATATACTAAAGAAATTACATTAGAAATTTTACATTAGAAAAGGTCTGAAATCAATGACTTAAGTACCTACTTTATGCAAGTAAGACAAAGAACACTTTATGATTGTGCAATAAAAGAGAGGGTGTGTGTCCTTCAGCATGTGCACATTTGTCCTTTTTTTGCTGCCTCACAGTCACAACATGGCTGCGCTGTTTCCAGCTTTACATCCATACCCATGAAGAAGGGAGAATGGCAAAGTGGGTTTTGCCATATATTTCCCTTTTTATTCTAAAGAGAAAATATTTCTGGAGGTTTTATCTGTCAGATCTCCACTAAATTCTCCTTTGAGAATTTTGTTCCATGGCCTTGTCTTGCTGGAAATGTGTAGTGACTGGGATCTGGGTCACACTATAAAAGGTCATACAAGAGTGTGGGATTAATATCACTGTGCGCCCATAACTAAATGCATGGACGACTTCTTGTAGGGATTGCAAAGTCGAATCTATGGGTATCAAGCCCCCAAATTGCTATTTGTCATGATCTTTCATCGCCTACAACAATTTCTTCCACACCCGTTAGATATTTTGTGAGTCTTTTTAGCCTGTAATAGAAACTTTTACTCTAATAAGATCAAAACTTGTATAGGAATGAATAAGCAAACCATATAGTAGAGTCATGCTGATAATCAAGAGCCAGGAAATCAAGATAACATCATTGTGCTTTTGTTTCAAGACACACCTTGCAGAGAGTGAAGCTCGTTTATTTTCTGTGGGTGTGATAGATGCCCTGACTCTGCAGCTGTTCGGGAAGATGCACTGATGGGGATCCTGGAGCATCTCCAGGCTGGGCACCACGGCTCAGGGTTCCCTTCAGGGACTGGTCCACCTCACAGGCTTTTTCCTAGACACCCCATCAAAGCTTTACACAAAGGAAGCCCTACTCCCCGCCATCCCAGGAGCCCTAACCAATGCTCTGCAAAGGCTGTGTAAAGAGTTTGGGGTCAGACAGGGAACACGGAGTTTTATTTAGACATAAGCCACTGGGCTTCCAGACTCAGTGTTTGCAGCCCCCAAGCCACTAAGGCTATGGGGGAAGCTGTTAGATTTAGCAGGAGCCATGCCCATTTTAAAACTGTTCCTGATTTAAGTTACGGGGAGAAGTAAATTACATTTTATGAAAGCTTTGACTTTTAATACTATCAGCAGTATATTAAAATGTTCTAAAGATTATTTATGGTATATATTTTAAAAACGGGTCCAACTGCAGTGATGGAAAGCAGAGAAAGCGTCAGGCGTAAAGTGCTTAAGGTGCTCCTTGCCACACTGAACTCAGGAAGGCTCTGGAGATGCTGCTGACAAACTTCTCATGTCTGTTCTGGAGTTCTTCTCGGATCTTAAGACATCTCAGCAGTGCTGCCTGCTGGGAAGCCAGCAGGGATATCTCTGTCAGTCAAGAGTGGAGGTGCAGAGCAGAGAGTGCAGGCCACATGTCTTCAGCAAAATGACGCACAGGAGGATGGGAAGATTAGCTCAGTGTCCCCTGCTCCTTGTGTGACGGGGGATCACCAACAGCACACTCTGCTCCCCCAGGGTAACTAACTTCTGCACAAATAGGTGGGAATTAGCAGTTTTCATTCTGATTGCTACTACTGTTTGATGTGATGGCGATACTCTTTTAGGTTTCGCTTGATTTGTCAGGACCAAAGGCTGCGTGGATTGATCTTGACTTTATAAGTGAAGAAATAAGCAGCCATTTCACAGATTTGGGAAAAATAATGTTTCTCCTTATTCTCCAACCCAAAAGACCAAGGATTGTTAAGTTTTCTTTCTCTGTTTGAGTAACTTAACTCGTTCAGGAATCCACTTAGCAAATTAGCTATTCCAGATTGTTCAAATAGAATGCTGCCAGATTAAAAAAAAAGTGCACCCTAAAGCAAAGGATACATAAATGCTTTGTGATGTGAGAATTAGAAGAGACATTTGAAAGTAAATGTAAAAAGTCCTTAATACTGGTCCAGGAAAACCAGTTACACAGAGACTCCAAGAGGCAAATGAATGGCTCGGGGCAGGGCGGGGAGGGCCAAGTGGTAGCCTGGGATCATGAAATCACCACCACCTGAGGAGGCCAGGGAAGACCAGAGCACACAGCCAGGAAGCAGGGCAGGAGAGAGACGGCAGGCAGACCCTGCGCGTCAGTAAACGTGGCCCTGGGTGATGAACCCCAAGTCTGAAAGCACTCACTTCTCTCTGCCTCCTACCCAGAGCTGCTGAAGCGGACTCAGAGGACAGCTAAAGGGTGAATGCCTGAGGGAGCTGGGATGGGTCTGCCTGAGGAACACATGGCTGCAGGTTTGGCTCAGTCACCAGAGGCTCAGCCACTGGAGAGCTGCCACATGGCATAATAAGGGCCACCAGCATTGCACGCAGGGTTCATCATGGGGTGGGTACTGTCACCCGACATGTAAATCTGGGCACACTGAGCTCAGAACCAGGAAGCAGCCTCCCCACAAAGTCCTGCCAAAAAGGAGCTGGGAGTGTGAGCTTCACCCAAGCATCTGGCTGGACACCCTCAATCCCAACCACTTGGCTTTGCTGACTCACAGCCAATGCAGAACAGGGGCCAAAGTTCCCTGGAGAGGGTGCCAGGCTTGACTCAATATGAAAGAGTCTCCTAAGAGCGCTATGGCTTGGACATGAGGTGTCCCCCCAGGACAGCTCATGTGTACATACCGTAATAACATTCAGAGGTGAAACAACTAAATCAGCGCTCTAATCTCATCAGTGGGTAAACCCACTGGTAGATTAATAATTTGAATGGATTTACTGGGTAGTAACTGTAGGCCAGTATGGCACAGCTGGAGGAGGTGGGTCAGTGCCCTGCAGCCATGATGTTAATGTCTTGGAGCCAGCCAACCACGGACTGAACCTCTGAAAACCCAATAAACTTTTCCTCCTCTAAGTTGTTAGGGTTAGGTATTTTGGTCACAGTGACGAACAAGATGCCTAATAAAAATAGCAACATCTTAAAATAATATCCTAACAGTTTCATGAGTTAGTGGCATCTATGCTCATTTCAAAGACAAGGAAACAGAGGGTTGAAGACAGCTTGCATTGCCACATCTGGAAAATGGCAGAATGGGGTTCACACTCAGCTGCCAGATTCCTGACCCCTGGGCTCTTTCTGCTTCCGTCCCCACTCTTAGGAATGCAGCAAGGCAGCATGCTCTGTGCCATGTGAAGTGGGTGGGCTGCGGGCTGAAGGGCCATTGTCCAGAGCAAGCTGGATGTGCTGAGTCCAACTCTTCGCTCTTGTAGAAGGGGAACTGAGGTCTGCAGAAGTGGCCACCTAAGGGGCTGGGGAAAGGGTGGCTAAGCTGAGGCCAGAACGCAGTCATCTGAACAGCACACACACACACACACACACACACACACACACACACACACACATGCACGGTTCTCTGCAGGCTGAGCTGCAATTCCAGTGGGACATCACCTGCATCACAGCTCCTCTGGCCCCACAGTTAACATCACACTCATGTGTCTGCCTCTATAAGCATGCAACACAGATGATTCACTGTGGGCTTCTTCCTGGAGCCTGTACCTGTGAGACACTGTCTTACTTATGCATAGCTATTTGCCTCCTCCCTGCCTTGCTGGTGACTTCCGAGAAAGTGAAGGGGACCTGCCCACTCAGTGACTCAGGTCTTGTCATGTGACGTGTGGGAGAAGGCAACCGCAGGCTAGATCCTAGCAGAGGTTTCAGAGATACTGTAGGCGCCACTGCCCTCTGGAGCTCTTGCCGTCCACCAGAGGCACACAGCCCAGATGGTGGCCATTCCCAGAATCCAGAGTCTTGGCATGAGGAGCCAGGGAGAGCACAGCCAGGCCTGGCAGAGCCCCAGCTGATGTGCAGGACTCTCAAGGGAAAAATAAATGTCAGCTGTCACCAGTTCTCACAGCAAAGCATGACTCATGCTGAAGTTGGTACATAGAAGTAGTGGCTGCCATTACAAAACGTGAAATGTGGGGTACCAGTTTTGGGTTTATGTATGGGAAGCCAGAAACTCTTCATAGGAAGCTGAAAAAACTTGGCAACCTTAGGTATGCCTGCTGAAAACATTTGGAAAAAATATTCTCCAGGGAGGGAGAAAGGAGTCTTGAGGAAGGAAAGAGATCAAATAATATTAAGTCCACATATGAAGGTATCACTAACACCCTTCTTAGCATGAACAGGGAAGGAGGAGGATGGCAATGGGACAGGGTTAGGCGGGAATCACACCGTACAGTGCTGTCATATATGAATGTATCACTTTGAACTCACTGCGATGCACCAGTGAAATCCTAAAAAAGTAAAAAGACTCCTATTAACTCAAAACAAACATCACCTGTGATAACTGAGAAGGCAGAAAAAACACCAACTAACCTTGTTTTCAAAACAGAATGTGTCCCGTGTGAACTGGTTGTTATAGGATATCTTTGATTGTGTGCTATAGGGGGAAAATGTGCCCCTAAACCCACAAGGCATGCCCCACTGCTTTGAAAACACAATTGAAAGAGAACACAGAGAATCCAAAAATTCCAGGACCCGAAGGATTTGAAAATGGACCTATTTCTCACAAATTAAAGTTGTCCACAGAGTCCGAGTCTACCAGCAAAGGCCAAATAAAAAATATGAACATCATTCCTTTTGTTGAAACCTCTAGTTGGATTAATGTGGTCCCTAAAGAAATTGTTCAGTTGCACGAAATGGCCTGAGGAAAGAGACACGGAATTTGATCTCTGGGGAGCAGGACAAGTTCAACCTCCTTGTAACTGAGTCGAAAGAGAGAAAACAGAACTGAAAATAACAGCAAGAGCACCACATGCACACGGAGCTGATGGGAATCAAACATTAATAACAAGCACAACGGCTCCCAGAGAGATGAAGTCCTAGCCACGCCTGGAGCCCTGATCAAAACAGACTGTGCCACCGGAGCTCTAAAGCCACCCTGGATGCTCATCTTTTCTCGGGCAGGAAACAAAGAGGTCTCAGATGTCAAGGATGGCCTGTCTTCTCTGCCTTCATCTGGGAAGCCACAGAGGGGGACAGGTGATGTGACTTTAAGGGCAGATCCAGAGCCAAACAAACACTGGACTGGGAATCCTCCCAGGAACAGATGGAGACCTGCTCAGGGAGCACTCCCTACTCCCAGCCTAGGAGACTCCCAAATATTTTCCCAACAGGGTATTGAGACTGATATGAACTGTTGTGGACCTCCTTCCTTCCTCTTTCCAAGGTGATTTTATGTAGCCTGTCCTGTCCCTCTGCTTACTCTCCAGAGCTTAAAGAGCATGCTCAGACAGTGGCTGCTCTATAGGAGCCAGAGACCCACAGTGAGAAACAGGTACCCTGGCTGAGATTAGGCCAGCCTGGCCCAGTGTGAGCGAATTACAGCTGACTGGCAGATCCAGAGTGAGAAACAAATGGTGGCAGTTATAAGCCTCTGAAAGTGTAGAATTTTTGCTACACAGCAAAAACTGACTGATACAAAATCCAAGCATAATAACCTCAGAAAATAAAGTGCTATGCAGAGAATCAAGTGCTATCTTAGACTCTTATGATTATGGACAGCAAATTTGGTCAAGGGGAGTATAATCCAACTTACACAGGTAATTTTAAATTTTGGGGTAGCCATACTTAAAAAATATTTTAGCTAGGTGTGGTGGTGCACACCTGTTTTCCTAGTGGGAGTCTGAGACAGGAGAATTACAGGTTCAAGGCCAGCCTCAGGAATTTAGTGAGGCCACCAGCAACATAGTGAGACCCTGTTTCAAGATAAAATATAATCTAAAAAAATAGGGCTGGGGGTGTATCTTAGAGGTAGAATTCCCCTGGTCTCAATCTCTAGTAACACACACACACACACAC
This sequence comes from Muscardinus avellanarius, assembly GCF_963383645.1. Lineage (NCBI taxonomy): Eukaryota > Metazoa > Chordata > Mammalia > Rodentia > Gliridae > Muscardinus > Muscardinus avellanarius. The sequence continues at coordinate 73,345,871 of NC_137796.1, read as the reverse complement.
ACACACACACGTTTATAATAAAAAAGTAAAAAAAATTCAGTAATATATTTCATCTCATCTATACATCTATCATTTCAACATGTAACATAAAAACATAAACATGAGAGTTTTTATTTGTCGATACTAAATCTTTAAAATCAGATATGTACTTTACACTTATTCTGTCATTCAGTCTGAGAAAGGCACATTTTTAATTGCTCTCTGAGTACATGTGATGATTGGTTACCACACTGGATTGTGCCAGTCCAGACAATGGTTCTCCTGACTATCACTTCTACAAGCGAAGAGAATATAGATTTAGGCTCAGAGGCACAGAGTTACAGCCTTGGCTCAGTCACCAGCTGTCTGAGGATCTGAGCAGGGATATGTCTGAAAGCCATCTGTAGCATGAGGGTTTAGAACATCTCCCAATTCTCTGATATCACCAATTAAGAAATGTCAAGTCATTGCTGACCATTGCATCATTTCAGCTTCTTAGCTGTTAAGGATAGAAACCAGCTCTGGCTAACTTATGCAAGAGCTAGGAGGAGGGCTGGGGCTTCTCTTGGGAGTTCTCAGGGGGTTCGCAAAGCCAGTAAGAGTTCCGCTGGCCGGATTTGGGAAGTAGATAGCTGGGAGCAAAGTTCTCTCTGGAACAGTCTGCACAACCTCCATTTCCTAGTAGAAATAGTCTGGCTAGGACTTGCCAATTTGGGCACCACCAAGGTGGATTCTAAAGCATTGCAGTTACCATACAAGAGCCCAACCTCTCCCCCCCCCCTCCCCGACCCTAGTCCTTCTTTTACCTGTCTACACTCTGTACTGGGGATGCCAGCCACAGCCTGACCCTGGATGCCAGCTGTCAGGATAGGAAGATGCCTTCCCAGGGGCTTGGTGCCAGCTTCCCCAGGCCCAGTGCCTCTGGACACAAGCACCCTCCGAGTATAAAGAAGAATTAGAAATTCAGCTAAATACTATGATGTTCTCAAGGACCTTACTATTTGGTTGAATCTTGGAGGCATTGATTAGGTATCATTTTCCATCTCAATTTTTTTTTTTAAGACTTAAGAGAGCTAAAATCTAGTGGGTTTTCTCGGCTTCAAGGTCCCAGAGAGTAGCAAGGACCATGGGTGATTATGTCAGAGTCTTTGAAGTAGTACCAAGTCATAACGACATATTTCATTAAAACATTAATAGCCACAAATTATGCTATTTCCAGATCTTCACTTTTTTAAAAAAATCAAATTTTGTAGAATGTTAAATTCTTTCCCACTGAAGTGCTCAGAGATTCATTTCCAGGTAAAAGGAGAAACTAAAGTGAGCATAGCATATCATATAAAATAAGAGAAAAATGATTCTAAAGATGTGAAAACCTTGTCAATTCTGTACCAATAACTTATTGCACGCAGTGGCTTCTCATAACATGTGCATTCTTCTTCCAGTATTTTGTACTTCTATATGATGTAAAAACGAAATCTACTTCTCCGCAAATACTTATAACCCCAAATTAGATCTGCACTAAAACTTTAACATTCTATTCATGTGTAATTTATCAAAGTCACTCCTATTGTAGTGATATTGCTATTGTTTTGTGATGATATACTGTAAGAAATGCCATTATCCAGAAATTACATTCTGTGAGCAATGAATACAGCAGCAGTCTATTAATGCATCACCATTGAGTTATTTAATACATTTTCTCCTTGGAGCCTCAGAGGCTTTTGCAAATCCACTCTGTCTGTCTGAGCAAATAACAGCATAAGCCCTCCACAAGTGGGGTGCTGCTCCGGTCCTGCTTGGCCCTCAGTAGAAGCCCCCTGCCATTCCATCCCAGGGCTGGACCATGGATTGGGATGGGGCAGTGTGTGATGAAGACAGCATCGGGTGACAGCACGTTCTCACATGGAACCAGGAATGATTTCCATGGTTTTCACAACAAATAGCTGAGTGAACAGATGTAAGGGTACGACTTCCTCCTGTATCAAATGGAATCTGTGCATGTCAGACAGAAGGCATGGCATCCATTACTCACTTGGGGAAGGGAGAGCTTAACTTTCATTGTCCACTTAAGTAAAACAGAGCTGATATCTCCCTGAGACCGTTGGTCACCTTTCAGTTGAATCCTATTTAAAAGAAAGCTATCCCATTTGGAAAACATCTTTAATGTGAAGATGGCAAGGACAACATGATTTCTGTAAAACCATCAGACAGAAAGAAGAAAGAGAATACACCAAGACTAAATGAAAATCTGCAGGGCCTAAGAACAGCAGATCTTACATTTGTTGCTGGGGAACAAAGGATTATTAAAATAGACATTTAAATGCAGAGTTTTTTTTAAGTTATTTAGGTTTTAAAGCAGCCCTGAGAACAACTATTGACTACTTCCCCAGGATGGTATTCCATGCCAATGAAATCTATCCCCGCATGACTTGAAGGATAGAAAAGAAAAAGAGACGTTACAGCTAACAGTGTGCACAGTGCTCATCGGCTTCAAGAACCCTCCCATCCCGGGAAAAGGAACAACATGCTTTTTTGTTTTGTTAAATAACCAAACAAATGTATTTTATTAGCAATAGCAACCTTGGCTCTGGGCATTTCTGAGGAATTAATGAGCAACTGACATTTACAGCCTGAGGCAAAATTCTTCCAGCCTTTTAGAATACCCCAGGAAATGCCCTAGGCAGGCCTTGATCATGATTGCTTAATTATTACTACTTCTCTCTCCGGGGAAGACTTGGGGAATCCTGCTAATATCCAGTGGTCCCTCCCCACGCTATCTGAGCACAGGGGAAGCTGCACTTCTTCTCTACCTTGTAATTGGCTGGGGCTGGGTTTGGGCTGATGAGAGGGAAACAGAACCAGTCATTTTTGGACTGAACTGGTGAAAGCCCAGCGAGCATCTCCAGTCATTCTCATGACCTCTAGCTGCTGGTGAGCTTGAAGTAGAGGAGCCGCAGGATCAAAGCAGCCTGTGATGATCCCCCAGTCAACGCATGGCTGTGGACTCCACGCCTGTGAGAAACCCACGTCGTGTTGAGCCAGCGAGTATACGAAGCTGCGTGCACCAACAGCAAAGCCTCCCTATCTGTCACTCAAAGTACACACTGAACACGTGTCATGCCAATGAGGACGTTTCCTGGCCTCACTGGTGTCTCCCCAGAGTGGGCGGAAACACTCTCCTCTGTGGATGTGGTATTTCGAGAGCTGACCTTTGCAGCGAAGTCAAGCTTGCAAAAGACACCCTCCCCAGTCACAGGAGGGCACCAAGCTCACCCAGCAACTGATGTGCTGGGGGTGGGGGGGGACACCAGTGACTTAAAGTGCTGCCTAAAGCAAGAGCCTTTGTCCCTGACTCAGATTTTCTGTAAAATGAGAAACCCAAAATGGCAGCAAGCAGATGCCTGCTCTTCCCTCCCGGGCTCGCAGCACAGAGCCCGCAGCAGCTCCTCTGGCTGGCATCTGCATCTCTTTGCCTCACTGCCTTCTCTGGTGGCTGGAGCCTGCTGTACCTTCTTCATCCATGCTGGCCAGGTGTGCTAGAGAATCAGCACGCCATGTGTGCCACTGTCGAGCCAGCTTGCCTGCTTGGAGGTGAACAGCATACTGGTCCTCCCTCATCCCTGCGGTGGGATAACCCCAGGTACAAGCTTTGCACTGGCTCCCATAGTTCCAGAGGGCCAAGTCACTAGCCTGCTCCACAATGAGCCCCTGATTGGCTGCTTTCCCTGGGCCACATGTCACTCCTGTCCTAGGATCACCTCCTAAATAAACCCCTGATACTGAGAGCCTTGTTCCATGCTCAGAACTCAGCCTTCCTCCTGGGTGAGGAAGAGAACCCAGAGCAGAAAGCAAAGTGCCCTCACCTCTGTGCCTCTGGAAAGTGCTTCATAAAAGTCAGCGTTTGTTATCACCACTGCTATTTATTATGGATATGGGGAGGAAACGAGACAGGAAAGGCTTCCAGGAAATTGTTCAACTAATTCAGGTTGGCGTTGTGGAATAATGGGAAACAAAGTGGGCCAGGAATTAACAGAATAATTAAGCTCCACCTATCTTATTTGTGGAAAGATAGGATCATAGAAGCCCTGGCATCCGCCAACTTAGGAGGGAGGCTGAGGCTTGCAGGAGCACCTGGGGCGCCATGGAGAAGGGCAGAGGATGGGCTCATCTGCGGCCTGGGCTGTGTGGACAGTAGTATCCGTGCAAGTTCTGAGTGCCACACAAATACATGGAGCAAGCCAGGCGTGGTGGCGCACGCTTGTAATCCCAGCATTTGGGAGGCTGAGACCTAGAGGATCGCGATTCGCGGACAGCCTCAGCTACTTAGTGAGGCCCTCTGCAACTCAGTGAGACCCGGTTTCAAAATAAAGAATAAAAAGTAGGGCAGGGGGTGTAGCTTGGAAGTCGAATGCCCCTGGGTTCCAACCCCAAACCCGTCCAAAAAAAACCACATGGAGCAGTGTACGATGGTGTGTGATGATCCCACAAGGCCCTGGGGGGGGCCTTGTGTTCTCTGCAAAATGTGGGGAATGTGTGATAGTGACCTGGGGTCCCAGTCAGCCTGCATGTGTCACTCACAAAGCAGGCGGCCCTGGGTGACCTCCAGTCCAGTTACAGTTCTCAAACCCACCACGGTGGCCAGTCACAGCCCAGCATACCAGGTCATCCTGCCCAAACTTCTTGTATTGCCCATGCTGTATCCAGAGAGGTGGAGTATGCCATGCGTGTGTGGGGCAGGCTCAGGCACCCTGATCCCGCCAGTGTTGGTGGCTGCCGGCAAAGAAAAGGCACACAAGCGGTCCAGGGGTACCTTCCCCTCTCCTTTCTGGCTTGCCCAGAACCACGCCCAGTGACTCTTGATGGTGTCACCTTGGCCTCCTCTGCCTGAAGGAGCCAGGCTCAAGCACAATGTGTTTATGAGCACATTCGCTTCACATCCAGTGGGGAGTGTGCCAGCACGGTTCCTCAAAGCTAGACGACTAGCCGGGCATGGTGGCGCACGCTTATAATCCCAGCATTTGGGAGGCTGAGACCGGAGGATGGCGGTTTGAGGACTGCCTCAGCTACTTAGTGAGGCACTCTGTAACTTAGTGAGACCCTGTTTCAAAATAAAGAATTAAAAAAAATAGGGCAGAGAGTGTAGCTCGGAGGTCGACTGTCTCTGGGCTGGGCAGGGCTTTGCCTCAGCTCAGGTGTCTGTGTCCCCAGCCCCTAGAGCACGCTTGACACACAGCAGGTACTCAAACATGGCTAAAGGTGGGCAAGGTACTAATTTCTCTGAGACCAAGTTTCCTCATCTAAGAAATGGAGCTGACTGCTCCTATGGCTCGAGGTTGTTGTGAAGAGTTGAAGTGGCATAGCCAAATGCCTGGCCCCTTGTAACGCCCACTGACCAACAGCACGGACAACAAAGGAAGGTTTTAGTGGATTCCGTTCAAAGGCTCAGCACACCTTTCATGTGTCAGGCACAAAGCGTTCAAGCGCAAAAGGCCCCCAGTGAGCTCCAACCTTAGAGGATTTGAAATATGCCTGGCCATCCAGAAGCAATAAACAAAGAAATCACTTACAAGACTGTGTCCACTCTGAATACCTGGTCACGAGCTTGAACTTTGGACTTTCACCTTCTGGCAATGGGAAATCACTAAGAATTATGGCTAAGGGTGGTGACTTGGTCAGACTGCTGTTTTAAGAGGAGGATCCTTGAGGCTGTGTGGAGGTTTGAGTAACAGGGGAAAGGCTGGAGGCAGAACGGTGAAGACATTAAATCATTTAGGGGAAAATGATGAAGACAAGGAAGGAGAGGGCAGCAGAAGCAGGAGACAGGCCAGACTCAGAAGGAAAACAGTGGACAGGGAGGGAGAGAGGTCCACAGGATGGCACCCCCTGGCTCTAATTCTGTCTTAGGACAGAGATCTAGGGCCTTCATACTCTGGGGTCCACGACCATTCAAGCCTCAAAGTTTTCTTGACTTCTTTGAGCCCCAGTTTCCCAGTTACCTTTGAAGGTGAGTTTTTGGAACTCATTTACAATTAGGCAGACCTAACTAATGAAGGGCACACACGCACGTGCTCTCTCTCTCTCTCTCTCTCTCTCTCTCTCTCTCTCTCTCACACACACACACACACACACACACACACACACACACCACACAAAGGAGCTTACTCTTCCAATACATTGCTCCCTTACACTCTTATTGAATAGAGCAGTCCAGCCTTATAAATTCCACAGAGGCAGAGCACAGGCATATAAAAAGTCAACTTTTAAGAAACTTTTTTCCTCTAATAAAATCTTAGGAGGAGCCCCAGTGTAGGAAAGTGATAAAAGCAGGGCCGGCCTGATTGAAGGGTGGGTGGGTTGGCTGCCTGCCCCAGAATCTCTGCTTTCCTCCAGGCGCCTGCCTAGAGCTCTGGGTCCCCCAGGGAGCCCAGTGGAAAGGCCCTGGATCCAGAACCAGTGCCAGTCACTCAGTGTGGAAGTTCCTGTGTTCTAGTTTCTTAAGAGAATTACCTTTGTGTGACCCTTCCAGCCATCAGGTCTACTGATCTACAGACATGGGCAAAGACTCCATTACTAAAATTACACTGAGGGGAATAAGCCAGAACAACCTGTTAGGTGTGCATGAAGACACTGCTTTCTGCATCACTATGAGACAGTAACTCAGAATCAGAAAAGGTCTAAACTGCAGATTTTTTAAAAAAAAAATGCATTTTCATTCATTTTAACTGTTCAAATGTATTGTTAACAAGGTTTCAAGGCGAGTCCTTGCTAAGTCTGCTTTCATTTTTTTAAAAAGTTCATTTGTAAATAGTGACATCAGTGGTGCTTAAACATCGCTTTCTCATGTAAGGAGGTAAAGCATGCCCCTGCCTTGCTATTTACTTTCTGAACTGGCTCCATGTACAAGTTTCCCATGGATGGTATAAGGGTAAATTTCATCCCAGGCCAGGTCAGATAATCATAAATTCTAAACGACTGGAGTCAAATGGATGTATTTGCTGAGTCCAAGCACAGATTCTAGGAGGAAGGAATCGGTATCTGAGGTCAGATTATAAAGGAGAGAAGAAAGAGCAAAGCTCTCCCAGAGACCAGAGTCAGAGGGTCTCCGGGGGTCTGCTGGTTCCTGTTGGCCTTGACCTTCCTCTCTCCATCCCAGGCCACCCGGCCCGCAGCATCCCCGGAAGGAGGGCATCTCGCTTAGTCCTCTACACCACCCTCCCCACACGGCCCCAAGCTTCTGTGCACCTTGGAACGTGAGGGGATGCTGGACTTCCAAGACAAAGTCTACCTAAGGCACATGTAAGGACCCGTGAGTCAGAACCAGTCACGCTGACAGCCGGGGTGAGGCCTCAGAACCGCCCCGAGGCCCATTGTCCGCGGTGGGGTTCCTGTTCCTGCTGTTTTCAAGGGTGGAGTAGCCAGCTGGTTGCCCTCCTGTCTCCCACCAGAAACTCCTGTGGATCTGAAGCCAGCCCTCGAGGCCTTTGGCTGGCACTTCTCCGGGGTACATGACCCATGCCACAGGAGGATTTCCTAACAAGGCCTGCCTTCCGTACCAGATGTGGCAGAACCCTCAGTGGTCTGGTGGCTTCCTCTCAGCTGCTGGTCTATGCCCCTGTGAAGGCCACATCAGCTCTGTTGCCCTGGCCAAGAGGCTGGATGTTTTGGGGAAAACCGAGTAAGAGAAGGAAGGAGGTAAAGGAGGGGCCAGAGTCTTCTAGTATTTCATCCAGGTGTTAGAGAGCTGAAAGGTTTTTTTGTTTTTTTACCTGGCATGTTCTTAAAAAAAAAAAAAAAGCAACAGAGCATTGTTTTATGTCACCACACATCTGTGCAACTCTGCACTTGTGTTTTGATCTTGGCAACCCTCCAGAGAGGCGCTGGAGTCCACGCAGAGGCTGGGTGTCGCTGCCCCGGCGCTGCAGCAGGCTGGCGCTGACCCCCGGCTGTGTTGTCCAACTGCTAATCAGAGGATCACCCTGCTCACCTTTGACTGGCTGCTGTGGCTTACCCCTGCCTTCTTCCATCACTGATTGCTACGTATGGCTGGTCTGCAGCCTCTACCAGCTGTTGGGAATTTATTTCTAATAGGGTTAATGTTTTCAACCATTTTTGTCTGCAATTGGAGCCCACCTGCCCGTCCTGAGGTTGTGGAGTGCATTCCTGTCCCTGGGGAGTATGACGAGCATTCTGATCATTAACAGCCTTTTCACAGTGACATCCTTACTATCAAAGGGCACAGGGATGATTGACCTTGGCATCCAGGATTAAGGCAGCATTATTTTTCTTGATTACCAGCAGCAGAATAGAAGGGAAATTATAAAGCCATTGAGAGGATTAATATGGCCTTGATCTCTCTCTCCTGCTCTTTATCTCAAGTGATTAAAATTCTGAAGGGGAAAAAAAATGGTCATGTAGCATACGCTGGCTGCCACAGACAGATACGGTATCAGCACCACGCATCAGCTCACGGTGACAGCCGCGCAGAGGTTAATTATGCATGCTGTATATAGTTTTAATCACTTTAATCAGAGCACTGTTCTGCTACAGCCCCGGCTATAACTTCTCTACAAGCAGAGGAAGCACTTCAGGCATGGTGGTGTTTGTGTAGGGAAAGAAAAAGGAAGAAAAATGGTACATTAACCACAGAAAGGAAGATAATGCAAAAGCTATTGACTGAACAACAGGATTAAGCCTGGTATCTGCCGTGGACTTGCCGCGGATGGCTAAGTGAGGCTGAGCACAGGGGCAGGGGCGCTGCGGGCCGTGGGCACAAAGATTCCGAGGCACGGCCTGGGCCCCTGGAGAGGGCATGACGCCCAGGCATCAGGGCTCTGGGGTCTTGGTCTCTGCTAAGTCCTGAGGCCACAGGCAAGTGGCAGAGCCCTGGGCCCTGGCTGCCCCCTGGCACCAAATGGTGTGTACAGGCACCTCTGACGCTTGCACACCTCCCAAGGGCAGGGTCTACCTCGTCCCTTCACACGCCTTTCCCTAGCAACTGCAGATTCATGCTAATGATGACAGGCACCAGACCATCAGCTCTGACTTGTACCAAACTCTTCTATTCTGTTTCAGATCACAGCAATGAACTATCAATCACAAGCTTTTGAAAGCCACCCTGTTCGCCCTTCCAACTTCTTGGTTTGGCTTCACTGTTACATAGTAAGAATGTTGAGAAGCCTTTTCAGTGTTGTGGAGAATTTCAAACTATGCAAGTTACTGCATACAGAATTTAGGTGCTCCCGACTTATACATCCCGACAAACCATCATAAGCTGAAAATATCGACAATGCATTTTACACTCCAGATCTACTGATCATCACAGCTTAGCACTGCGGTACAGGTGGGGCACCAGCTGTTTACCTCATGACTGCATGCCTGGCTGGGGCTGCAGCTCAGTGCTGCTCTCCAGCACCCGGAGTGGATGGTACTGCATAGTGCTACTGGGAAAAGGTCCAGATTAAAAATTCAAAGTAGTTTCAACTGAATATGATTCACTTGTGCACCATGGTAAAGTTGAAAAATTGTTAAGTCGAACCAACCTCATTCTGTATTACAAATTAACTGCCCTTAAAGAAAAGTAATTGTAGAAGAGAGGAGACCAATTGGGTAATTCTCCCAAAGAGAAATTACTGGCCATCTGATATAAAAGTTGTCGTCCAAGAGAATCTCGGGACAATTTCACCATTTTCATTATGATCGTCTGTAATAGAAAATGTTAATAAGAAGTAATTTTTTGATCTTGTCCCGGGTAGTGATTACATAGGCATTTACCTGGTGATAATTCATTCAGCTGAAATCTTTGTACTTTACCATATGCATGTTGTAGTTCCATTAAAAGAATTTAAAATGTCACAGGGCAGCCCTGATGTTAGGAGAAAAATAACATTTCCTCTAGAATAAAAATGATGATTACTCCTTCCTTCCTTCCTTCCTTCCTTCCTTCCTTCCTTCCTTTGTTTCTTTCTTTTTCTTGGTGGTACTGGGGGTGGAAACCAGGGGCTTTCTTCCTCCAGGCTATACTCCCAGACCTATTTTATACTCTATTTGAAACAGGGTTGCACTAAGTTGCTGAGAGCCTCACTAAGTAGCTGAGGCTGGCTTTGAACCTGTGTGATCCTCCTGCCTCAGCCTCCTAAGCACCAGGATTACAATCGTGCGCCACCACGCCCGGCTTGCTTCCCTCCCTCCCTCCCTCCCTCCCTCCCTCCCTCCCTCCCTTTTTCTTCTTTCTTTCTTTCTTTCTTTCTTTCTTTCTTTCTTTCTTTCTTTCTTTCTTCTTTCTCCTTTTTTGTGGTACTGGGGATTGAGCTCAGCAGTACTCTACTACTGAGACACAAATACATATTCCACTGACTTCTAAAAATTTTTAAATTTTGAGACAGGGTCTAGCTAAATTGTTCAGATTGACCTTGAGCTTGCTACCCTCTTGCTACACTTCTGGAGATGCTGGGATTACAGGCATGCACCACAGTACCCAGCATGTTTATTTTTTAAGTAACTGAATGTAAAATGTTTAAATTTTAATATGAAGAAAAATGTAAAAGATATCATTTAATTTTAGGGAGAAAATGCTCCTAATTACCAAGGAATATAGAAATACTTTTATAATATTTTTCAAAAGTGCCTAAATGCAGAGATATGAACACTACATATACTTTAATGGAAGTTTACCTTAGCCTTCCACAAGTGAATTTGGTAATATATTTCATTTATTAAGATGTAGTCCTTCTGTTCCAGCAAATTCACTTGTAGAAATACATTCTAAAGAAAATAACTTGCAGGCCAGGAGTGGTGGTGCACACTTGTAATCCCAGTGCTTGGGAGGCTGAGACAGGAGGATTGCACAGGTTTGAAGTCAGCCTCAGCTACTTAGTGAGGCTCTCAGCAACTTAGTGAGACTCTGTTTCAAATAAAGTATAAAAAAATAGGTCTGGGAGGATAGCCTGGAGGTCAAAAAGCCCCTGGGTTTTCCACCCCCAGTACCACAAAGGACAAAAAAAAAAAAAAAAAAAAAAAAAGAACTTGCATCTATGGAAAGGTACATATAAGACATTCACAGGAAGTAATCTAAATACTCTTTTTTTTTTTTTTTTTGGTGGTACTGGGGTTCCTGGAAGCCCTTCTACCTCTGGGCTACACTCCAGACCTTTTTTTTTTTATACTTTTTTTATTTGGAAACAGGGTCTCTTAAGCCAGCATGGCTAGCTTTGAACCTGCGCGATCCTCCTGTCTCCACTTCCCAAGCGCGGGGATTACAAGCGTGCGCCACCATGCCGGCTGTAATCTAAATACTCTTGATGGCCCAATCCATGTGGAAGGTCTAAGTGTGCCATGCAGTGGTATTACTGACGTGGAATCATGCTGGTGCTAGAGCAAGAAGTCAAAAGGAGGCTACTACATGCAATACTTCCTGTGACACTCACTCTACTACAACTCTGCACACCTTTGCACACTTTCCCAGGAAAAGGTGTGGAAAGACAGAACTTAAAAGCTGTGTGACAGGACTGCAGGTGTTATATTTCCTTTTCATATCTTCTCAGTTTTTATACTTTTTTTTTTTTTGGTGGTACTGGGGTTCCTGGAAACCCTTCTACCTCTGGGCTACACTCCCATACCCATTTTTATACCCTTTTATTTGGAAACAGGGTCTCCCGAGCCAGCACAGCTGGCTTCGAACCTGCACGCAATCCTCCTGTCTCCACCTCCCAAGCGCGGGGGTTATAAGTGTGTGCCACCACGCCCGGCTCTCTGTTTTTATACTTCTACAGTGAAAACTAAAAGAGGGAGATCATCTAAAGATTTTTAGTTGGAAAACAAAGATCTGTCTCCATTAGACACAGCTTGCACCTCTAACCAATTGTCCAATGTCCAAAAAGCCCTGCACTCAGGGGGAGACACACTGGACAAAGGAGCAGAAGAAAGGCCTGCTCTCCTCGTGGTGTGAGACATGCAAGAGCGTCATGGTGGCAGCTGCTCTCTGCCAAGGGCTGGTTTGTATAGGACTACTGCTAATCCTCAACAGCTCTGCAAGACAGAGCTGTGATCCCCACATGCGGGAACACGAGGCTCAGAGCAGCTGGCTCCCCGCACGTGGAGAGTAGCAGAAGGTGAGGAGATGCTAGGCCACTATGGGTCGGATGTTCATTCTGATTGACTGAGGGTCTGTTCCTGAACAGATTTTGAACCAGTGTCACTCTCATTCCAATGCTGGATCTTTTAACCCTACCCTTTCACTAAGAACAATTTTCCATAATCTAAGAGTTAGGATTTATACATAAGTGGAAGGGAGAGAGATGGAGGGAGGGGAGAGAGACAGACAGACAGACAGACAGACACACACACACCATGACCTTAAGAAAGCCTTGCTTTAGCTGTGCATTATGGCACATGCCTGTAATCCCAGTATTTGTGAGGCCAAGACAGGAAAATCGCAGGTTCACAGCCAGCCTCAGAAACTTACTGAGGCCCTCTGCAATTTAGTGAGATTCCGTTTCAAAATAAAAAATAAGAGTGTATTCATTTCAAGTCATCCCGCATACCATTTTGGCATGGGGCTGTATTTCTATCTCCTGTATTTCTATCTTTTAATAAACTTCTTTAAATCTTCAAAAAAATAAAATAAAAAATAAAATAGGGCTGCTTGCTCAGAGGTAGACATTCCTGAATTCAATCCCCAGTACCACATACACATAATTAATTTAAGGAGAAAATCTTTATTAATATTAAGACATAATTTAGTTTCCACAAAAGTTACTTGTGGAACACTGGGTGGAGTCTGACAGATGAAAATGCTAAGATGTGCTATCTCCAGGCAACCTCTTCGCTTCCTTTCAGCCATAGGGACTCCACAGAGAAGCACAGTTGGCTTCTCTACATCCAGTGCCTCTGTTTTCCCAGGAAAGATAGTAAGTATCCAACACCTCCAATCTTTCACATGGCCACTTACGTTCTACTATGACAGTGTGTTTTGGGTCTTGAAATGTGAAATACTATTTTTAATTATCTTAAATTTGAAGTATTATAGGCTGTTGTGAGCTCCTGATAGCAATCTAATTGGTTTTACAGCTTAAAATTATAGACACAACACCCAGAGAAACAATACTTCCTGGAAGCCTTTACTAAAAGCATCTATTCATTTAAAGAGAATGAACCCTGGTAAGAAGATTTTAATATGGTCTTCCATCTGGCTCAGTTTCTATCTAGGGTTTAAGAAATTTAAGTGGCAATTCCTTCCCACATTCCAGGGTACAAGATCCTCAAAACAGGACCTGCAATATCAGATCAAAAACTTGTTATGTAACTTTTAGCTGAACACAGATTTCCAACTTAACAGGAGATGGAGAGGATGGCATTAAGAAAGCTGGAGATTAGATTTTTGGAGACAGTTGTGAGAGTGCTGGGAGCTTGGCTTAACCCCATTGCCTTGAGCCAAGTAAGGGGCTTCCAGGGCACAGAAACCATTTGGGTACATGCCCCTGGCCATTTGAGGGAACAGTGGAAGGGGGGCTGACTCACACCAGGGTGACCTAGAAGCTCAGGGGGTTGGATGAGGGCCTGCCATAGAAGAGCTGCCCCTTGGGAGGTAACCACACTTTTCCCACAGCCAAGAGACCACCAAGGAGGAAATTCCCATGGATCATGTAGGAGCCATGGGAGAGTTCAGGGAAACACGTACTCAGTTGGGGACAGGGAGAAGAAACTGAAGTGAACACAGGAGAAGCCCTGTGGCCGCACACAGCCTGGACCAGGAAGACTAGCTTCAGAAGTACTTCCTCTGCCAGGGGCCAGGGAGCTTAACTTCCGATTAAAGGATTATTAAAGGACTATTTCTTGTCCCAAGAGTGACATAAAAGGTAACTGTCAGAAACTGGCTGCGGTGAACTTCTGGTTTGGGCTCCTATATAGAAAGATTTGGAAAAAACAAAAACAAACAACAACAACAAAAAAACTCACTTCTACCATTACAAGAAAACTGCTGGGTGGGCAAAGTAGTGACTTTTCTTGACCTGTTCAGAGGACAGAGAACTGAAGTTTCTGGGGGCTGAAACTAACCCCAAATCTATACGACTTAGAGATGGGCGTTTCCAGGGAGGAAAGGACCTGAGCATGAGGAAGGGACCTGAGCATGAGGAAAGGACCTGAGCATGAGGAAGGCAACCAGCATTACTTATCTGGGACAGATATCCAGATAAGAGCTACTGTGCATGTGTGAAGCCCTAGGGAGCAGGATGTAAAGCATTAGTTAACAGACTAGAGGAGGGTTTCCTGGAGACCTTCTGGGTGCTCAGTTGTGGATCAGTGGGAGTCCTAAGAAAGCTCCCCCATGATGATGGTTAGGGAGGGCAACAACAGACCCTGCAAAAATACTGATCCAGGCCCCTCTCTCCAAAGTCCCTACAACAAATACCTTAATCTGCAGGGAGAAAGACAAAACAACCTCCCTCCCCCAAACCTAAAGCTTTAAGACATTAGCAAAAACCTACTGTCACCACAGAAAGGTAGTGGCAGCCCCACTGGAGTCTACCACATCCATCCCTCCTAGAACCCTTAAGGATTAAACACCTTAATATGCAGGAAAAAGAACAAAAACAACCATGTAGCTGCAGACAGGGCAGTGGAGTAGAGGGGAATACCACCAACCTGGAAGGGGCAGGACTACATGCTAGGACAGGGCCATGGCATGCAGCCCAGGGTCACAAGGCCTACCTAAGAATGACGCTTAGGCAGAGACTGAGAGAGTGCCCTCCATCCCTGCCCTGCCCACATGTGCAAATCACTGAGGGATGAAGCTGAAGGAGCCTCCTTCTGGGGAACAATGCAGAGCTGCCTCCCTCGAAAAATCAGCCCGCACCATAAGCATAAGCTACCACTAGAGAAATATGAAGCCTCTGGTGGAATGAGGGTAACCATAGCAACAACAAACTTTAATCCCCACCTAATCTCTGGGTAGCTTAACACAAACCCTCATAGTAAAGGCCTAGCAGAAAAAAGGCATGTTCATCTCCAAGCTTGAGAAATGTCTAGGTCAGTAGATATGACATTCTGGCTTTCAAAAAATAATAATTAAAAAAAGCATATTAAAAATCAAAACAAAGAAGACATTCCACAAAGAGACAAAATGATCATCAGAACTAGACGTAGATGTGACATGGATTAGATAAGAAGTTTAAACCAAATGTAGTTGATGTGTTCTAATATTTTAAAAAGATACTATCAGCTCTGAGAGGAAGAATATCTTTGAAGGACTCATGAGCAGACTCAAAAGAACCCAAAGTACTTATCTTAAAGTTATGTCAACAAAATTGCCTAGACTGAAATGCCAAAGGGGCAGGAGGGTGAATAAAACCAAACAAAGCATTAAAGAAATGTGGAATAACAAAGAGTTTAATTTATATGTATTTGGAATCCTACAACAACAAGTAAACAAAAGGACAGAGAAATGGTTGAAGAAAAAATGGCCGAGAAATTTCCAAAGTTAATGACAGACACCAAACCACACATCCAAGCGTATAGAATATCACACAGAATAAGAACAAACAAAAACCCATATCTAGACTTTATATTCAAATTGCTAAATATAGAGGGCAAAGGATAACTTAGGAAGCCAGAGGGAAAAAAGATACACTGCCTGAGATAAGGATGAAATATAGCAAGCTTATTAGAAATGATGCAAGCATAAAGACAACGGGAATGGTATCAAATAGTGAACTTAAAATGTCAATGCAGAATTCTGTACCCAGCAAAACTACCTCCCAAAATGAAGAATTAGATATTTTGAGGCAAAGACAAAAGTGAAACTCAGGTTATTTTAGACACATGAAAGAAAAAATTTCAGGCAGAAGGAACATAATATAGGTCAGATACCTGAATAGATGCAAAGAAGAGCTTCATAAAAAGAAGAAATGAAGGTAAATTAAGATTTTTTTTCCTTTTAAGTTCCCTAAAAGATTACTATTTAGAGCTATGCTGGTAAACAATAATATTGTGTGTTAGAATATGTAAAAGGAATGTATGGCAATAATAATAAAAGGGCTGGCAGGGAGAAACTGGGAATATATAGTTGTAAGGCTCTTATACTGTATGTAAAGCAGTATAATACTGTGTGGAAGTAGATTCAGATTATTTTAAAATTTATTGAACATCTATAATAGCCATGATAAAAATATCAGAAAAGCGGTATAAAATCAATGAAACCAAAATTAAAAAAAAAAAGCAATAAAGGTGATAATTTTCAGGGCAAACTGGGCAAGAAAAAGAGAACATATGCCAATTATAATACCGGGATGAAAGTGGGGATAACACTACTCATATCATATACATGAAAAAGGTAAGAAAGAAATATCTTGAACAGTCCCCAACAACTTAGATAACATGTACTATTTCCTTGAAAGAAAGAAGCTACCAAAACTCACTCCAGAAGAAATGCATAACCTGAATAGTCTTAATTTGTTAACTAAATTATATTAGTATTTGAAATCTTTAAAATAAAAATGAGGTAAAACAAAACTCCAAATGCAGTTAGTGTCACTGGTGGAAGTTTTCAATCATGCCAACTCTACATAGTCTCTTACAGAAAAAGAAAGGAGATTCTCAACTTACTTCATGAGGCCCACATTACCCTAATGCCAAAAATAGGGTCAATGCCAAATACTTTATAGGCAAAGAAAACTAAAGAGGAATGAATGTCCTTCATGAAGACAGATGCAAACACTTTCAACAAAATATTAGTAAATTGCATCCAGGAATACACAAAAGTATACAGAGAAAAATACCCTATTACCAAGTGGGTTTATCCTGGGATTGTACTGTAGGGGTGCTGGAAAGCAGGCTGGAAGAAGCGCTTTCCCCCCAGTATGAGAGGTTAACTAGAGAAGTCTTCTTCCATATTAGGATTAGAAATAAGGTATTAAAATATAGAGTTAAGATATAGAAGTAAGGTAGGATTGGAAATAGAATGAAGATCCATAAGCCCAGCTGCCAGGTTGCAGGATTCAAGGATGAGGGTAGGGGACCCACAAGGTCAAAGCCTCTAATCTCCAGCTTGCCGGCCAAGGTCTTTGTAAATGGGATCCCATCCCCATATCTCTGAGCTAGATCAGCAAACAAGGCCAGGCTAATCTGCTCTCCAGGCAGATTATTCAGTGCAGAGATAAGCCTGGCCCAGCCAAGGTGGGTGGGAAAGGCAGAGCAGGCTCTCACGTGTGTGGATGCATGTTTTAACATTATTGGTTGTACTTGTTTGTCCTTGTATCTGATTGGTTGTATTCTAAGGTTGGCGGGCTCGAACTTTTGGCGGGCTCTGACGTGTGTAACCACTCCCTCCTAGGGTTATAAAATTCAGAGCGTGGAGTGGGGAGGGGTCGAACCTCGGCCATAGTGTCTTGGTCTCGACCCCTGGCTAGCCGGGACAGCTGCAGCACAATAAACCTCGCGTGCATTTTACATCTCTTGTGAGTCCTTCGATATTTGGGTTGGTGGGCAATTCTCGGACCCTTCAGTACAGTGGTTCACCAATTAATGTAATCCACCATATTAACAGAGTAAGGGAGAAAACGTCAAGAGATGCAGAAAAATAACTTGACAAAGTTCATCACAAGTTCATAACAAAGTCTCTCAGAAAAACAGAAGGGAATCTTAACCAAATATGAAACATCCAAAGAAGCATGCAGCTAGCATTTAACTTCATAATGAAAGGCTGGCGGATCCCCCCTTAAAATGGGAACAAGAAAGACTATCTTCTCACCATCCTGCACTACGTCCTATCTAGTCCTAATCAGTGCAATAAAGCAAGAAAGTGAAATAATACACATTGGGAAGGAAGAAACAAAACTCTTTATTCACAAACGAAATGATCATCTATGCAGAAACTGCCTAAATACCTGTGAAAAGCTTCTGGAACTAATGAGTTAAGCAAGATCATAGTATACAAAGTCAATTATCTCTGGACAACTGTGTTCCTACATTTCAGAAATGAACAAGGGGATTCTGGGACAGAAAAACAAAACAAAACACCAAACCAAAAATTATCATTTACCCTAGCACATAAAGAAGTATTCTTGTATAAATCTGTCAAGACATGTGCATGATCTCTGCGTTAAAAATATATAAGGTGCTGAGAAAATAAATCAAAGATGGACCGCCGGGCCAGGCGTGGTGGCGCATGCTTATAATCCCCCGCGCTTAGGAGGCAGAGGCAGGAGGATCGCGCTGGTTCGAAACCAGCCGCGCTGGCTTAAGGGACCCTGTTTCCAAATAAAAATATAAAAATAGGCCTGGGAGTGTAGCCCGGAGGTAGAAGTGTTTCCAGGAACCCCAGTACCACCAAAAAAGAAGAAGAAGAAGAAGAAGAAGAAGAAGAAGAAGAAGAAGAAGAAGAAGAAGAAGAAGATGAAGAAGAAGAAGAAGAAGAAGAAGAAGAAGAAGAAGAAGAAGAAGAAGAAGAGGAAGAAGAAGAAGAAGAAGAAGAAGAAGAAGAAGAAGAAGAAGAAGAAGAAGAAGAAGAAGAAGTAGAAGAAGAAGAAGAAGAAAAAAAAAAAAAGAGAGAGAAATCAAAGACCTAACTGAAAGGAGACTAAGAGTATGTTCACAGATTGGAAGATAGATCCTTTTAAGAAGCCAGAGTCTTTCCAATTTATCTATAGACTTAATGCAAGGTCAGCCAAGTATCCTCTATAGAACACCTGACCACTCCCTTCCAAAGTGCCAAGGTCATGAAACAGAAGGAGATAATGAGAAACTGATGTTGGAGGAGACCAAGGACACATAACAACATAGGCCATGTGATGTCTGGAAGCAGATATTGCAAATCAAAAAGACTTTAAGCAAAAACCATTGGAATCCAAGTAAGCTCAGTGGTTTAGATGATGGTGATATACTGATGTTAATTTCTTAGTTTTGATGAATGTATCATGGTTATATAAAATGTTATGGGAAACTGGGTGAAGGGTATTTGGGAACTCTCTGGACTAGCTTTGCATTTCTTCTGCAAATTTAAAATTCTTTAGAGTTAAATTTTTTTTTTTTTAAGTATAAAAGGCACCTGCTGGAGACTTCCCCTAAGGGGTTGGGAATGAGAGTCTATGGAGAGCACTCGAATGGGCGGTGGGAGACAGGAATAAGAGCTATTCATTCAAGAATGATTATGCTTTCTGAGCCCCACTTCTTCAATGTGGCAGTTATATCCTTACTGAGCACTTCTTTTATTCCTGAGAGCCATCACTGTCCCCTGGAAGCTGGCAGGCAAGGTCAGCTACCTCAGCTTAAAAGGGGCAAAGAGCTGTAAAAATAACGAGAAGTGGCAATTACTTGATATATTAGAATAAATTTATAGAATGAGAGTTAAGTTTAATATATCAATGCCCCATGGAAATGATGGCCCCTACATTATAATATCTTTATGGAGTCTTAAAAGCAAAGTGTTATATAGCTTTACATAAACTTTTCTGAGTGCTGACCAAGGCTTTGTATTAAACGATAATGCATTTTTAAATGCCTTTTATTGTTTTGATCATTTCTACTTTTAATGATGCAATGGCAGGACTCCATTCACACAGAACAGTTCACATTACCCTTAGATGTATAATCCCAAATACATCCAGGACATTTTTAACTTGTAATACTCAAGGGACAATAAATATCGGATGGCTTTTTACCCCACAAATAAACAACTTAAGCAACACTTTTGTTTCTTCCCCTGTGGGAACAAAAGAGAACAATGTATTATTTGTTAAAGGTTGCAGGTGATGTGTTAGGTTGGTTTTCAATTTAAATGTACACTCGAGCCACCTTTTGCTGGGTGAGAAGGCATTTCCACATGCAGGTGACTGATTGCCTATGAGAGCCTATGTCCTTCTCCAGATTAAGTCTCAAAACCCTAACTTCTCAACAGTGAAAAGTGGCACATCCCCATTTCCCGGCCTGCAAGGACAACACGGCTGATGGGCCCCAGAGTGGACTGGATGTGGCATATGTAAGAAGAGGCGCTGCTGGTGAGAGAGGTGGACAGGGGCTGAGCTGGGGGAGCAGCGTGCAGAAAGCTCCTCCAGACCCTGACTCAGATACTCGACGTTCTTTGGGGTTTATCCTCCCCCGTGGAGATCTGAGAGAAATGAAAAAAGCGACCTTGCAAAAATGCAGTGTGCTAGTTTCCACTAATTTTTTTTTTAAAGAAATCTTCAGTTGGCAATGCCCCGAAGCCAAGTAGAATCCCCCACGCAGAATCAGCTTTGTTTTTCCCAAATGAGAAATGTCAATCGACTTCAAATTTCCCCTCCGTATTATTGCCTTCTCACAATGTAATGTAGTAATTTACATTTTCTTATATAGAGCAATGATACAGTACACATCATTTATTCTGCTCATCATATTAGGCAACAAAAGCAAGACATGTAGCTGCTTCTCACTCTAGAGGCTAAGAAGATGCTAAAGGAAATTGTTTTCATAAAGAGCAGCCCATGAATATACCTGAGTGTGCAAGCTTCGGGTAACAGGTACGCCTTTAGTGCATAAAGGAATACAATAAACAAGTGTCAGTTTACATTCATGCTAATGTCTGAAATCAGGATGAAAGCCCACAGTGTTTATCAATGCAATATTGAAACATTAGTAAATCCTTCTGGAAGAAAATCACAGATGAAAGAACAGGGTTTGACCATGGGTAGCAGAAGAGATTGCATTATCTGCTTGTGAAGACGCTCATATGTTTTATTTTATCTAATAGTGATGCAAATTATGTTACCAACAAAAATAGCAAATTTATTAACCAGATGTCACTGAGTCTGTAAAACCAACTTTGATAAGGTGGCTTTCTTCTCCTATTCTGCTTTAATAAAGTCTTGTCCTCTGTACAGACAGTTTTAATCTCATTCTATCAAAGGTCTGCTTGATGCTCTTTAATAATCATAGTGCTTCCCTGTGACAAATCCCCCTGCTCATATTCCACCAGTCACTGAAGCCAACGAAGCCACACATTTTTCAGAATCAATGGTTGGTGACAGGTTTGTTTATTGTTGATTAATAAACAATGAATGAAAGCACTCCAGTGGGTAATGTCAGGTTACTTGATTCTATTTCCTGCCGATTTCTAGGCTGACCTATGACTCAGCAGATTGGGGCATTTCTCTTGAACTTTACAGGCCACTCAGCTACAATCCATCAACGTAGCAGCTAAATATGCCAGGATTACCATTCTGCTGGATATACAAACAACCCTAATTACTCTTGAGTTATGAAGCAGGGCTCTGATGAGAGGTTCCATGCAATCCATGGACTTTGATCATCTCCAGATAGATAGAAAGGCTAAGTCATGGTCTGATAGAAATGATATTTATATTTCTTTTATAGAAGAAAAGGAAGGAAGGAAGGAAGGGAGGGAGGGAAGGAGGGAGGAAAATTTTGAGACAGTGAGAAAGGCATGCACAGTCAAGGAATAATACCTAAGAAATAAAACATTATTTCCAGGGAAAGTTCTGATTTAGAAAAATACATATTGTCTTGAAGCTGGAAAACAAGCTAAAGATCACAAATTCTATTTTAAGTTCTTGAAAATGTTTCAATCTAAAGAGCTAAGCTCTTATAAATTCCCACCCCAACCCCAGCCTAGTCAAATTTTAATTTCCTTATATGCTTGGGGAAAATATACTTTCAATGAAAACTCTATGCCTTTTCTGTCCTGGGTTAGGCTTTGCCTTTTCTTCAGCCAGTTTGAACTCATCCCCTCAGACTGAGACTGGCCCAGGGCAGTTGATGTTTCATTTGAACTCAACATGGTAAAATCATGCCTTTCTGTGTTAGATTACATCTTAATTTCCCAAAGCTCTTGTGTCAGCACTTGGAACAGTATGGCTTTTCCATTGGCACCAGGAATGAGGACTCGGGGCCACATTTGCCCTCTGCCTGGCATGTTTGTGGCTAATTTGTCAGAGGGACAGAGGAAGAAGGAGATGGCTGCACATGGGGCCTGAGCCCCCAGGGAGTTCACCAAGGGGTGGGTTGAGGGCATGGACTGCAGGCTTCTCCCCTCTGGTAGCTCATGGTCAGTGGGGCCAAATCCAAACTCTTCAGCCTGGATATCAAAGCCTTCAGCAATCTGTCCTCAAGCTCTTCAGCCCACTGATCCTCCACTCTCCCACTCTTAAAGGCATCTGCTGCTCCTGCATGCTGGGAGCCAAAGCTTCCCCATACTTTGTAGGCCCTACATGGTGCTCAGTCTCTCTTCTGAATTACTATGTGGTCTGGGGATTCTGGGCAGGTGGAGGAGTCTCTAATCTCTCTAGGAAAATGTGAGTTGTGTGAGCTGTTGTGTCCTTATCCTATCTTGCTTGCCCCCCCTCCCCCCACAGATTGCAGATTGCTGTGATCCAGTGACTCTGGTCTCTTTCCCTAAACACACAGACTCCTGCCTGCCCCAGGCTGTATCCTTGTTCTTTCTGCTGAGAAAAACAGCTGGCTACCTTTCATCCCTGGAAGTACAAATCCCTATCTGGAATTATCATAGCTATGCACTTGTTGACTTGTTGGTTATCTCTTTCCCCCACTGGGTTGAGGCTCTGTAGAAGGGCTCTGCCCTGCTCATCATAGAATTCCCAGAGCCTGGAATGCCGCCCAGCCAGTGAGAGGGGCTCAATCAATATTTGCTGAATTAATGAATACATGAATGAATCAGCTTTTAGCGTGGTTTGAGACCTAAAGAAGGCTCTGATTTGATTGTTATAGAGGATAGAAAGTGGCCTCCAAGTAATCAAAAAGACTTTAGGTCATATACTCTAAAATATCTAAAAATCAACTGCCAGGCAGGGTAATACACGCCTGTAATCCCAGTATTTGAGAGGCTGAGACAGGAGGAACTCAGTTTAAAGACCAGGGTCAGCAACTTCATGAGATACTTAGCAGTTTAGTGAGATCCTGTTTCAAAATAAAAAAAGAAAAGAAAATAGGGCTGGGGGCCCTATTTTAAAAGAAAATAAAATAGGGCCCCTGGGTTAAATCCCCAGTATTTAAAAAAAAAAATCAGCTAAAGCCGGGCGTGGTGGCGCACGCTTGTAATTCCCGCATTTGGGAGGCTGAGACAGGAGGATTGCATGGGTTCGAAGCCAGCCTCAGCTACTTAGTGAGGCTCTCAGCAACTGTGATACTGTGGATCCCACTGAAGTTTGGGATGGGCTGAGGGTGAAAATGGAAGATTGGGACCCATGTGCATACAGAACCATTAGGGGCAATGAACACTTTTACATCAAAACAAACTCTTTTCTCTGTAAGATATTACAAGTAGGCCCGTTCCAGGCAGAGTCACATTAAAAATGGACTACCCTAGCCAGTTAACACTCACTAGGATGTTTATTATGAAGATTATGAAGACAAAAAACAAAACCAGGAGTTAAATGTTAATGAAGTTGTATATAAACTGGAACCTGTATATATTATTGGTGGACATATAACACTGTGCAGCTTCTATGGAAAACAATATGGCAGTTCCTCAAAGAGTTAAACAGAGCTGGATGTGGTGGCCCACACTTGTAATCCCAGTAGTTGGGAGGCTGAAACAGGAGGATCACAGGTTTGTGGCTTGCCTCAGCAACTTAATGTTACAGATTGGGAGAATATGGTTGTGGGGAAACTGTTCCTGGGGACCCCTGTTAGGGTTCCGGACACAATTTCCCTCAAACCACAACAAAACCCAAAACGACCAAAACCAGAAAAAAAACGTGGGTTCTTGTCCTGAGCTAAGGATACATATACATAGCTTGGACAGTTGCTGAAGATTTAAAGAAGTTTATTAAAAAGATAGAAATACAGAAAATAGTTATAGCCAAATGGCATGCGGGGAGGATGGCCCGGGCCAATTCACCACCCCCAAGATACAGCACGTGGACCGGACTTTTTATACCCATGATCTCTATCTTGTTTACTTAATTCTGAAGTAGTGAACTCCCGGTAAGGTACCTCCCCCAGGAAGGTGTGGCAAGGTGTCTCCTTTCATGAAGGTCGACCCCTCCTACCATTTTAGCTAGCTTATCTAATCATGTAGATCTGTCTTTAGATAGAGAAAGTCCTAGTTCCCCTCTCCTATTGACTTGCTAATTACATGTAGCTAAGTCAATCCAAGTTTCAATAGCTGTTTGCTTCCTGACCAAAGCCAAGCCTTTCTCTCTCCAGGTCTGCCGCCATTTTGACACAATTATTTTTGAAATATATTAATAATCAGAGCTTTCTCAAATCTTCCTAGGCCATTCCCAATACTGGTACACTTAATGAGGCCCTCTGCAACTTGGTGACATTTTTTTAAAAAGTAATAAAATAGGGTTGGGAGTGTACATAGCTCAGAGGCCCCTGGGTTCAATCCCCAGTAAAACACACACATGCGCGCGCGCGCACGCGCGCACACACACACGTTAGTTACCATGTGACTTAGCAATTTCACTCTTATGTATATATCCAAATGAGTCAAAACCAGGGACTCAAAACAGATATCTATATGCCTATGTCCATAGCAGCAATATTCACAATAGCCAAAAGGTGAACAATTTAAATGTGTGTCAGTGGATAAACAGACAAAATGTTGTCTATCTATAGAATAGAATATTATTCAGCCATGAAAAGCATGCTACTGAGGTAGAAGAAGTAAAATATTAGGTAGAAAGGAGAAGAATTGGGAAGGAAAGAAAAATATAGTTTTAAAATCTGGAAAGGTCAAGCCGGGCATGGTGGCGCATGCTTGTAATTCCCACGCTTGGGAGGCAGAGACAGGAGGATCGCTCTGGTTCGAAGCCAGACGTGCTGGCTTAAGAGACCCTGTTTCCAAATATAAAAAAGTATAAAATAGGTCTGGGAGTGTAACCCGGAGGCAGAAGGGCTTCCAGGAACCCCAGTACCACCAATAAACAAACAAATAAATAAATAAATAAAATCTGGAAAGGTCATTCTCTAGCTCATCTAGGTGTCTTACGCAGAAGCCTGGATGAGCCCGCACCCTGAATCACAAAGGTCCTTTCCCCACCTGAGATTCCTAGTAAACAAAGGTTCCCTCAGGAGGGACAAGGTCCAATCCCACCTGGCCACTACCCATCAATTTCAAAGGTGAAAGACCAGACTCAGTGCAGACGTGTGTCACCCACACTTTAGAAGCCTTATAAAGGAAGAATCCCAAAGACCACCAGGGCTCTCTCATGCTTTCAAGATGGGCAGCTTTTCCCTAAATGTGTTACTTTACTTGAATTAAAACCTCTGCTTTATCTCTGATTGGCAGGTTTTGAAATTCTTTTCACCACAGAAGCCAAGAACCCATGACAGTACAACATGGGTGGACCTTAGAAATATTATGCTATGCGAAATGAGCCTAATATGAAAGGTCAAACATTGTATAATTCTACTCATTTGAGGTACCTATCAGAGTTAAGTTTACAGAGGCAGAAAGTAAAAGATATATAAGGGCAGGGCCCGCGGTGGGGAAAGTTAGTGTGTAATGGATACAGATCTTTGGTTTGGGAGGATGAAGTTCTGGAAGTCGATGATGATGGTGGTTGTGAAGTAGGTTAGAAGAAATAAAATATTAAGTAGGAAGGAGACAAATTGGAAAGGAAAGGGAAAATATAGTTTTAAAGATTAGAAATTTCATAATCCTTAGCTTTACCTTACAGAGACTGTTCTTTCTTAGACAAGAGCCCTAATTGGGCCATGCTTTTAATTATGATAGCAGATCTGGCTTGTCTTTTTCTTAGGCAAAGGTCTTCAATAGGCTTGGCCTATATACTTTTAATAATAATTGCCCATCTGCCCTGTCCTTTACTCGGGTCTTCATTAGGCCAGGCCTATACTTTGTGTGTGTGTGTGGGGGGGTACTGGGGTTCCTGGAAGTCCCTTCTACCTCCGGGCTACACTCCCAGACCTATTTTATACTTTTTTATATTTGGAAACAGGGTCTCTAAAGCCAGCTCAGCTGGCTTCGAACCTGCTCCATCCTCCTGTCTCCACCTCCTAGATTGCAAGCATGAACTACCATGCCAGGCTAGACTTTTTAAATTATAATGTCTTAGCTTCACACCTGAAATTCCTGAGATGCCCGACAAAAAAAAATCCCAAAGGAAATCTACTGTTTGCCAAGTCCTATACCCCAGCTTCTCTCCCCCAACTCCCTGGGATTCTTAAAATAAGAAAAAGATTCCATAACAAAGTCTCACCTTTTGTCCAAACCCAGCACCCACCAATGAAATGGCAAGAACCTGGAAATTCAAAGAAAGGAGACCTGTCATCCCACATTACCACCATGTGCCCCTAGCTACTTCTCTCTCTGGGTTCCCTATAAGAAAAGGATCGCAAAGATCCAAAGGGCCTCTCATGCTCTGGTTTTCCCTTGAACATGTACCCCGCATTTCCTATATCAAACCTATGTCTTTTGTCACCGACTAGCGCCTGCTGAAATTCTTCTTGTCACAGAAACCAAGGGCTCGGAGCTTCCTGCGGTGAGTTCCCCTTCCCCCCAAAATGAGAACTCCTCAGAACTATCCACGGAATTATCCTGTTTTCCCAGGGCAGTTGCACAACGATGTGAATGTGTTCAGTGCCACTAAACAGCACATTCCAAAATAGTTAAATAGTAATTATGTAATATATGTTTTACCATTCTTTCTTCAAAGAACCAGACAGGCAATGAGGTGCTAACCTCGAATGTCAAGGGCAATGCTGAGGGGTGTGGGCAGGTTTCTGCCAGGCCTCCTCTCAGAGAAAGTGCTCTGATAAGTCCTTTGGAAGGAGAGGTGAGGACACCAGGAGCCAGGTAGGAGCAACAGCATCTATTCTACTCCCTATACTCCTGAGGAGTCTGGGAAATGTCTCAAACATTCCAGTTTGGGAGAGCAATGATTGTCTCAGGGTGCCAGAAACCTGGCTGAGGGTCCACCAGTAGGCCTCTGCTCATCCCCCACGTAGCCCTGGGTATGCAGCTAAGATGCCTTCAATCAGCCACCAATAACTCACACTCGGGTCTCATCAGTAAAAGGCCACCATCCATTTTCAAGGGAAAATGAGGAAGCCACTAAGTGAAAGTATCTCAAGCTTTGCCTAAGAAATCATTCAGATGACTACCTTTTCCAAATTAAGACTCGGGAAGCATGATTTGAGAAAGGAATATTTCTGATTCATTACTATGGAAGTCCTACAAACCCACAGAAGTTACCTTTGGTTATCCATTTAACATACTGTCATTTCCAGAAAGAAAGAAATGGTTATACTAATCATCCTCTTCTGAAAATATCTGGTCTAATCTGTGATGACGGGACCGAGACTGCACCAATCTGGGAATGCTGTCTAAGCGCTGGGTTGCTCAAGTGTGGGCTGCAGATAAGCAAATCCCAGAAAGCACTCCCTCCTGGTTTCTTCTGCTACAGTTGGTCTGGGTGGGCTCTGGAACTCTAACACGCAGCCACTGCTGAGATGAAGGAAACCAATTTCCTAACCATTGTATAAGTAGATAGATCTGTAGATGCAGTGATTCAAATGACATGTTTTCCACCAGGAAACTCATACCGCCATTGGCAAGAAGCCTTCTGCAACCTTGCTCTTGAAAGAAAGCGTTGCTGCACAGTAGTCCCGGAAGCCCTTGTTTGAGGCCCGGTCACTTAGAGCATGACAACTAGAGTCTCCGGGATGACAAGTAGGTCTTGGCGAAGGAGCCTGCCACCACAGTGGGGCTCCTGCACACCATGGCTGCTGGAATTGTTTTCCAGGGGAGATGCCCACCTTCACATTGGGATAGATAAACACCAACTCCTCTAATTCAGTAATCAGGACTGATAATTGCATCCTCTTAATTGTTTTCTTTTTTCATCTTAGGTTCACATTGATGGGAGACGGTAAAATTAGTCCACAAGCCATGTGAAGTTTGCTACTTTGCTGATTAAAGCCTTAATTGATTCGGAATGTTTTACAAATCAATCTCTGTGAATTACTTGAGGCGCATGAAGGCAGCTTGTAAAGAAGCGTTAGGCCCAAATAAGGTTCTGAATGAGCACCCAGTTAGCAGACACCCCTTCTGGTGCAGGCATTCAAGCTCTCCCCGGCATGGAAATGAGTCTTGCTTTCTCCCATTTGTGTTCAAATTACTCATTCCATTTCTGTTTGGTGGCTCCTGAGCAGCAGGGGCTCGGCTAAAACTCTCCCGTCTGAAGCTCTCAAGCACTCCCCAAACCCAAGAACGCCTGCGCGGTGATTACGGCCCTCCTGCAAGCACCATGGCAATCAAGTGCAGGAGAAGCTCCAGTTTACAAGGAGAGCAAATGAACCCACATCTGAATTCTGTTTAAACAACTGTGCCTGAGAATAATGGGCAGTGGAACTTGTGAGAACCAGTGGAAAGCAGAGTTTGACCAGGATTCTCTCCCCATCCTTACATACAGCACTGCATTGAACTCTATGCGTAATGGGGCATTGTAGATATACAATAGGTTATTTAATCACCCCTTCTTTAGGCACATTTGGACCGTTTTCATAACACTGTACTTATCTCCTGGTGATCCCGAGCAACTTTTCACAGCAGTGGACTGAAGCGTTATAGAGGGTGGGGACTTATTAAAATAAATATCATCAAATTGTGGCCCAAAATGACTGTATCAATTTATAATCCAATTAACAGCATTTTGAAAATTTAATTATCCTGCCCAACACCTAATGTTATCAGACTGCTTAAATGAGTAAAAATTTATATTTTGTTTAAACTTGGTATTGCCTAGATTAATTATGAGCCTGACCATCTTTTTAAAAGTTTACTAGCAATATGTATCTATCTTCTGTGAACTGCTTTGTCATATGGTTGGCCCATTTTTTAAAAATGTGTTTCATGTTTAGAAAAGATTTATTACCTATAGTATATCAAACCTTTGGAGATTAACTATGCTGAAAATTTTTCTCCCAGTCTATCTCATGTCTCAGTTTTGTTTATGGCATCCTTTATTAGAGAGCTTTTAAATGTGGATGTTACAAAATATTTGATATTTTTATTGATTTAAGTTTGGTTTCTTGGGGCTAGAGATGTGGCTTAGCAGTAGAGCACCTGTCTGGTGTGTACCAGGTCCTAGGTTCTATTCTCAACACTACAAAATAAAAAAATTAAAAATAATGAATTAATAAGGTTTCTTTAAAAGGTCTTTCCTACCTAATATTTTCAAATGCTTTGTAGCTTTATATTCTGCATTTATGTTTCATCTTTTTTATTTATTATTTATTTATTTATTTTTGCGGGTCTGGGGATGAAACCCAGGGGCATTTGAACTCCAAGCTATATCCCCCGCCCTATTTTTTTATTCTTTATTTTGAAACAGGGTCTCACTAAGTTGCGGAGGGCCTAAGTAGCTGAAGCTGTCTGCAAACCGCGGTCCCCCTGTCTCAGCCTCCCAAATGCTGTGATTACAACCGTGCGCCACCACACCCGGCTGCTTCATCTTTTTTTTTTTTTTTATTGATGCATTGTAGTCATACATCTTAATGGGGTACAAAACGGTAGAGGCATACACGCACATACACGTTTCATCTTGTTGAAATTTATTTTGATACATTTAGGAAGGTAATGTCTTAAATATTGTAGTAGCACCTCAACATTGACTCAACTCTTAAAAATTAGTTAAAGAACTTACATTCTAATCTTACCCAGATTTGGTATCATCCCTGAGACACTGAGAAAGAAGTATATTGAACCGTTGTTGGAGGAAGTATTCTGTATATGCCTTTTAGGTCCATTTGTCTTATAGCATTTTTTTTAGGTCTGAAGTGTCTGCTGATCTTTATGTCTGGATGATCGTTTTATTGATGAGAGAGGTGTGTTGAGATCACCCAGGGTCATTGTATTGGGATCTCTCTGAGCCTTTGTGTCCATTAGTGTTTGTTTATGTAATTAGGTGCATTGACCTTCGGGCCATAAATATTTACTATCCTTACATCTCCTTGTGTAACTGCTTACTAGGATGTAATGATTTTCTTTGGCTCGTTCTGATTAATTTTCACTTGAAGTATCCTCTGTTAGATACTAGAATAGCTACTTCTACTTGCTTTTGGGTTCTCTTTGCATGGAATATCATTTTCTTTCCTTTCACTTTCAGTCTGCGAATGTCTTTGCTTGTGAGATGTGTCTCTTGCAGGCAACATGTAGTTGAGTCTTATATTTTAATACAAGCTACAAGTTTATTCTTTAATTGGAGAGTGGAGACCATTTGTATTCAGAATTACAAAGACGTATTTATTATTCTGTTATTTTCACTTATTGCCACTGTTTAATTTGGTCCTAATTTTCATTTTCCTAATTACTCTTCTAATAATACTTATTCTTTCCCAAGCTCTAATGTTGTTTTTTAAAATCTTTTTCTGAGTGTATAATTTCTTTATGTATCTTATGCAATGCTGGCTTAGTAGTCAAATCTTAGTTTATGCTTATCTTGGTTGGTTTTTATTTCTCCTCCAATTTTGAAGGATAACTTAGCCAGATATCACAATCTTATTTGGCACTTACTTTCAGCGCTTGAAACACACTGTTCCAAGCTCTCTTGATTTCTTGGGGCTGGAGATGTGGCTCAGCAGTAAAGCACCTGTCTGGTGTGTTCTGAGTGGTTCTTTTTCAGAATCTCTATTTATTTATTGAAATGTTCTTTTATATACTCAATTTTTCTCCTTTCGTTTATTACCTACATCTTCTTTTAGTTCATTAATCATTTTAATAATCACCTTTTTTAATTCTTCCTAGGAGATTTCATCTATGATGATATTGGTGGATTCAGTTATTGGAGGATATAAACTTTTGGACATTTTTTGTTGGTCTGTTTCCTCATGTTTTCTGAGTCTTTAATTTTTGAATCTCATGTGATGGACTCTTTTTTCTCTTTTATATGAAGGTACTTAGTGAGCAGTAACCTCTATAATAAGCTGGGCTGAGGGGTTATCTTAACTTCAATATATTCAATAAGCATAATCAAAGTACTAAGTTCAACCACCAGTACACTTTGAGAGGAGAGAGTAACTGCTAGTATTAGTGGTAACTTAAAAGCAAACCATATATCAGCTTTATACTAAAAAATGTTATTTCTAGAGATCTCTACAATTCTATAAGCCACAAAGAGAAAAGAGTGAGAAATAATATAGAATGAGCTGAAATATTGAGCATTAATGATAGTATACTAAACAGGGATTGGAAGAACTTTAAAAAGTTAAAAAAAATGGTGGAGGAAGAAAAGAGATAGGAAATAAAAAAAAGAGAGAAAGAAGGATAAAGGAGAGGGGAAAGTGATGGAGATGAGAAGGAAGAAAGATGTCAGGAGAGGATCCTTAATTGACAAGATATGCAAAATTTGCTAGAACTCCAATAAACACAAAATGTGGGAAGACTACGGTAACCAGTTACACTGAATAGTCAGTGAAACAAGAGTTAGAGAAAGATTAAATTTTCTTTTTGCTGACATTTCTTTCTGGGTTGATTTTAGAATCTTCCAGCTATACGAATGTTTGTGTGACACAAATATCCTGCTGTTGTTTCTTCTCAGCTCTGACACAAATTCGCCAAACTAGTTAGCAGAGTCTGTATGTTGAGTTCTAACCTCCCTGACCCCCACTGCCTGGCGGCAACTATTAGGAGAGCACTGTCTGTTTCAGAGCGGAATTCATCCTGGAAATGGCTTTGCTATTCTAACTCAGGCTAGAAGTGTAATTCTGGCAGGGCTGCAGGCCTGTCCTCTCACCTGTGCAGCCTGTGGATGGATCCAGATTGCATCATACCCCTCATTGAGAGAATCTCAATCCATGTGTAGGGGGAAGGTATATGGGACACGTGAGCCTATCCTTCAGACCCTTCTGGGCATGGAGTAGGTGACAGAGGTTCCATGGTAGGATACTGCATGAGCACTGCTGTCCACCTACTTCTGATTATCCTCGTTCCACCCCATCAGCCATGTTCCTTATCACTGAGTTCACACCAGCATTTTCAAATGAGCATGCCCTTCACTGTTCCCCATTGTGAAGACTGGAAGCTATGGTTCCTGGCCAGAGCTTCCCCATCTCATACCCCTGTCCAGAATGACTATGGCTTAGGCATCCATCAATCCAGTGAAAAGCAAAGCCTAAGTGACTTTTAGGCCTTTGGTAATCAAAAAGAAAGTATAACAAGAAAAGACAATAAAGGATTGCGTGTGCATGTGTGTGTGGTACTGGAGATTGAATCCAGAGGCATTCTTTCTTTGAGCTATGTGCCCAGACTATTTGTTAGTTGCTGAGGCTAGTCCTAAACCTGTCATCCTCCCATCTCGGCTGTTCAAGTCCTGGGATTACAGGTGCACACCACCACCTCTGGCTCCAAAAAGGAATTAAAAAAAAAAAAAGCAAAACTGTAGGAAATTGTCTTAGGTGAAATAATGATACCTTGGGCTCTAATATGTATACTTCTTTTAAAATTTTTCTAGCCTTTATTCTTTTATTTTTTATTTCTTTCCTATTCCTCCTTTTTTGTCTTAAAATATTAAATGTGTCCTCAGTGAATGTTGCAAGCAGTCATCATAGCCCATATCCAGACTATAAATGTAAGACTTCTAATAATACACCATTAAATTATTTCTAGTATTTTGTTAGCTGCCCTTTATTTAGTTAATATCTTTTTATTCTGTACTGAGTTGGTTAAGAGCAGCTTTTCAATGATGAGAGTTTGTTTTTTTCATAGTGTAATTCTGAACCATCCCTGCATTTTGGGGGATTCAATCTACTTGGTGATTATATATTAATTACACCTATTATAATTTTGTGGCAGATATTCCCTTTTCAGCATGAAATATTCCTCTTTGTCCATTTTAATACTGTTTTCCCTGAATTCTAATTTTATTATATTAATATTGCTAAGCATAATTACATGGTTAACGTTCGTCTGACATGTTCTTACATGCTTTTACTCTAACCTATGTCATTAAAAAAATTATGTAAATCCTGAAAATAGCATATAATGTAAATTTTTTTCCACTCTCTGTGAAAGGCTCTTTTAGAGGTGGATTTAAATTAGTCACATTAGTTTAAATTAGTCACATTTACTGAGATTACTGATCTGTTTGGACTAGTCTGATATTTTATGCACTTATTTTGCTATGCCTCTACACTGTTGCTTTTTTTTTTTTAGCCGTCTTTTTCTGTCTTTTCTTGGATTGATAACATGCATTTCATTTTTTCTTCAGTAATAAATTAGAAGCTATGAATTCAATTTCCGCTTTCCTACTGGCTACCGTTAAATTTTTAAGATTTACTTAAATTGACTTTTCCCTTCTACTCAGACTTAATCATTGCCATGCTTTTCCTTTGCTCCTCCCTTACATTACCTCTTTCTTACCCCAACCCACACTATCTCTGATTATTGTTAATAGCTCTTGGACTTTTAGTTTTATATTGATACTATTGACAATAAATGTCATTTAGAAATAACAATGAGGTTCTGTGAATGTTTTTCATTTTCATTTCATCTGTATGTAGTTTTCCTATTGCTGGAGCCTCTCATTTGTCCATTCAATTCTGTGGTTGACAAGTTTCTGAGAAGGTGAATATCTGAAAATGTCTTCCCAGTATTTATCACATTTTGATCCTTGAAAAAAAAGCATGGAGTTCTACATTCTAGGTTTCTCCTCAAAACCTTGATTAAAGATTCCCCTTTCCAGGATCTTTGAGATAGTGTGTTTGAGTTTGTTTCTGTTTTATTGGTACTCAGTGATCCCTTTAATTTCCTTTGTCATTTTTCACTTGTAGAAAATTGTTGAGGACATTTTTGCATAGCAGCTTCTCAATATCCTCTTACTATGAAAAACCTGCAAAACAATAAAAGCTGGCACTGCTGGCTCTGTCTTCTATGTCCATTAACTCCTTTTTAAATTTTACATATATCTCCTACTCTAGTTGCAAAACATCCTAGGAGAATTTCTAAGCCTGTTCTCCAGCTGTGTCCACGTTTCTTCACTCTATTAAATTTTTATTTCAACAAGCAATGCTTAATTTCTAGGCTCTTTAGTTTTTAATGGTGACAATATGTTCGTGCATCTCTCTTAAAAAATTAAATGTGTCTTTTCTGTGTTCCTTTCTGCTTGCTCTATTTAATGTTTCTTTGCATAAACATTCTTTGTCAAGTGGTGTCTCTCATAGTATTGGCATTTCAAAACTGTCTAGTAATTCTCGGTGTTGTAATCATCTCTCTGGTTGAGATCCCAGAGAAGAACACCCACTGCGTTATACAGCACAGTGAGAAGACTGGGAAGATGCTGCTGGCTGCGACACTTTCCTGGATGACCTGATGAACCCGCGAGCTCTTTTTTCTTCCTAACTCACCAGGGAACTGACAGGTCATTTTGACCTAGATTCCAATGTACACAGTTCTTACTGGTGGAATTTGGAAGCATGGCAAGTAGAGAATACTGAAGATGGAGCTGTTAGAGCTTAGGCAGCCCCCTCATGTGCTCCCAGTGTCTTTTCTTTCTAGTGTTATTCCCACCTTCTACGTGTTTCTTTCCACCCAGTCTTGCCTGTACTTTCTGTTCAGGGATTCCTCATGATACATCCCTGTTCCTCGTTCCTGTGCTATTCATACAGATATCTACCTATCTCTTTCATTGTATCTTTTTCTGTTGCTCCTATTATGGGGGTGACAGGGAGAGGCTACAGAATGTACTTTAGTCTTACAATTATTTCTACTATACTTTCAGAAGAAGATATGGATGGGGAAAAAAAAACCTAAATTGCAACTCATATTTTCTAGTAAATGCAGGTAGTCACGTGAGTTGTGACTCTTTAAAATTTCATGAACAACATATTTCTTATATTACATCCCATTCTCACTGAAATATCTTCTTGTTGGCATCACAGAACATGGTCACTACGTTATCCTACAATAATCAGATCATCTTTAGCAGTAAGTAGCAGGCACCAGTATTGAGAATGCAGGTAAGGATATGAGAAGAGAAGACAGTTGACATTTACTAAGTGCTTGCTTTTTTTCAGGAGTTCTATTATCAGACTTAATTCACAAAAATACCCCATAATGTATGGATTGTTATGTTTATTATTTATATTTTATAGGTGAGGCACCTGAAGTCTCAGGACTACAGAAAAACTTTCCTTAGTCACAGGCTAGAAAGAAACAAAGTTGAGGCATGAACTGAGGTCAGATAATCCCAAACTTCTTGCTCCTCTACCATACCACACATCAACATCTTTCTCCATAAAATACTATTGGGTCTGGAGGCATGATCCCTACTCTTTATTTTCAAATTGAGAAAATTTCAAAGCTTCATTTTTTAAGTAATGCATACACATTCATGCATATATATAAAATTTAATTACAAGAGCTCTTTAACAGAGCATATTATAACATTAAATTCATTTGATTAAATACACACACACACAACTTTAAGACATAAGCCAGACGAGCTTGCCAATGTCCTTGAAAAAAGTCATTTGTATTGCAATATCCCCAACAGCTGGTACTTAATAAATGCCTTTGTTGAATAGACAAACTCCAGGATCTATACTCAGGATCACGAGTTGTTTCTATTAGTCTCAATATTAGACTGTTTTCCATCATTTTAATCAACAAAGTCAACATACACACTGGATATCATCCATTGGCAAGTCCTGCCTTAGCCACACTGCTGGGTAGGAAGAGAGAGCCAGTTGGCTGAATCCCACTCACCGCTGTGCTTCATGAGATGGTTAGATGATTCTCTCAGAAAGGCTGTGGGGTGGGCAACTACTATGTCAAAGGTACATGGAATGTAAGGATTAAAGAAACAGATTTTTCCTTTCTTGATATAGCATGTTTTAAAATTATTTTTCAAGACAGAATTTTTTAAACACAAATAGAGCCTCTCTGATCTTTTGCAAGACTCCTGAAGCTGATTTCTCCAGTGGTGATGGCTGGTGGCAGCACTCTGTCCCCCACAGTACAAATGTGACTTCCAAACAGGAGTAACCTTCACAGTCTTGGTATAATTCATCACTCTGGCCTGGCCAGTTTCTGTTTCTTTTATTTATTTTCTTGGTACTGGGGGTTGAGCCCAAGAGCATTCTATCTCTGAGCTTTACCCCCAGCCCTACTTTCTTTATTTTTTATTTTGAAATAGGGTCTCACTAAGTTGCCGGGACTGGCTTTGAACATAATGAATATATATATATATATATTAGAGTGTAAAGTTTGAATGTGGGTATACAATGTGTACTGATCAGACCAGGATAATTTAGGATTTCCCTGTCCTTATCATTTCTTTATGTTTACAGCCTTTGGACTTCTCTCTTCTAGTTGTTCATAAAATGTACTCTAGGCTATTGGGAACCACAGTCACCTTACCATGTAGAACTCAAGAACTTATTCCCTCTAGCTGTGTTTTGGTACTGATGACTCAACCTCCCTTTACTTCCTGACCTCTGGTAATTACTATTCTACTCTCTTCAACATTAATATCAACTATTTTAGCTCCCACATATAATAGAGAACATGCAGTATTCATCTTACTGTGTCTGGTTTATTTTACTAAACATGCCCTCCAGTTCCATCTAGTTTGCTGCACATGATGGGATTTAATTCTCTTTTATGGGCTAGACAGTTTTATGATTCTAGAAAATATTAGCCAGAACTATTTTTTAAAATCTAAATTTCAAAATGACTTAAAGAATCCAGAGTAAAAGGCTAGAGTATCCCATCCTCACACACAGTTCATCTGCCATGGGAGGGTCTGAGAATCCGCGGTGAGGCCCGTCCTCGGATTTGGTTGTCAATAGACATCCTATGAAAAGCAGCCCTTCCTTCTCCTTTTGTTCTCCCCGATTAACTCAACTTCGACTCTGCTAGCAATCTCTCAATGCACCAGCAGCATTAAATAGTGTAAAACACACTTCAAACACATTTCTTCTATCAGGAAAACATTTTTCTCTTATTTGTCAAAATCTGTCATGGGTATGAGAATATACTACTTTATTTATAGATCATATTCTTTAATAGCAACACTTTAAATCTTATTTTTCTTCCTCTGGGGGTGTCTGAAGCTATTTAGCCATTTAGCTTCAATGTCCAGTTCTCTTCCAAGGGTCATTTTTTCTGGGTTCAACTTCATTTCTACCTACTAGGCAGGTTTACTGGTGGGCTGTGTAAAACCACTGAAAGGTATTCCCATAAATCACACATACCAAGCTGCCCAGTGCCAGCGACTCTTGCTAGAGAGCAAGGCTCTTTTTGAAAATACACGTACACAGTACTGGTATGATTGGCAAGTTTTCACATCAAAGATATTACTGATTTCAATTATTATTCCCTTAGGATTAGTATTTTCAAAATATAGCTCCATTAAAGGGAAAACCTGCGACAAAGAAAGAACATAACATAACACACAATACAAAGAAGCACAGTATGCTTCCACCTTTATGGAAATATTAAATATAAATTAGTTTTAACTGAGATTTTAAATATGTTAAGTACTTATTATTAACACAAAGCAGAAATTAAATATCGGTTTCTTAAGAAACACAAAAATAGGATGATTCCTTCATTAAAATGTTAATCTCACCAAATATTCAATTTACAAAAAAGACTATCATGTCTTCAAGAAAGACATTGTCTCTGAAAGCTTATTATTCTGGGTAGATAGTATCTTTGTCTGCTTTTAACAAGCTTTAAATGAATTTTAATAAAATGATAATTTTCCTTCTAACAAGTGGAAATGCCAACATATATTGTATAATTTTGAATTTGTAATCATGCGTACCTAGGGTTTTCTTAGTTGGGCCATCCGTTTTGGCTAAATACCCAAGACAATTCTTAGATTTTTCTTCAAAGGTGCCTTGTTTTCATTCAAGACAATGTATAATTAAAGTGAAGAACACTTTTCCACATGCCAGGTTCTGCTGTGCATGCCGTACATGAGTGTACTCAGTACTTAAAGTGTTTCTATGAGTAGGTGGTATGGCTACCCACATTCAACAGATGAATTGGGAAGGGGAGAGGAAGTTCTCACAGCTTTAGCAGGGTGCAGGCTTGGCTAAGTAGGGAGGCCAAACCTGAGAGAAGGTACTGTGTTCCGAGGATGCCAGAACCATCTCTCCCTAGGGGCTTTTGTGGAAAGAGGAGTATGGATGAGAACTTATAGGTACAGAAGGAGACACCTTCCATGTTCTGATTTGTTAGATAACCTCCAGAAAGTTCTGCAAAACTACCAGCCCCTTCTCAGCTTATGAATTACGGGTCATTCCCACTTGTGAAAATACATATTATTATTTCAAATTTCTGAATTCTGTGTCTAGCAAAGCTAATATTTTATTGTGGTGCCAAGTGCTGCCTTCATAATTAAAGGTCTGTCAGTTTTTCTATCGTAAACTCCCCATGTGAGCTTGGGAACAGCTGTTTAAAAAGATTTATTTATGATTTTTTGAATGCTGCACAGATAGGTGTAAAACAAGGAAAGAAAACAAATAAACGATCTTGCTACTACCCAAAGGACTGTTAAGGTTTAGGCAGTGGCTGACTACCAGCAGTCAATCTATTATCAAAATGTGTACCCTCTCAGAATCATCCATCAAAATGAATTCTGTATCCTGCTCTAAATTGAAATTCACTCGTCAGTGTAAGATTCAAAAGATCTTCCAAATTCATAATATTTTCTTGCAATAGGCCCTGAAGTAAAAAATTATCCTCTCAACCAGTGAGTATAATACTAAACTATTTCAACAAATTTCCCTAAAAAAAAAAAAAAACTAATGATGAAGCAATCAAATTTCCACACAAATGTCCAAGGAGTTTAATTTTTGGTATTTGGAAATAAATATCCCCTTCCCAAATGTGTACTGGGCTTTGGGCTTGGCCCTAGGATAGAGGTCAAAGAGAGAGTGGAGCCTGGAAAGGAGCGCAGAGCTTACTAGGCAAGGCAGCCACCCGGCACCTCACCTTAGGC
Source organism: Muscardinus avellanarius (assembly GCF_963383645.1). Lineage (NCBI taxonomy): Eukaryota > Metazoa > Chordata > Mammalia > Rodentia > Gliridae > Muscardinus > Muscardinus avellanarius. The sequence continues at coordinate 73,306,968 of NC_137796.1, read as the reverse complement.
ATCACAGTGGAGCACAGATCGAGCCAGAAACAGTGTGTGGCTACAGAGAGGAGGTGACCTGGGATTCTCCTGGAGATGGACAGGCAGAAATGAGAGGCACAGGGTACGCCAGATAAGGAGTTTGCCTGAAGAATAAGCCTGGCAGGCAGGGGAAGAGAGTCCACAGGAAAGCTGGGGTAGAAAACTGCGACTTAAAACACAGACTGGGACAAGTGTGAAAAGTCTTAAATTCTAAGCCAGAGACATGAGGCCTTCAGTCCTGAGAAGGAAGTAACTTGTACTTACGAAGAACCTGATTGTCACCCCTGCAAGTGGCCTGTACTGGGTATGGTCTTCAGAGAGGGGACCTGGCTCCACAAGGCAACTGTGTCTTAAGTATGGGCTTTCCAAATATGCAGGTTTAAGGGAACCAATTTCCAGATAGTCAACTCCATACCTCGGCTGTCTTGAACTGCCTCAGAGGTCTCCCGCACCCCAGGCTCTCCCACTAGCCTGTTCTCCAGGAAGGAAAGGCAGTCCCTTGCCACTCTAGGTCTTGAATGAGGCCCCTTGGGCAAAGAAAGCATTGACAGGAGAGAGTACAGAGCCCACTTATGGAGCTCCGGAAAAAAGGTTTCTGGTTGAAATCCTCCTGGGCACCAAAACAAAGGAACAATTTGAATTCCTTTCCTGGGGCACCACAACCAAATGCTCTTGAATCCACCTCATGAAGAGATGCATTTCCAATTGAAATTTTTATGTCCCGTAATTATTTATGAAATTTGTCATATGCTTATGGTACTCTGATCAACTGTGCCCTATAAATCATCATCATAATAGCTGTATCCAAAATTTTTTTTGTGTGTGTGGGTCTGGGGATGGAACCCAGGGGCATTCGACCTCTGAGCTACACCCCCTGCCCTATTTTTATTCTTTATTTTGAAACCAGGTCTCACTGAGTTGCAGAGGGCCTCACTAAGTAGCTGAGGCTGTCCGCGAACCATGATCCTCCAGGTCTCAGCCTCCTGAATGCTGGGATTACAAGCGTGCACCACCACGCCCGGCTCCAAAATTATTTTTAACAGAGTTTATGGTCACTGGAAATAACAGGTTTCAAATGCAATTTGTATGTGTGTTTTCACACACATACACATGTGGGTAATCATATGTATGTATGCTGCAAGTACATGTATGATAGGGTAATCAATAACCATTTTTCAAACAGAAAAGAACACTAGAGTAGAGTAAAATTCTGGAAGGGAGAAGCAATGTTATGCCAGCCCCATTTCCAATTGCCATAGAAAATGTTTTCCCTGTAGTTTTGAAAACCTTGATGGCATCAAATCACTATGGTATTTAGATATTTCAGTGGATCCATTCAGAAGAATGATGAAATAGTTTTATTCTTAAAGGTCAATTCTTACACTAAATATCCCTTGCCGCTATTTACATAAAAAGTTGATATCCTATTGGAAATGTGCAAGGGGGCACATGGCTTTTACAAATCATTTCAGGAGAAGCAGCTGAACCATCAGAAGAGTTAGTGCGGTGAGAGACAGTAAGGTGGTAGTGGAGACCGCAGTGTGACAGGAGAGGGAGGGCAGCGGCACACACCAGGTCAAATCCTGGCTCCCCACTCACTCTTCCTGAGGTCTTGGCCAGCAGTGTCTTCTGTACAACACTATCTCCGTACAGCTTGCAGATGGCCCTGGTAAACACTAAATAAATTACTATTATTTCAGAAATAGAATCAATAGAATCTAGGAATGTAATGGAATAGGTGAAGGATTTAAGATGATCCCATGCTTTCTAGTTTTATGACGACTCGGGGAGAGAGAGGGGGGGGGAGAGAGAGAGAGAGAGAGAGAGAGAGAGAGAGAGAGAGAGAGAGAGAAGTGGTCTGGGCAAGAAATAGTGAATTCTCCTATGTAGAAGTGGAGTCTGAGGAGTTTATGGACACCCAGAAGGCAGGGCATGTGTGTGAGGTCCAGGAGCTCAAAACCACCAAGCGGGTGGTGGATTCAGGAGTGATTGGCAGGTGTGAACAGCAGACAGCTTCAAGGCAAACTACTTTGTGTGGGAGGGAGAGAAGACAGGATGAGGGAGGGCCGAGAGAAGAGAGATTGAGAAAACCTGAGATCATGGAGTGCCAAAGAGGACAGTTGGCCCTGCCAAGAGGGCCAGGACGCCAGGACATTGCAGACCCCTGACTTAGAGATGAGTAAGCAACTTTTACCTGTGATGAAGTTCCACTGGGGATCAGAGGAGAAGGCAGGAGGAGGCTGCTGCTGCCTTCATGGGAGGGAAATGTAGAGAAATCTGGTGAGAAGCAGAATCCAAGACACGAATGTCTTGGAAAAGTGCCCAGGGTGCTGGTAGAGTCCCACATAGATGTAAGGCAGAGAAAGGAGGGAAAATTGTGCCTGCAGAGGAGAGGAATGCAGGAAAGAGGAGGAAGTTTTAGCCCTGCACAGGAGCAGGAATAGCCAGGCGCAGTGGCACACACTTGTAATTCCGGTGTTTAGGAAGCTGAGACAAGAGGACTGAAGGTTTGAGGCTAGACTCAGCAGATGAGCAAGACTCTTAGCACCTTAACAAGACCCGTTTGTTTGTTTGTTTGTTTGCTTGCAGTACTGAATGGAACCCCAGAGGAATTCTACCTCTGAGCTACTTCCCCAGCCATATTTTTATTCTTTATTTTGAAACAGGGTCTCAATGAGTTGCAGAGGGACTCACTAAGTAGCTGAGGTTGGCCGCGAACCCAGATCCTCCTGTCTCAGCCTCCCAAATGCTGGGATTACAAATGTGCGCCACCATACCTGGCTCAAGACCCTATTTAAAAAAGAACAAAGGGAGCCGGGCTGGTGGTGCACACGCTTGTAATCCCCTTGGGAGGCGGAGACAGGAGGATGGCGCAAGTTCAAAGCTAGCCTTACTGGCTTCAGAGACCCTGTTTCCAAATATACATTATATATATTAGGTCTGGAAGTGTAGCCCAGAGGTAGAAGGGTTTCCAGGAACCCCAGTACCACCAAAAAAAAAAAAAAAAAAAAAGAACAGAGATCCAGCCAGGGGTGTATCTCAGAGGGAGATTTCTTCTGGGCTCAATCCAAGGCATCAATAAAATAAAATAATACATAAATGAAAGAAGAAGTAATACTCCTCTGGAGTGGGAGGGTCGGGTAGAAATGAGCCAATCGTGGTCTACAGAGCAGGGGATGGCTCCTTCTCCACACGACTGGATGGGAGGCTGGGAGGAAGGCATTCATGGAGGCCTGGGGAGACTGGTGCACATTAAAACATCAGCTGTGATCAAAGATGAGGGCTCTATATTATTTTCAGAAATGACCTATCAGTAGATAATCAAATCCCTTAAACAAATGTCCTTCTCTTTTGAAAATCAGAGGGCAGAATTCCCTTAGCACATTTAGAATTCACATCTCATACTCTACTTATTTTCATGCAATAAACATAATTTATAGGAAATCTTTACTGAAATCCCTTTAAACAGTATATTAACTGTACCCCCAATGGGGCACTCTAGCACATTTTCTTTTTTGTTTGTGCATACATGTGTATGTGTGTACAAACATACATGTACTGGATATATGCCCCCTGTGAGGTCTTTTATTTTTCAGTTCATGAAATTAAAAGAGTGTTGTTTTATCGGCAATATATACCTATAGTTAATAAAATTCCTGTGACTTTCTTTCTGCCTCCAATCTGCATGTTACTCTCATTTACTTCAAGCAGAAATACATACGTGTTATCAAGAAATACAAACCCACCCTTTTCCTTTAACTAATTGGGAACAGAATCTAAAGTTATTAAATTAGATTTCTGTGAAGTTGTATACAGAAAAGTAGTTCAAACAAAATATCGTTTCCACTGCACTTATTCCAGAAACACAATTTCTATCTGTTTAAACCGACAATTCAACCATTCCAAGTGTACCAGTAATTTTCTCTATTCACTCGAATGTGATTTTATTTTTATTATTTTTACCTCATACAGTAAAAACTTGTTCAGTGTTAAAGAAATACTGCAAATGCAATTTCTTTTTAATCGACTAGGCTGTATTTGTTAAGAGACAAAGGAAAGAAAATAAAGAAAGTTTTAAAAAGAAAAATCAAATGGCATCTCTTAGAATGCTGAAGGGGGCCACTACGTAAGAGCCATGAATCGAGAGATGGATTTTGTGTGTGTGTATGTGGTACTGGGCATTACACTCAGGGGCAGTCTACATTTAAATTACAACTCCATTCCTATTTTAATTTTGAAACAGGGAATTGCTAATTTGACAAAGAGTCTCAATTTCTGTTGAGGCTATTTATCCTCAGACCTGTGATCCTCCTATCTCAGACTCCCAAGTACTGGGATTACAGGTGTGGGCCACCAACACCTGGCAAGAGTTGGATGTCTTTAGGGCCGGCTTCTTCCCTGACTTCCAGCTTTCCCAGCATGTCCATTTTTTGCAAAGGTCTCACCAGCATGCCTAGCATATGCAAACTTCAGGCCATCTGCTCAGCTGGACAACTGCCTCCCCCACTCCCTCCATTTTTGACTTCTTTGATAGGTTTGGCAACAGCTCACAGCATCTGATAGGTTTTTACTCTCACCTCACTCTCCAGCCTGAAGCAGCTTTGCCCCTGACTCAGTGCCCCTCCCTCTCTGCTGTCCTCAGCAAGGTGCATCCATGCATTATTGCTGGGCCCCTCCCTGACCCACTTTGCCCCTCTGGATTGGGCAGTGAAGCCCAGTTTCAAAGTCATCCTCTTCTGTTTCTTGAGTGATAACAGATGTTCTGCTGCGGCATACAGCGCAGCTAATCAACTATCATGCTGTAAGCCCTTTTCTTGGAGAAAAATTATTTGGTGAGTGATATCTTGATTAATTCAGGATGTTCTACTTATAATGGATTTTGGACACAGAACTACACATCTTAGAAAAAGTCAGGCTCTTGTTTAACCAGCAGCATAGTGGGTAAACAGACTGGCTCATCTTCAAGGCCTTAGGCAAACAGCAAGGTCACACGCAAGGAGTCCAGACTAGAGGGGTACGGCGTACATCGGGGTACTTTGAAAAAGTGACCCTGCTCTTTCTCTAAACTCTTCCTCGTTGAAGTCATTGTAGGAAAGTGGTGTTTTGTTTTAGAGAAATTTTACTTCACAATTTCAAATAACAACAAAGACAAAATTGTAAGAAACTATGTCTTGAGAAGATCAGCAAAGACCTGGATCCCAAGCAGGGCAGTCCTGGAGCCAGAAGAGAACACGGGGCACCCAGGTCTCAGCAACTGGAGGGGCTGTCTGGTCGAGCCCACTCCTCTTTCTGTATCTCTCCCTTTTTTCCCAGAGGCGACTAGTTGACTGGCCTTATATATTGGGCTAAGAAGATGTTTAATCAGTGTAATAACTTCATTAACCTTTGTATATATTTTTAATATATCTATCCTATAATTAATTTTTAGTTTTGTTTAGCTCATAAAGCAAAAGTTGAGAGTTCAAACTGTTCACTGTAGCTGGGCGTGGTGGCACACGCTTGTACTCCCCACGCTTGGGAGGCTGAGACAGGAGGATCACACGGGTTCAAAGCCAGCTTCAGCTACTTAGTGAGGCTCTCAGCAACTTAGTGAGACCCTGTTTCCAAATAAAATATAAAATAGGTCTGGGAGTATAGCCCGGAGGTAGAAAGCCTCTGGGTTCCACCCCCAGTACCACCAAAAAAAAAAAAAAAATTGTTCACTGTACAGACAGGAAAACTGAGGCTTGGACCCCAGCAGCCAAAGAGTATTAGTGTGCTCAGGGCTCCATCCCAAGGTGAGTTATCTTAGAAACAGACTCATTCTTTAGTCCTGAGGCCCACTTTATAATAGGGCTCTTTTGTATAACAATGCCTGAGTGCCCATGATAATATTGTTTCAGCTCTAAAAGAAACTAATTAATTTCCATCAAAAGCATTATGAATAAAAAAATCAGATGTGCTAAAAACTGAATTAAAGCTAATAAAGGAATATCACCAATTGAAAACAGGTTGATTTTAGTTAATTTGGAGAAGAAAGAGCCAAGTCCTATTCTGCAGGTGATGGGACTTTTAACAGTTTCTTCTCTACAATAAAAGCTCCTTTTTTAAAATAGCCAGAGACAAAGCTAATAAATCATATCCCATCTGTAGTTATAAAATAGACAATTTGAAGTCAGAAAATTTAGCTTGGCCTAGAAGACGAAGCAATGTGAGCCTGTACCATGCAGAATTCTAGAGTAAATATGTTAACAAAAAATTGAAGAAAGTGGCTCTTGTTTTCCCTTTTGGGTGGCACTAGGCTCCATGCTAAGACTTAAAGTTGAGGTCCAAAGCTGTGTACTCAGCCTACCGGTGTTCAGGTGAAGACCATGGGGAATCCAGGGCTGCAATGAGCCACAGATGTCCCTCCGCCTGTAGTTCCCGAAGGCTGTGCAGGAGGCCTGGGTTTCATAAGCCCAGCTGACAAGGAGGTTCAGCAGATGCCAAATGTATTTCCACCAAATGGAAAGCACGTTGGCCACTTGCTTCCCTTTGCTCAATACTCATTCTTCTGAGAATCTCCTTCCAAAGAGACAGGCATGCTTTGCACTGGACCCCACACACGCCTTAGCAAGTTTCTGGCCATATCTGTGGGGACACCATTTTCTCTTTGCGATGCACATTCAGATAGCCCCGTCTTAGCCTTGGTTCTGGTTTATCAGGAAACACGATTCCAACAAGGCAAAGTGAGGGGAGAGAGGTGCAATTCCCTCATTTCAACTGGTCTAGATTGCTAGTCTGATGGGGTAACTCAGACCTTTTTCAAAGTGTTTACATGACCTGCCCTTGATTGCCAAAGCTGTCCACTGGCCACTGCCACTGGGTATGGAGCCCCAGGGGATATGCCATCAAGGGTTTAGAGCAGTCCCCTCCCCTCTTGAATGTGTAGCAGTACCCATGCTCCTCCCTAAGGTTTAGAGACAGGAACCATACAGCTAGAGCAGCCAGTGGGAGACCAGCAAGAGCACAGCTCGGGTCCTCCCCTTACCTCTGCTGACCGGGTTCCTCCTGGGGAGGGGCAGGGCTGTGCAGCTCATCTCAGGTGGCACCGTGTCTCTAGGCCTCCCTACGAGTCAGTCCCAAGAGTTATACTGCTCTGGCAGTGGGTTGTAAGGATGACTTCCCACTGAGACTACAGATTCGAGAAGCTGACAGTGCCTGGCTTATGATAGGTGGCTCTGGTTCCCAGTTATCTGGTGCTCAGTTATGAAGGTCCAGAAACTCATTCGAGTGAGATGTCGGTCCTTCGAAAATAAATGAGCAGTTCTCTGGTGCAGAATAAATGGTCTTGCTCTAGATCTCTATGGTCCAGAACTGCAATCTGATCTAGGTTTGCACAGACTCACACAGCTTCCTTACCCGACAAAGATGCCTCAAGGTGTCAGAGCTGGTGAGTAGAATGAACACCAATAACTGGGAAATCTGCACCTGAATCTATGGGTAGCCCTTTCTTATTCTGCCCACCACCCACCCAGCGAAACTGAGACCCTTCTGAATCATGGGTAAGAAAAGTGCGCAACACCGTAAAGGCATGGGGTATGAGAAAGACACAAAGCACTATCAGCTCCTGCCTGCACCAAACTGACCCTACATTTAGGTTCTCCTGCAGAACAGGTGTCCCTGGGCTTGAAGACAGGCGAAACCCGTGAAAGTTTCAGCAACGACTCTCATTAGGCCGCCGAACCTCTGAATATAAAATTCCTAGCCATTTCCCTAGATCCGCTTGAGGCTTAGAACAAAATGAAAATGATGGAGATTCTTTCTAGAGAAGTCATCCAGAAAGCATGATTAAAATAAGACTTGGTGGGGCGTGGCGCCGTGCGCTTGTAATCCCAGTACTTGGGAGGCTGAGACAGGAGGCTCTTGCGTTCATGGCCAACCTCAGCTACTTAGTGAGGCCCTCCACAACTTAGTGAGACCCTGTTTCAAAATAAAGAATAAAAAGTAGGGCTGGGGATGTAGCTCGGATGTAGAATGCCTCTGGGCTAAATCTGTAGTACTTCAAAATCCCTAGTACTGCAAAAAAAAAAAAAAAAGAAGAAGTAAAGGAAGAAAGGAAGGAAGAGAGGCAGGCAGGCAGGCTAGCTGGCTGGCTTCTGGACCCCACCTCCAGAGGTTCTGGTCAGTAGGTCTAGGATGGGTTTTGAGAATGTTCCTGCCCGGCAAGCATCCAAGGGATAATGACTCTTCTGGTTCACAGACCATACTTTGAGCAGCCCTGCCACAGAACCTCCGGGTAACATAGAACTTTGCTGCGCCATCATAGTCTGAGAACAGCCACACAGGGATCACCTGGGAGCTTGTTAGAAATCTTGTTTTCCCAAGCTTTAATGTATATATGAATCACCTAACTCTCTTTAGGATTCAGAGTTTGATTCACTAGTTCTGGGTGGGAGCCCAGACTTCTGCATTTCTAACAAGCTCCCAAGTTGGTGCTGATATTATTGGTCCAAGGACTGCACTTTAAGTTTAGCCAATGATTTGCCATCTTGGCTGCATATCAAAAACACCGGGGGACAAAAGAGCCCCCCACCAATCCCTGGTGACTCTCATGAGATCAAGAGTTAAGAAATGATGCTATACATTTAAAAGGTTCTTCTATTTTGTTACTTTTGTTCTTCCTTGATGGTGATTATTAAGAATGCTGGCCCAGCGCGTTGCCGGCTGTGGCGTGGTTTGCCTCTCTTTGGTCTTCCAGCGCCCTGCCGCCCGGGCCAGCTCTGCTGGATTCCCTCCCTCAGCCCTCCTCCCTTGCCCTGTTTCAAAGCTAATTCCAAACTGAGCACATGCCTCTTTTACCACTTTCACAGAACATGGCCTTCAAATTTTTGCCAAGATACTCCATAAATAAATTTTTTGGGGAAAAAAAAGAACTACTACTCTCACATATTTAAGTGTTTAATTTCCAGTGTATTGTAAATATGTATATATGTATGTATATATATATATATATATATATATATATATATATATATATGTGTGTGTGTGTGTGTACGTATTTATTTTTATTTATTTTGTGGTGCTGGGGATTGAACTTAGGAGTAGTCTACTTCCAAGCTACACCCCCGGCCCTTTTTATTTTTTACTTTTTTGTTTTGAAACAGGGTCTTCCCTGTTGCTGAGGCTGTCCCTAAATCTGTAAGTCTCCTATCTCAGCTTCCCCAGATACAGGCGTTTGTCTCCATACCCAGATGTAAATAAAACTTTAAATCACTATTTTATATGTACCCAATGGCACCTAAAAACCACTGTTATTTGATACATACTATCATCCACCAAAAAACCCAAACAAACAAAGAAATAAACAAACACTCTTTGCTACTGAAGGTTAAACACAGAGGCATTCTACCTCTGAGTACCCAGCCATATTTTTATTTTGAAACAAAATCCAACTGTGTTGCTGAGGCTGGCCTCAAATCTGTGATCCCCCTGCCTAACTTGCCAAGTACTAGGATTACAGGTGAGGGTACCCAGCCTGTCTAAAAATTTCCCCTTTATTTTTGTGGCACTAGGGATGGAATCCTGGGGCATTCTACTTCTGAGCTATACTCTCATCCCTATTTTATTTTTTATTTTGAAAGAGAGTCTCACCATGTTGTAGAGGGCCTCACTAAATTACTGAGGCTAGGGCCGGGCGTGGTGGTGCACGCTTGTAATCCCTGCGCTTGGGAGGCGGAGACAGGAGGATCACGCAGGTTCGAAGCCAGCTGGGCTGGCTTAAGAGACCCTGTTTCCAAATATAAAAAAGTATAAAATAGGTCTGGGAGTGTAGCTTGGAGGTAGAAGGGCTTCCAGGAAACCCAGCACCACCAAAAATAAATAAATAAATAAATAAATTAGTTAATTACTGAGGCTAGCTGTGAACCTGGGATGCTCCTGTCTCATGCTTCCAAGTACTGGGATTATAAGCATGTGCCACCATGCCTGGCAAAAATTCCTTTTTAACATTGCAAATTTTACATAATTCCTTTTGCTTCTTCAATCCATGCATAGAATTTTGTTTACTGTATATCTATTATGCTTGAACATCTTTTATTTATCACTGAGCCACGCCTCTCCATACAAAAAGGATATTTCAATAATTTTTACAAATTTCTGATCCTAAAATTCTAAATGTTAAAAGATTGCTGAGTTTGTTATCTATTATAATTATTACTAACAATCAAACTAGCATAGATGATGAGAAGTTTTGACAAATAATTATTAAATATGAAAAGTAAAATCTACTAGAAATGCATCTCTTAATGAGATGAATGGGACTGTTCTTTTTTTAATTAGTTCATGTATTCATGGATAAATATTGCTTCTAGATAAAATTAAAAAGCATTCACCATCAATTTTATTCCCATTTTTTGTTTTTATAAATGTAGGCACTGAGAAAACTTCTCATAAATAAATAGATGGGAATGAAAGGAGTTTTGTTATAATAATTTCATATGATTCCTTGACATCATTTGGATTGCTGTGCCCAAAATCACATAGTAATTTATCAGAAACATTATTTTTAATGATCTATTGGCTGACAACTTGATTAGATCCTCCTTCAATTTTGTTGAAAGCTAAGAATTGTAAGCTACCTAACTTGTCAGGAGATTTCTTACCCACTTAGTAAAGTCCTTCACCTTCTCAACACTGACTTCAGTATTTGAAATTATCTCTTTTCTGGCTGGTAAAAGACCTTACAGTCCAGAGCAACGTACCAAGGAAAATAAAATTTGGTAGGAAGAGTGCTTTTCTTGAGAAGGTGAGACAGAAGCAACTGTGCAAAGGAATGAAAGAGAAGAACCTACTCCTCCATCTCAGACCCTCTCGGAGGATCAGCCTGGGAGAGGGTATGTATATAAGTCAGTTATGTGCAAACTGATGCCCTTAAAACGTCTACGATGAAGTATTTTAGAGTAGAGCAGACTTAGGATCACTTAACAGAGTTGGGTGTCCAGACTGGCATTCAGGTCTGGAGAAAACATTGGATCAAAGTGAAGCTTAAAGCCATAAGAAGGCATGAGTTCTTCAAGGCAGTGGGGGTGGGGGAAGAGGGAGGCAGAAAGAGGAAAGACACATTGCCCCCAAAGACTAAACAACAAAGGCTCTTTACCTGTGAGATAAGGGAGCTGGAGGAAGAACAAGAGCAAAGCCAGTGAGAAGGGACCCAGGACAGAGCTGAGAAAGGGAGGGTCAGAAATGGCTCACTGCAACAGAGCTTTCATTAATACACAAGTATTAATGAGTCATTATGTGTTACACACTCTTCCAGATGCACTCAAGACCCCCACCCTCCTGAAAGCAGGTTCTGGTGGGAGACCAAGGCCACACAGTAAAGACTCTTTGCTACGTATATACCGGGTTTTCTTTATCCATTCATATGTTGATGGACATAAAGTTTGGTCCCATATCTCAGCTACTGTGAATTATGCTGTTGTCAACATGGGTGTGCATGTATCACTAGAGTATTTCTTTAGTTCTTATAGAAAGATATTTAAACATGAGAAGGAGGGAGGGGGAGGAAATGGGGAGGAATTGGGCAAGGGCTAATTGGGTGATGTGTGCATGTATGCTTCCACCATCTTGTACCCCATTAAGAAGTGTGACTACAAACCGGGCGTGGTGGCGCACGCTTGTAATCCCAGGATTTGGGAGGCTGAGACCGGAGGATCGCAGTTCGTGGGCAGCCTCAGCTACTTAGTGAGGCCCTCTGCAACTTAGTGAGACCCTGTTTCAAAATAAAGAATAAAAAATAGGGCAGGGGGAGTAGCTTGGAGGTCAAATGCCCCTGGGCTCCATCCCCAGACCCGCAAAAAAAAAAAAAAAAAAAAAAAAAAAGAAGTATGACTACAGTGCATCAATAAAAACTTAAAAAAAAAGAGTGGTCCGACTGGGCTATACAGTGGTCTCATTCCTAGTCTTTTGAGGATCCTCATTCTCTATGCTGATAGGCTATGTGCATATATGGATGCATCACTATGAACCTCTATCATGCACAGGTATGTAAGGGAGGGAAAGGGAAGATGTGGGGAAGGAAACAGTCCAAATAATGGTAGGTGCATATGTTAATGAATCACTATGAATTTCACTATCATGTACAATTATAACGTACTGACAAAAATTATTTTAAAACGTAGCTTTGATAGGACGAGGAAGGCAGGTTCTTTGAATGAGGCTGGGTGAGAGGTAGGGTCTTGGGACAAGGGACATGAGTGACAGGACAGGAGCGCAGCAGTCCCCAGTCACATGGAGCACTGTTCTCCTGAATGCCCTTTTCTTAATCGCCTCACTGGTGGTACATCTCCTCATAAAACAAAAGATTTTTAAAGAGTTCCTCACCATGATGTATAATTACAATGCATTAATAAAAGTAAAAAAGAAAAAAGAGTTCTGCTAACAAAGCTTTTCCTGCCTCAGAAGCAGAATTGATGGCTCCCTCATCCATGCTTCCAGCCATTCTCTGCAAAACTCCACTGCATCTGGCACTGGAGGCACAGCATTCTTCCTGTGTGCTCATGAGTCGGCCTCGCCTGGCACAAAGGGGGACCAGGAAGGCGAGACCCACACGTCTCCACCGAGCTTCCTCGGTGTCAGACACACAGACTTCACATCAGTACTACAGGTACAGGCGATGGTCGTGGACATGATCCTGCTGATCCTAATGCTGGTACAGGATTGGAGTAAGGAGAACAGCTTCCTAGATTGTTAACAAGAACATTCTTACTGCTGGGGGCGTGGTGGTGCAAGCTTGTAATCCCAGCATTCCGGAGGCTGAGAGAGTAGGATCGCAGGTTCGAAGCCACCCTCAGCTACTTAGTGAGGCCCTCCACAACTCAGGGAGACCCTGTTTCAAAATAAAGAATAAAAAGTAGGGCTGGGGTATAGCTCGGAGGTAGAATGCCCTGGGTTACACACACACACACACACACACACACACACACACACACACACAACATGCTTACTGTCATAATTTTAAAAAATGACTAACTAAAAGGCCCGAGGAAATGAAAGATGGAGCATGGAGCACTGCCTGCTCACTTTGTACTCCTCCACCATGGTGCCATTGGCACCTACGTTTTGCTCGAGGCCATTTCTTTAGCAGAGAAGTTTCCTGAGTACGGAAGTGTAAAACCACTAACACTTTCTGAAATGAACTAAGGACTAAAGGTTAACTTGTGCATATGGCGTCTATACCTAAGATCACTCTGGCTAATGAGGATGAGCAGGAAGGGAGAGCTCTAGATTCTGGAGCACATTTGTGCTGGAGACCTCTCCATATGAAATCCAGCCCTCCCCAAATTAAGAAAAGCACAGTGACATGCTGTCCAGGACACAGATTGTAACACTCTCTCAAGAGGAGAGATGGGGTGGCGTGGGTGGGAGCCTCCTCGCTAACTACTCCTAGGTCAAAACCAAGCATCTGTGGGGCCGGGAGGGGCTCTCCTCGCTGGCTGCTTCTCCAGCTCCCATTCCTTCAGCACAGGGCGGGGACCACAGTGGGAAGAGAGGCACGCTCTCAAGTTGGAGCTTTATGATTCTGCTTTCCTATCTGTGTCTCGCTCCCTGGGGAAGTCACCAACCATTACAGCCTTCGGACTCCTCATCTCAGACTTATAACTGAGGTGAAACAGTAAATTCCCACCTTGCATGTTTATGGTTCTATAAAACTACATAAAATAAAAGTCTTTGGAAACCCCCTTAAAAAGCGACACCTGCCAGATGCTCCTAGGCAAGAGCGCAAGTTGCCCTGACAAATCAGGGGCCATGGGGTTTCTTGCCCCTTCCTATGACCTGCCCTGCCGAACTTGGAGTCACAGAAGAGCAGGAGCAGATTTTTACCAAACAATTATTCCTGAAGATGATAAAAGGTGAGAGGGCACCAGCGGAATAAATGCCTTGAGGAACAAAAATCACAGGCAGAGACTATTGCTAAGAACTCACTAATTAGAACCTACAGAGTCTACAACTTCACATAAATTTCTGGCTCCTATTATTTCCGATATAAATTGCACTTCTTTCCATCTCAGATACAAAGTGTTCTTGGAAAAATGAGGAGTCCAGTACTGACTGGCTTTGGTCATGGACTTCAGAGTTGCTAAGTGGCCTCTCTCTGTAACAGATAATGTTACCTAATTTTCCCAAGGCTTGATTTAGTATTCTCCACCACATTGTAAAGATCTACAATTTTAATTACCTGCTGTAATTGCCTTCTATAAGAGCCAAAAGAGCATCATTTACAGTGATCAGTAATAAAACATTATGACTAAGTGGTAAAGGTAGAAATGAACTGTGATCGGGGTGACCACTGGCAAGCTGCATACACTCAAGCAGCCAGATGAAGAAGTTCCAACATGGTTTTTAAAATCAAAACCAATTCTGCAATACAGAGAGTCTCTGTAAGTAAAACAGGAAAGTCTCCTTAGAGTTCAAAGCTAAGCCACCTACCTGTGTTGGTAACTAATTGCACTGATATGTTTCCTCATCTGTGCAATGGGACAATAATGATCTCATAGTTTCTTAATTTTAAAATGGGATTAATGTTTTAAACGAAATACAATATTTGCACGGTGAACATAGAGTACACGGCCCATACGGGGCTGCTGTTGCTACTATGACATGTTTTCATTATGCTTTTGGCCAAATCATGTCTTCCCATTCATACTAGGAGATGGAAGCTGAGGTTAACGTAAGGAACAGTGAGCACACTCTTGGCACAAATACCATGCTACTGTTAAAGTGTTTGGCTCCATTCTCCATGGCCCTGCCCCTAAACCAGAAATGCATATAGCCTCGTTTTTCTGAAAGATGAGATATGAAGAGACAATTTAGTTGAGCAAATCGAACAGCCAGGATTTTGAAAACCTCAAAAATCCTGAAGGATGAAAAAACAAAGAAGTGTTTTTAAATTAGCATCTTTAAAATATTGAACTCATTCCTAAAATAAAAAAAAATAATAATCCTGGGAAGATCTGAGCAGAACTGTTTAGCCCAGAGAGTAACTAAAAGCCAAACACCAGGGAACTAACCAGGATCATCATTTGTATTCGACTACCAAGTAAATACAATTTTCTCAAGGAAACTATATTTACAACTAACAACTACTTCTGTGATCTCATCTCAGCCAATAACCATTACTTTGTTTAGGAATTCCCCAGACAAGACATGTAATGGCTGTACGTTAGAGTTTATAGAATGACTGCAAGGGAAATTCAATTTCCCACCCCCCTTGTTTGTGCCCTCGACATCCCTTTTCTTATCAGTTACTATGGCAGGAAAGCAGAGCTAGAACTTCAATGCCTGCACCGTCTGCAGAGCTGGGAAGAGAGCGTGTGAGCACAGTATTACGTGGAGTCCCTCTCGGGGCAGGATAAGTTCTGAAACACAATGTTCACATGGGATGAGCCTACGATGAAATTGTCTTAAATTCCCGGCCAACTGAATCCAGGCACATGGCTGTTGGCTAGGTTTGAGAAATTAAATCCCAGAGTCAAGGGTAAACATTATTAGGGCTACTTCAAGTTCCAGCCCTGAAACTGCCACAATTAGAGGATGCCCACGCTTAAATATCTGCATGTAATAATTTAAATTGGTACATTTAACAAGAGGGCAGAAGGGAAGGTGGTTTGGAAGAACTATTAAAGCTGAGCTTTGTGGAGGAGTTTATAAAAAAAAAATCTGATTAGGCAAATCACTGCTGAATGATACTCTGTGCCCTTAAATCATCGTAACCATAATCGGGAAAAGTAAATGAATACTTATGGTTCATTTACTGAGTCCAACTGGTCAGTCCTGCTTGGTTAATGAATTCTCCCCAGTGCTTCCCTCACTCTCTGTGCAAAATCTACACAACAGTTCAGTGCTAATAACTGGGAATCGGGGAGTGTGATTGTACACAGCAGTTGTGTAAATCCAGCATGGCAGATCCTGTCTTGCTTTATATTCTATGTGGTGCTTAGTGCCAAGTCCAGGATAATAAAATAGCCACCGTGTCATTTAAATTGTAGTTTACTGTTTTGATGCCTTGTTAGCAAGCACTGACTCCAGTCATCTCCTATGACACTCCTAAGCCAAATGTCTCTGTCCCAAAGTGCGTGGTGCTGGCCTCAAAGCTGCAAGTGCGTGGCCAGCACACTGCTGTCACTGAGACTGGATGCTCACTGGGAGTGGTTTGGGCATCAGAACAGAAGTCCCTCATACTGTGTAAAACAGCCAGGCTCCTCGAGGGCTGGTGCATGGTGGAGCTCTCAGAGAATCTGTGACAGGAGGGGGCTGGCTGGTGAGCACAAGAACCCCACGTTTTGCCTTCTCCTTGGGCTTCCCTCACATATGTGCTGTGACACCAAGAAAACACCCAGCCTTCAGAGGACATCTGCTTCTCTTTTATGGGAAATCACAGGTCTGGGGGTCATGCTCCCCTTGGCTGGAGTCCTCACCACTCTGGTGACTGTGTCAATAACCTCAGCCCTCAGAGCCTCAGCATGGCTGGCTCTGAAGCAGAGCTGATCCTTGACTCCAGAGAAGGGATTTGGGAAATTGCTGTTGGGGAATTGAGGAAGGAAAATACACATGAACACATATATCTGGTGATCAAGGAATGCTAGTGTCCCTGGGAGAATCAGGTAATAGCACTCTTAGAAATTCTCACTGATTCTGCATAAAGCTTGCAATGGTTTTTGCTGCTAGATCATCTGAAATAATTTGTAAAACTATGCATCTTTCCCACACTTTAGGGTGACATCTAAAATTTTTCATTATAAATCTGAAGGGTTTCAAATAATATAGTTTTCGGTCTATTTAAATACTCTGATATATTTTAATAAAATAAAACTACTGCTACACTCTTTCCTACATATTCAAAGGAATCTAAATATTTGCCAGGACAGGTCTAAAGATTTGATACACATCGTCCTCCACTTAAAAAATACATGAACATGCTCTAGTTCTGAAGAATAAGAAATTTTACATTATTTATTTTCTTTCTTAAACTTATATTTCTATCCTTCCCCTCCCACAGTTTTACTCAAATTTATTATGTTTGCTGACTAAAAGTATGCATACCTTATCATAGCCTCTGAAAAAAATGTAAGTACATAACAAATTTACTCGGGGACCATATGGCTCTGGAGGAAAAAACAAACAAATAAAACAACTCTTACACTGAGTTATTATTTCAGTTATCATTGGCTTTCAATCAAAAACTGGACTATAAATTTTGATGAATAGTTTGTATATTTAAAAAGAAACCTAAACCTGTGCCTCTCAATGAGATGGATAGTGAAGTTCAACCCACCCTAATTCTAACCCACTTTTATTTTATTACAGATGCAGTGCTGTGAAATTTTGTTCATTTAAAGCTGGAGATGAGAATGGAAGGAATTTTGCTGGAGAGTCTCTTCATTCTTTAGACTACTGACTTTAAACCAAAAGTCACTCACTTATTTACCAGTTAGGACAGTCTTTGTCCCATCAACAAGCAAAACTGAAGTCTCGGTGCTTAGCCCACAAAGCACTGTTCCTTACTCCTCAAAGCCAGTTCTGCTGGAATGACCCCCCAGGGCTGATTTATTACCTGGGCTGCTTCCATCTTGATATGTGGCCTGTCCTCAGTTGTCCCCACAGGGAACAGCTTGAAAGGAGCACGACTGAAAGCAACACACGTTCCACTCACACGGCCCCCAAACTGCAAAGGAGATGAAAGTGCATCCCTGTCCTGAGAACAAGGGACCGCCATCCCAGTTAAACATCATCAAAAATATTTGTAAGGAAATGTCAGCTGACAATGCGTCAGTCTGTAGACAGCAAAGAACTAAAAAGACTCTGTTGACAAAATGATTCACTTCCCAGTTGACTAGAGTCCCAGCCCTTATCTATCTATCTATCTATCTATCTATCTATCTATCTATCTATCTTCATCATCATCATCTATCTAAGGACATCTGAGTTACACCTCCAGCCCTAACTTACTATTTTTTTTTTTTTGAAACAGGGTCTAAGTTGCTGAGGTTGGGCTCAAACCTGTGATCTTCCTGCCTTAGCCTCCCAAGTTCCAGGATTACAGATGTGTGCCCCCACCCTCTGCTACTAGTTTCATGCCTTTAATCACTTGCGGTCTTCTTTGTTGTTACTGGAGTCCTGTTGAGAGTCACCTTGTTGAGCTGCCCTCATATTGTAACCTCACTCACCAATCCATACCTACGTACATACATCTGGGGTCAGAAACTAAATATTAGAACTAGCATTTCAATTTATGTTATAAGTGAAGTGAAGAACAAGAAAAAGACTAAAATGTTATTTATCACACAGATCAGGCCTCTTTAGTTGGGCAGCCCCATGTCATACTCTGTGCGCATGCTCTCCCAAGGGTAGATCTGGAAATTCTCACTTATCAGGAAGTGCACGGGACGCTCCCACACACGTCTGCCTTCAGAATGTTCCACTGGGCTCTGGTTCCACTTTTTCCAGGAGAAGTGGATTTTTGTACTTGTATATTTAGTGTGAACTAAACTAAGTCTTGTGGAGTAGATTCCTGGATATAAAGCAAGATGTGAGTTGCTCGAGATGCCAGCACAGACAAGTGACTGCAAATGGCAGTGCTGACCCTTGTGTTGCTGGGATGAGTGACATCGCCAGAAAGCACTGTTTTCTGCAACCACACGTCATAGGTGTACCAGTATTGGGAATGGCTTAGGGAGATTTGAGAAAGCTCTGATTATTAATAGATATATTTCAGAAATAATTGTGTCAAAATGGCAGACCTGGAGAGAGAAAGGCTTGGCTTCGGTCAGGAAGCAAACAGCTACTGAAACTTAGATTGACTTAGCTAAAAGTAATTAGCAAGTCGGTAGGAGAGGGGAGAACTAGGACTTTCTCTGTCTAAAGACAGATCTACATGATTAGATAATCTAGCTAAGATAGGAGGAGGGGGTCGACCTGACCTTTGATCATGACCTTCGTGAAAAGAGACCTAGGTGGAAAGGACACCTGGGCTCCACCTTGGCAGGGAAACAGGGGACTACATCAGAATTACGTGAACAAGATGGAGGCCATGTGTATAAAAAAGCTGGATCCACGTGTGGTCCTTTGGTGAATTCGCTCGAATCCCCCCCACTCCGTGCCATTTCTGAATGGCATGGGGCTTTAACTGTCTTCTGTATTGCTATCTTTTTAATAAACCTCTTTAAATTCTCAGCAAGAGTTCGGGCTAATGTGTATTGACCCTTAGCTCAGGACAAGAACCCATGGTTTTTCTGTTTTGGGTTTTTTTGTGTTCTGAGGGAAATTGTGTCTAGGGCCCTAATGGGGATCCTCGGGGACAGTTTCCCCAAAACCATATCATCCCACACTGTAACAATAGGAATGTGGTGAAAAACCCAATGTTATCAGGATGAACAAGTAAAATCAAAATTTCCATTCACTAAGTGTATGTTATCTCATGAATCACCAACTAAAGATAAGATGAAATTTTCATGATGAGCAAGATACTTAAAACACTGTTCACTTCACCTCTCTCTCTTTTATATGATAGTTAGTGCTTGTCACTTATAAATAACTAAGTATTTCTACATTCGGGGTCAATGCCCAGGGCTCATCTCCTGACGGTGTCTTTAAGAGCACTCTGGAGTCTGGAGCCTGGGCCTGGTTCTGACCACCAGCGGTTCCAGGAGACAGGACCAGCCCATGCCTTGTGCATCCTCACATACTCCACTTAGCAGGTCCAATGCATGACTTAATGATTAAACTTTGCTATGAAATATACTTCCCTGTTCATGTTTCTAGAAATTCTTTTTTTGTGTGTGGTACTGGGGCGCGGGGTGTGAAACCCAGGGGCTTTTCTACCTCTGGGCTATACTTCCAGACCTATTTAAAACTTTATTTGGAAAGAGTCTTACTAAGTTGCAAAAGCCTCACTAAGTAGCTGAGGCTGGCTTTGAACCTGTGCGATCCTCTTGTCTCAGCTGGGATTACAAGCGTGCGCCCGGCATGTTTCTGGAAATTTTGGCAGTAAAAATATCATGCAACCTCTGAGATGAGGGTCCTGTTCCTAGACTGATTTTGAGTAAGACTATTTCAAACTGTCCCCATTGCTTTAGGAATCCAGCTTCTGTCAGAGTCAGAGTCCATGTTAAAAAAAAAAAAAAAAAAAGGATTATGCCCGGCCCCTTCTCTCTCTTTAATGTTAAAGGTGTAAGGAAAATAAGATAGAATTTTATCTGGGCGCACAGAAGCCATGTTTTGGAGGGCAGTCCCCTGCAATGACTGTGCAAAGACATTATTCTCAGGAATCCACTTTCAACTACTAACCACACGTGAGGTCTGCAGTTAAATTAGCATTATAGAGGACAAAAGAATGTTAAGTGGTCTCCAGAATTAAAAGCAAGGGTTTGTCAGCCCGAAGGAGGATCAGTTGAAATGATATCCTATCTGCAAATGTTGTTTGAAGAGGAGACATTAAAATGAAAGAGGGGAAAAAAGCAGGAAAGAGAGAGGCAGTCATTTCTTTTTTAATCTAAGCTTCATCCCTAGTAGAGAATCTCATTACACTGGACATTTTGAATATTGGATCAGAACTGATGATGTGTCTAAGGTATGTACAATGGCACTTAAACAATGATTGATTAATCACTGTGCAGAATTCGTCTCATCTTCTAACTACAGGCCTTTTTTTTTTTTTTTTTTAAAGAAGAAACTCCCATCCACATATTAATTCAGTTTGGAAGATCTGATCCACAAAAGTTAACTTAATGTAAAATCTTCCAAGTGAGAGCCCAAAACAGGCTGACAGGTTTATAAAGCCTGCCTGCGTTTGACCTCAGAATAGAAATGTCTACTCCCAGGTGAGCTCAGCCCATTCTTTCTCTGGTGTGCACCTGAGCTGCGGGAGCCAGCCATGAAAGATTCATGCAGGATGCTTGGGCAGGCCCCCAAGTCCTTAACATCTGCTGGCTTCAAGTCACATTAAGACTTCAAAGGGAATCTGTCCCTGCAAAGACTGCAAGCTTCCAGACCAGCCAGAGTGGAGAGTTCAGAGACTCCCTCTCCTTCCCAAAAGGAATACCCGCACAACCCACACTGCAATTTATCTTCTTAACCACATACACAGGGGGGAAGCGTTGAGACATAATAACGCCATCTATGAAACAGCACAAAACAGCAGGGGGTGCCATTAGGGGACTGCATTTCACTTCCAACACGCATGCTTTTAAAATGTTATTTATTTTTGTCCACACTCTTTTTATCACTTGCTTCCTACAAGCTTCCAGTATAGCCGAAATATTCAGCAACTAGAAAGGTGGTATGGTTTTTGAACTCCTAGGTATGCAGTTATTCTGAGCATTCCTTCCCTTCTCGTTGAGATGCTCAGAGACAAGGCTAGCCCCTGGCCAGGACCCCACGCCCATGCTGTGTGGGCCCTGACAGAGGGGAGCCAGAAGTATTGTTAATGACAATCCACTTTAACCACTCCGCAATCTACCAGGAGGAATTTCAGCTCTAGAACCCTACTGCTCTGACTGTAGTTCCTACACAAAGGTCCCTTACTTTATTCTCCCAACACTAATCAGAAATTTATCTTCACTAAATGATAATTGGCTGTAATATCTTTTGATTCTTCTGAAACGCTGGCTGGCAAGTTTTCAAAAAAATTTCATCAGTCTTGTTGGGTGTTTTCACAAAAGTCTACCTCAGATTAAAAAAATGTCTGAGGCTGCAGACACACTATGTCTTGCCAGTGTGAAAGGGTCCTTTAAATATCTAATTTCGTAATAAATCCAGGGGTGCCGGGGCCTGCAACAATCCCAGCCGTGGGCGCGGGTAGGCACAGCGGCCTACGCTGCAGCTCCCGCTGCTCACAGCAGCGCCGTGGTCCAGACACAGACAGATTCAAACACCGGATTCTGGGCGTTCTGCAGATTTACCAAGACTTCTGATCTTTAGAGGTTTTCAAAATACAAGTTTTAGTGGGAAATGCGTAATTGGCGCCGTTTAACATTTAGAGAAATCCAATATGTCATCGGAGGCTCTCCTAAGAATTAAAATAAGGCAGTTTTCCTTGACCTCTTTCCTTCTCGTGTTGCACCTGGTCCCAATAAGGCACAAAGAATATTTAAAGTAACAGAATGCCAAGTTTTTCTCCTAAGATGTAAAGTAATTTCTGATCATCAACCTCATTATATCTCACCTTCTACACACTTTGCCTGGTGCCAATGAAAAGATAAAAATACACAAGAGAACAAAACCGTAAGCTGGTTAATTATAATATTTATGAGCAGCCTCCAATATACTTTTTGGTTGGGGCAGTAACTGAAATTATTGAAAAAATCTACATATTCCAGTTATCTAATGCCATAGTGTTGCATTCATATGGCAATTTGCAGGCTTGTTGTATTAGTTTTATTTTCTACTGGCTACAGAGAATGACTGTGTGCAAGCTATTCTATAACTCTGTGATGCTTGCCTCCAGTGTACAAGAATTTTTGTAGGAATTATTTGTTTCCCATTTTCCAACAGACTAAGGCCAATTTCCTTGTTTCTGACCCAGAATTCTACTGTCCGTGACTACTATTATCCTATTTCTATCACAATCAAGTGCTAAATCAGATTTGCTAAATAGAATAAATGGCTCTAGTTGGAAAACTTGGAGATCATTAAAAATAATCACAATCTACTTGATAATGCAATTTCCATCCCTTGTCATCACCACGGAAAATATCTTGATGAATTATACTCATACTCCGGATTCAGGTGATCACTTAAATAGCAGTGCACCCTGCACTGTTTTTTGCGAGAGCTCCCCACCAAATCGATGGAGACAATTCTCTAACACATCAAAAAGCTTCCATAACCTGAACTCTGCCCAGCCTACCGTCTGGAGAGCAAGACTTAATTCCTTGGACAACAGAAGCCCATGGCAGGATGGACGCACAACAGAGCCTCACAGATCACTTTTCAGGAGGTGGTGGGCACATGAGCAGGCACTCATCCACAGACCCAGCACCCAGCTTTGGTACAAACATGCACCCCCAGGAAGGATCGTATGAAAGCAATACTACCATCCCGTCCCATGCACTTTCAAACTTTCCCAAAGAGAGAAATCTTCCAAGATTTTTTTTTTTTTTTTTTGAAGACAAAAATCCACCACTACATAGCCAAACCAAGATAATTCACTCTTGGATGACGTGATCGTAACAATTTGAAATTCACCATCTAGCATGACTATTCCCCAACTGAATTTTCTCAACAGCATAATAACTGCATTTCAGACCATAAAACTTCACACTGTCAATATTTGATGAGAAGCATCCTGATATGCACATTTAAACTAGAATAGTTCAGAGTTTGTGCTTTTGGAATTTTTCTCTAGCAACTATCTTTTACTGGTAGAATTTCAAAGGCCAAATATTTAAAGTTTCTTCAAACTAAAATGCCCTTATATAACTGTACATATAACTGTGACTTGTATGTATTCTCATCATGATTAATATTTTTAGTTAAAACAGGTTTAGAACTGATCAACTGAGTATACTTAAATACCACTAATTTTAACAAAACACACACACACACACACACACACACACACACACACACACGCATGCACTTTTCCCCTGAAGGATATTATTGTTAGATCAAAGGAACATAACCTGTGCCTATTCTAAAATAAAGCTTATGGATAAAATTCATACAAGTCAAGAGATTTTTTTGATATTGTTCAAAATAATATGCACCAACAGATACCAAAGCAAAGCATTTTTAAATACGCAAAACAAATAAGATCTTGGTTTCAAAAATATCAGTTAGATTCACATTTCCTACAAGTCGGTTCAAAGGAAACAACAGCTCTGAAGCCCTTCAAAGTATTGAGATTGGATCAATAAATATTAAGCTGTATCTACTAGACCAGAGAGAAGATTCATTGCAAAGTGTCCCACCAGGCAGCAGTTATTAATTAAAACCTAATTTTATTTCTTTGGGAATTACTGGTTGGAATTTCAAAACTCACTTGCTATGCTCAAATGAGTGACGGGGCTGGTCTTGTTTTCACCATTCCTCTCATTGACAGCCTGCACGTAGTAAGCCCCGGCGTCACCTGCTGTCGTCGCAAGTATCACCAGCTGATTCTCCAGGGTGATGGCTCTGTTTCAGAGAAGGAGAGACAGTGTCAAAGCTACTTCAGGAAATTTATTTGTAAAATAAAATTATTTTATGAGGCCAATTACACAGCAATGTCTAGAATTCGTGAAAAGATCTGAAAGACTAAAACAGCACATAATCACACTTTAGGAACATGGCCACGGTGCCCTCTCTGGTCTGGCTGGTACACTGCTGCCGGAAGTATCTGAGCATTCCAGGTGCTCCATATCTGCACCAACCCTTGGCTGTAACAGGACAACGTTTTGCAACATGTCTATCTAGAGATTGTTAAAGCTCAGAGGTTGCTCTGAGGATTTATAATGAGGCTCATTATAAATGAGGTAGAAGTAACTCCAGGAAAGCTGTCCCTTTTCTTTCAGGTCGGGCTACTTGATCATGCAATGGTCACAACCCTTTCAAGCTGAAGTCTGGACCACCAAAACCATGACCCAGGGCAAACGAGTCTGTTGTGATGTTCTCCACCTCCATGGTCCCTCGTTGGAGCCTTCGCACATCTATTTTTGCACTGGTGGGTAGGTAGAGTGTTGTGCATGGGCACAGCGCTGACCTTTCAACTTCAATCCTCCCATCGTTATGAACTCCAGGCCACACACACCTCTCTCCATGTCAAATCTCAGGAGAAACAGTGAGCTGACAAACAAATGAGCAGTCTACTTGATCATGACCAAATCCTCCTCCAAGGTCCCAATCACAAAGCAAAAGGGACTTGAGACACTCGATTCACGCACCTTCCTCTGAGCCACAGCTGCAGAACAAGGGCTTACAGTGACTTAGTGCCAGAGGGGACCAGGCCCCTCACAAGCAGATTAGGACTCCATATAACAACTCCTGCTGCACCATGCTTTGAGAAAGAAGAGAGCCAGCAAGGACATTTCCATTGTAATGGAGGCCTCACAGTGTTCTTTGCTCTTGCTAGGACTGATTCTGTATTCCTTTTTCTAGTGAAAGAGGTGAGTATGGGAAGTTAAATTTGTTAAAAAATACAAAGTACAAACGAGTAAATTGTCCTCTGGCTCATGAATTGGGCATGAAGGGTGAGATGTGTTCTTAGCACCTACACGTCCTGTAGTCTCTGCTCTTATTCCCCAAACACCAGAGACACAGGGGACACCAGAGTGAACTGTCACCCATAGGACAGGATGCTTACTCTCTAGGGAAGGCCTGCTTACTTGTTTTCAGATCTTACTCATGGCCCTTGTAGAATTCAATAATTGTGGAAACTAAGTAATCTCTCTTGAAGAATTTAATGCAATAACAATCTCTCTTTCCTGTTACCTTCTGGAGAGATTAAAAAAAAACTATTGGTTTTTAGACATTGTATGAAATTATCTTAAGGAAGGATTGCTCACTCAGGATTCCCACAGGACATATTACACTTTAGGTCTCTATGGCTATCTTATTTCATGTCTCATTTAAGAAAAATTCCCTATTAGGAAGTTTTCAATTTTTAGTCCCATAAAAGTATTTCAAAAAGAGTTTTATTATAATTATTTATTATTCCTTTATAGTTTCTTTTATAGAACCATAGAAATTGTTCCATTTTATTTTAGTATATGTTACACTGGTACCTAAAATTAAATATGAATATTTACTACACATGAAGTTATACATTTAATAGTACAATTTTAAAACTGAATATATGACTTTTGCTTTAACATCTGATTTTTACCATAGTAATTTCTAATATGCTTATTATTTCTCAGAATTAGTCTTATAAAATGCCCATTACTTCTCTATATTATTTATTACATTGTTTCAGGAGTATTGAAAAATTTAAAATACATAAAGAATAAAAGCATTGTTATACATCTATTTGAGATTTTATTTTTCAGCTCTTTTTTCTTTTAGCTTTTAATTTCTATTCTTTTTAAAGTCACTATTCAGGAAAAAAATTATCTGTTGTTAAACAAAGACACTACAAAAACACTAAATCTTGGAACACTATTAGATAAATGAGAATCAATTCTCCAGAAAACGTCTCTTTTTTCCTATCCAAATCCTGAACAAAGATTTCTATAAAAGAAACTAATTTTTTAAATGCAAATAAAATACCTACAAACATTCATGTAAATTTTGACCCTGATCACGGCTAAGACACTTTAAGAAGAGAGGCTGTTCTTCAGTGGTGGTGTTAACAGGGCATGCTGAACAGAGCCTAACTTTGCTGTGGCCACCAAGCTGCTGCCGGCAGCCCACAGTATAAGCAGGTTACCCGGTCGCAGTGCCAGGTTGGGGTCATGGTCACTCTGTCCCCAGTGGTCATGGTAGTGATTTTATGGCTCTGATGGGGATGAGGTGGTCCAACTTTAATGCGGAGCTGACAGTGTTGGTGGTAGGAGAAAGAGAATGGAAGCTCCTGGGTCCCTGATGCCTGGTAGAGCCCACAAGCCGACCAGCCCACAGCCTATTTCATAAGTGAATACGCTTTGGTCATGGTAAAGCTTGTTTGTCAGTTAATAAACGTCAACAAAGTGCTGATACAGACTCAAAGAGCATATACAAGAGCATGCAAATGGGACTAAAAAGGTTTGTGTTCTCTGCATAGAGAACACAATCCCATGTATGGCTTTCATTTTATTTTGTTTGTGGTATTGGGGGTTGAAACTAGGGGCATTTTACCTCTGAGCTATACTCCAGCCCCTTTCTTTTTTTTTTTTTTTTGGTGGTACTGGGGTTCCTGGAAGCCCTTCTACCTCCGAGCTACACTCCCAGACCTATTTTTACATTTTTCTTTGGAAACAGGGTCTCCTAAGCCAGCGCGCGTGCGGCTGGCTTCGAACCTGCGCGATCCTCCTGTCTCTGCCTCCCAAGCGCGGGGATTACAAGCATACGCCACCACGCCCGGCCTGCCCTTTTTGAAATAGGGTCTCATTAAGTTCTCATGGCCTGGCCTTAAATCTGTAATCCTGTCTCAGCCTCCCAAGTACTAGGATTATAGGCATGTACCACCACACCTGGCTGTATGACTTTTTGTAGATGTATATTATATAACCATGGTTAGTCTCTGAATGGCAAGTTATTTCCTTTAAAATTTTGTATTTTAAAATACTTTCCAACCTCTTCACAATAAACAAGTATCACTTTTGTTATCAGAAGAACAATATTCTAAAGGAATGGAAGGGCATGCTAAGTAATTATGGTAGCAAAATTTAATACTTTGCCCATAATATGAACCACTCAGCTTTATTATAACATAATTCCAGAGAACTCATTTAAAACTTACATTGACTTCACAGGAAAATTATAGTATTCATCCAGAGAGATTTTCCTTTTACTTTATTAAAATAAATACATGTATGGTTTTATATAAAATTATTTCCTTAGTATTTCTCCATCTTAATTCTACATTTAAAAATGAAACCTCATAATTCTTACTTCTAATTCCATGGGTTAGTCATAAAAATAATAGGAAAAAAAATCTCAGTCCAATATGGGCAAGATGAACTATAGCTCATGAAACTAAACTAGAATGCTGGGTTCATGAAAGAATACATTAGAGAGAGGCAGGGTGGTGCACACCTGTAATCTTAGTACTTGGGGGACTGAGGGAGGTTTGAGAGCAGCCTCAGAAACTTAGCAAAACCCTGTTTCAAAATGAAAAATTTAAAAAGGGATATGGGTGTAGCTCAAAGGTAGAATGTCCCTAGGTTCGGGGACAGTACCATAAAAATGAAAAAAAAAAAAGTTAAAAGATCACTAGATCACTTAGGTAACAACTATGACCACAGAAAGGGTTTTCACAATAGGAAAACCAGTCTCTTTTCCTTAATAGCTGATATTCAGCAGTAAAGGCAATGCTGGGGTTCTTTAGAGGATGACCATTTCCAATGGCACTTCTGAAGTGTTTCTGGCCATACTTCACTGGATTTCAACACACTCATGAGGTACTTAGCCATATAACTCTCTATATCCGAAAGGGAAGAAATCTGAGGCAGAGAGGCACTACCTTGGGTCTTTGGCCATCACCTTGATCAAAAACTCCCTTGGAAAAAAACAGCCCCACAAATAGATGTCTAGACCCACCCCTGGGGCATGTGGTAAAAGAGCTGGAATAGAGAATATATACAGAATAGAGTTTCCTGCCCCAATATCTAGGGGACATCACATTCCCTATGATGTAACAGATCATCTGTTTTCTGGGATGTGATGCTGATCATAGAAGCACAGGATTTATGGTTGGTGAAAGCAGACCACTGGTACTTTGTAGGTGTCTGAAGATCAGGAAGGAGAAATAAGAGTGCATATTCATGGGAACAGAGACAAAACCTGTATTCTATTCAGTGAACTGTTTGGGTCCCCAGTCTGCCCAACAGTATTTGGGGTCCTCAGTCCTGGGTGAGAGTACAAGGAAAATTAATACGAACCAAGAACACACGGTATCCCATAGAGCTTACACAGGGTTATTTATAAGCTGTGAGAAGTGACAGGAAGCATTTTAAGATCCTTCCCTTAGGAGTGCTTTTGTGGATCAGTGGAAGGAGTTCCAGGAGGTATCCAAAAGTGTTTTCATGATGTGTTTCAAAACCAGCAAGGTAACCAAAACATCCTTTGGCTTCTATGAAAAGATAAATCATTTTTGGACACCAAAAAGTATTTTGATCTTTGACACTTTTAATACAAAGTAGGACGGTAATATAGACATTATTATGGTGAAACTTCAGAAGTGTCCAGAAAAGTACGAACTTAGCCCATAAAATATAAAAACATAATCTGAGTCAGTATTTTTACTATTACAAATGTTAAAGTAGCATTTGATTAGTTTCAATTGATATTCAAGAACATAAAACAAAAATCAGAGTGCAGGAAAATACAGAACAGTCATTTTCAGGCCCTTTAAAAACTAAAATGTTTGAAATTTTAATGAAACAGCTTTTTAATGGGCTGGTCCTCAGGCTCAGTGTTGTGGTGTTAATCTGGATCTCAAGTCCTACAGTTTAACAGCAAGTTCAAGGCAGACTACTTTGGAATTGATGAACTTGCCTTAGCTGTATAATTACAAGAACTAAAATTGCTTCCAAGTAGTTTGGGCAATTATGAGTCCCTGGGTACTGGATAAATGTTAAGGCACCAGAGTGACATGTTTACTGAGTCAGGAGGTAAATGCATACTGCGGACCATCGGCTCTGGGTGTAGGAAGAACGTTTTAAAGGCAAATGTGGAAAGAATTTGGGAAACCTATTCCTCAGCATTTCAAACCAGCAGAAGTGTCGAGTTGAATTGTGTTCACTAGCAGAACACATGAATCAGAACACGTCACCAGAAATCCAGGTAAGAGAGAACCGTCTACTGGCATTGTACACAGCAATGCAGGCTTTGAGGAGAAAGGCAGCTACTAAATTTGAGAGCTCTGGTTTTTCAGTGATGGATACAATGAGGTGCCCAGAGAGAAAGGAGACTAGGGACAGAGAAGTCCCCCACCAGATAGTTAACACTGTGTCCCATGCTGGTCTTACAAATCACAATGTTTCTGTGCAGAGGTTCTCTTCTACAGCAGGTGCAGTTAATTGAAAATATATGGAAAAAACAGAATGAAGTTGGGTGCAATGGTGCACAACTATAATTCTAGCACTTGGGAGGCTGAGACAGGAGGATCACAGGTTTAAGGCTAACCTAAGCAACTTGATAAGGCCCTCGGCAACTTAGTGAGACACTGTTAAAAAAAAAAGGAAGGAAGGAAGGAAGGAAGAAAGACAAACTATAAGGCCAGGCATGGTGGCTCACACTTGTAATCCAAATACTTGGGAGGCTGAGACAGGAGGATCATGTATGTTCGAAGCCAGCCTAAGTAAAAAGTAAAAAATAAAAAGGGCTGGGAGTACATCTCAGAGGTAGGAGTCCCTGGGTTTAATCCCCAGTACCAAATAAATTATATTGAATTTTATGAATTCACCTCTATACAATTCTTTCATATTGAAGGTGAACCCTTATTTATAGATGAAAATGGAGGTGAGTTTTAGGGTGGGGTTTCTAAAATGGCAACTCCCTAAAAATCCTGTCAGTTTTAAGCATATTCAGACATGCAATTTTTGCCTTATACACACTGGTCTCTAGTTTATAAGCATAGAGCTAATAAGTAATAGTATGCAATCAATAACTATGTTAAATGAATATAAAAAAGAAACTGCTCAAGTACTTGTATTCCTACATTGACCTGGCTATTCCTTTCTGAACCTGCAACTACATTTTGTGCCTAGAATCCAAGCATGGAGAGGAGTAACCTAACCTTTTTTATTTTTATTTTTATTTTTTGTATTAGGGATTGAACCCAGGAGTATTCTACCTCCAAGCCACACCCCAAATCCTTTTTTTGTTGTTGTTGTTTTGATAAGGACTCTCTAGGTTGCTCAGAGTTTTGCTATGTTGCTGAGGCTGCTGACCTGGAACCTATGTTCCCCCCGTCTCAGCCTCCCAAGTACTAAGATTATAGGCATGCACCACCACACCCAGCTGTAATAAATAATTTAATTTGTGGAGTATCCACTATGCATGTAACACTGTCCAGGGAAAGTACACCAAGAAATATGGTCATTAAATATAAGGAGATACCTCACTGGAAGAAGAAATCTAAAGTTTTGTTTTGTTTTTGTAAAAGGACAATTCCAAGTAGATGGTCACGTATATATAAAATTTTAGAGGACTTGATAAGCCAAGCAGGCAGCCAGCCCACCACAGACATGCAGGTCTGGCCACATCTACCCTCTTAGAGACAGATGCCTCAGATGCAAAGTCTGATGGGATAGCAAACAGAAAGACACAGTTCTCTAACTTGGATGGCAGTAAGAACTCAGGAATAAGAACAGTAGCTACTTCTACATGTGAGGTGGAAGGAAATGTCCTCCTCACTCCTGCTGACCTGTCCACCCACGGGTCTCGCCTCTCACCAGCGCTCAGAGCCAAGAGATCCTGAAAGGGCTGGCACACCTGATTGCTGCCCTGACTGCTCCCTAGAAGCATGGCCGCTGGGTGAGCACCCCAATCAGCACGGCCCACAGCAGCAGAACTTCAGTAGCTCATCAGAAGAGAAGCAGAGAGAAACACTCCACCCACACTTACATGGCTGGTCTATAAATAAATGCAAAAGGACCACTGAACTCACGTTTGTTCATCTTTTCCCCGCCCGGCTCCCTGAGCAGCCTGGTAACTGGAAGCAAAATGCAGCCTGCCTTCAAAGTGAAAGCCTAAGATGGTCTACAGAGAAGACATCTCCTTTTCCTACCAGAAGGTGATTACAGCTGACAGACGTGACCACCGTAAACAAGCCCTGGGTTAAATTGTCACTACATCCTGTTAACACAGAGGCCCTGTAAGTGACCACACAGTGCGTCCTGGGTGGGGCAACGAAACTGGAATTGGACTTGCTCCTGATTTTGTTCCCTCGGGCTCAGCACTTGGCTTTCTCATCTGTAAAATGGGGATAAGAGCAAGGACATCAAAAGGGCCTCCGTGAAGTACAGCTGAGGCGAAAATGCAAGCGTGGCTGCCCCCAGCTACTCCTCTGGTGTGAGGCTGAGCGCGCTCCTTCAGGCCTGGCGAATGGGAACAGGACACATAGGCGTCTGTCCAAACTGGTGGTTGCACAGTAGATGCTTTTAGAGTGTGAGTCAACAGATTTCTGTGCAAACCCAGCCAGGCTCCTGAATTATCAGATAAGTTAAAAAATGACCTGAAGCCTGAACCACCCAAAATATAGCCATCTGCTCAGGCACCGTGCATGAGGACTTAGCAAAGAGGACTGTCCCTGGGCTTCCTCAACGTGTGTTCATGGGTCAGGCACGGAATCAGTCCTCTCCTTTAGGAAAGACACTCCCTGGGAGGAGAGATGAGAGAGATGGGGATTACAGGGCAGCTTTGATGTAACTGGCGAGGGACTTATTTCATCAGGGATTTTTGCCTAGAAGAAATGTACTTCTTATTTATAGTGGTGTTTCATAAAATTTCTAGCTAATCTAAAAAGCATTTTAGTCCATTTGTACTTATCCAGGGCCTTTTACTATTGTAACTGATTGTTCCAGCACAAGGACTTATAAATTGCCAGGCCAAATTTTTGGTGTGGTTATACACAAGAGGATGGATGTGAGGAACGAGGAAGGACTCTGCAGAGTGGAGGCTTATGCATGCCCATTTCCAACCAAGATGCTTTTCTGAGAAAAGAAAAAACAAGACTTCACATGTGAGAAATACATGTTTTATGTTGTCTGGGTCCTTAAACGATAGAACATATGTAGGGTATAAAATCTACTCACTGTAGAAACTATTAAAAATATGAGCACCAGAGAGAGCCTCTAGAAATGGGGGCCGCTGGTCAGCCCTTCCCTCCCTGGTGATACTCTGTGAATACCAACACTGAAAACAGCTAATCAAATTTTTTAAAAATGGCTATGGCTGAGTAAGGCACTTTTCACCAAATTAACCAAATGTCAAGACCAGCTCTGCTGCCTGCCCAGCCGATGTGAGAGCTCTCAGGTGCAGGGCCGTGTGGCTGCCCACCTGCAGCTG
Organism: Muscardinus avellanarius; assembly: GCF_963383645.1. NCBI lineage: Eukaryota > Metazoa > Chordata > Mammalia > Rodentia > Gliridae > Muscardinus > Muscardinus avellanarius. The sequence goes on along the minus strand of NC_137796.1, from coordinate 73,274,301 downwards.
CGGCCAGGGGAGTGGCCCAGCCACTCGGGCGACATCCTGGGCTGAGGTGGGAAAGCCGGAGGCTGACAATTCCCACTTCCAGCTGCAGTTTCTCCCCACGTCCTACTTTTCATCAGAACAAGGCACTCAGGAGTCTTTCTTCCCTGTGCAGATAGAGGGGCGCGGGCAGAGCACTTGACCCGGCCTCCGCGGGATTCTGTCCGCATGGGATTATATCTTCATGGCAGGATCAAGCGTCAGGAGCAGCCGCTGTGAAGGAGCCAGCTCTTCTCTAAGAGCAAATAATCGCAGAGGAATACTCGAAAATTACGGGCAGAGCAAATTGCTTTTTTGAATGTTCTCCACCTTTCACGTCTGTCTCCGCATTAGCTTCACTTTGAAGGAGCATAATTATTGCCAAGAGTTCCACTCTTTTGTTAAACTCCCTTTGATTACTAAGTGACAAAGCTGTGCCCAGAGAGGCAGAGCACCTGTGAAGGCTGCAGCCAATGCGCGCCTTAAGCGTGCCAGCTGATCTTGGTGACGGTGGACCTCTCTGCGCCTCCTCAAAATGAGGGCTCCCCAGGCTGCAGGCAGACAGCATCATGCTCCAGCACCAGACTCTGTCGTCAACAGGGAGGACGGAAATAAACCTAGAAGAAAGCCAATTTTCTTTCGGTGGTTCTTTTTTTCTGGAAGCTACTGTATGCAAGTGCTGGAGCACCTGTGGGGCCTCTGCTCTGTCCCACTACCTGCTAGTCCTTTGCTCTCTGTGATAATGGGCATGGTCCTGGCAAAGAGTGAGGGTGAGCGTCAACGTGTCCGGCACACAGCGACTCATGTATAAACAAGGCTGGGAGTTATTGAAAACTCCCAGCCTTGGTGGTAGGTTCACCACGCCCTTTGTTATGTGTGAAATGAACTTCTCCTCCAGTGAAGGCTGCCTCTGCTGCACCTGTGCTGGGGAATGCTTCCCAAGGCGCCGATTGGTGTGTGACGCTGGACGTGAGCCCCAGCAGGGAGAAGTGCTGCCGGCACCACTTTCAGGGTTCTGAGAGGTTCCTCTGCATGCATCGCAGCCTGCTGGTCCTGGCCTACCTCCTGGAGGCCAGGCCTCCAGTCACTTCGCACTCACTCCACCTCCTGGGGCTCTCACTGCTTCTCAGAGGGAGCAGCAAGCCCACTCCTTCTTGAGCCTCCTTCTCAACCGTGCCTCTGCTTGGCCTCCTTGCAGGAACGATGGGAACGAGCCTTTCTAGGCAGTTCCTAAGGGCCTGCAAATAGCTAAGCACTCTGCACATATTCTCTTGTCCATCCTCTGACATGTCCTAGCTATGTGACACTGTGACACTGAGCAAGCTGCTTCACTGATAGCTCTAGTCCCAGGTCGGTTGTTGTCTGCAAAATGGGGAAAATGGTACTCTTTTTTTAGTATTAATAGGAGAATTATATGAGGTAATTTTTTTTTGGGGGGTGGTACTGGGGTTCCTGGAAGCCCTTCTACCTCCAGACTACACTCCCAGACCTATTTTATGTTATTTTTATTTGGAAACAGGGTATCTTAAGCCAGCACGGCTGGCTTCAAACCTGCGCGATCCTCCTGTCTCTGCCTCCCAAGCGCGGGGATTACAAGCGTGCGCTACCACGCCCGGCTATATGAGGTAATATTTAAAGAGTGACTTGCACAACACCTAGCATGCACTCAAAACTAAAAGCAGGTTGGCTACTGTCACCTTCACAGGGGACAGTGAGGTTTAGCGGTAACAGAATCCTCCTGCCCCTAGAAAAGTGAAGAGTCCAGACTCTTACCCAGTCACACATCTCATTGTGTCCTCCTGTCCTCAGTCTATGCTGCCTGTCCTGTCCCCAGAGGAGTAAGGCCAGGTCCAGGAGCAGAAGGCTATAGAAGCCTCTGTCCTGGCGCGCAGCAGTGCTGCATCCTGGCACTTCCTGCCTCACATCTGGCTCCCAGGGCTCCACCAGTGCCTGGCATGTCGTGACGACCAAGAAACTGGCAAGCACATGCAGGAGGGTGCTGTGCACTGAGCTTAAGAAAGACCCGGGTGACACCTATACCCGGAGGGGGACAGCACCACTACACAGGTCTCAGTGGGGCCCCACGCCATCCTGGCTGGAGGAGCTGGAGTTAAGAGATCCCCTTTCCTAACCTGACAGAACCCCCAAAGCCAGGCCTTGTTTTGATGTAGTTGTTTTATGCTCCTCTAGGTAATGGCCATGTGTCTGGCTAATGAGAGGCAGAACCAAGAGTCCTAGGTTCTGTCCCTGAAGATTAATGAAAACAGTTTCCTTTGGAGAGGGTGTATATATATTTTTTTTTCAAGAGCTACTGAGTTTGGACTCTCCTAGGAGAAGCTTTATAAACCCTTTGTTCGGAACATTGAGGATATGTCTAAAATGAGAAAACAGGCAACCTCAGATTTGCCTGAGTGAATAGTGATATGCCCCCAAATACAACTATACATAATTTAAAGAGGACCTTTTGGTGAAAGTCTAAGCATATTGAACATATTATTAACTGTGACAACGCACCTGTGAGAAACAGGCAGTAGGTACATGCCGGTAATACCACTCTTAGTGCCTTCATGTTCCACAAGCAAATACAAACAGGTGAGTAGAAAGTGAATAAAAATGGTCAAGAGGGTAGTGCAGCAGCCACTTTTCCTCAACTGTCTCCACTTCTGGCTGGTGTCAAGGACCATGTGGTTCATTTACACGATCAACATAACACAATAACGTAAGACCATCACCACCACTGGCCATCGGCCTTCTTAAGGTGTGGCGCTGACCCGTAAGCTGTGATATACTTATGCTTAGTTTCTGGCTACATTTATTAAAAGGTATTTTAGGTTTGCCATAAGCAGCAGTTAGCTGAATACCCTGAACCAAAATGGTTAAAAAAAAAAAAAGCACCAAGTGTTGACAGATTAAAAGACCGCAAATGTTATTCTTTCATTTACTCATCTTATAAGCAAACGTTGAGCACTTGCTGGGGAGTTACAGATTATTAGTTATGGATTTGGGCAGGAATTGTGTAAGATGAGCCTAGAACACCTTGTACCGCATAGCAAGAAAGCAAAGATGGAGTCACATCCACTGAACTCGGGAACCAACCTGAAAAGGCTTCCATGACGCAGAAAGAGGACACTCTGAGCATCAGTAGGAAGGCAGATAAGTCAGAAAGGAAGAACAAAATTGACTTCATGCAGATAACAGGTCTACATAAAAAAGACCAAGAAATCTATAAGGCAATAATGACAATGACTCAAAGAGCCAATAAGATTTTCAGCAAAAGAGTTAGGATTCAACTAAAAGTAAGTTTCGTTTTTTAGCAGCTTAAAAGTACAAATTTGTTTTTAGATGTCAAGTGATAATTGAATATATTTACCGTGTACAGCATGATGGTGTGCCATATATATATGGTATGGATTGACTAAATCAAGCTAATTAACATCTACATTACCTCACATATTTACCATGTAGTGAAAACAAAACATTTAAAATCTACTCTCTTAGCAAATTTCAAGTATACAATATATTATTAACTATAGTCACCATGATATACAATAGACCTCTTGAACTTGTATCTTCTCTTTAACTGAAATTTTGTGTCCCCCAACAAAATCTCCCAGTCTTCCTAATCCCAATTTTTATATCTATTTAATAGCAACAAGCATATGAAAACCAAAATTTCAGCTCTAACAAACAGCATTTACAATCACTCGACGAACATACTTACCTGAAAATCGAGCAAGTATTTACAGGACTTGTGTGCCAACAAGACTGAGGAAAGAAAGCAAAGCTCCAAACTAATGGAGAGACATGCTGAGTTCATGGATCGGAATATTCAACAAAGTAAAAATATCAGGTTTTTCCCCAGACAGGTCTATATTTAATGTGATTCCTATCAAAATCTCAGCAAGGTTTTTATAGATACAGAAAGATTAATCTATAATTAATGTGAAAAGCCAAAGGAATTAGAATAGCTAAAAAATTTTTGATAGAGAAAATACTATGGAAGGAATCATTTTTGTGGATGTTAAGACTTATGATATAGCTACAGGAATCAACCCAAAGTGGTATTGGTAGATGGAAAGACAAACTCAATGAAAGAGAATAAAGAACCTGGAAATACACACAGAGAAGTAGAATCAACTGATTTTTAACAAAAGTTCAAAAACAAATCAATGGAGGAAGGAGACTCTTCAACAAATAGCATTGAAGAAATTGTGCGTTTATAGGGAAAAAGACAATCTCAACCTAACACCAGTATGCTTCACATAAACATTAATTTGTAATGGATCGTAAACTTACTTGTAAAATTTAAAACTATAAAAAATTTAGAAGAAATTTTAGGAGAAATTCTTTGAGACCTAACAGAGTTCTTGAATGTAATACTATAAGCATACTTCATAAATGAAGAAATCAGTGGGTTGGACTTCATCAAAATTAATTTTTTTCTATGAAAGTCCTTAGAAGAAAATATGATTGCAGACGAGGAGAAAGTATTTGCAAAATATTAATCTAAAAAAAGGATACATATACAGAATATGCAAAGAACTCTCATCTCAGAAGAGCCTCCGGAACAACCTACCTAGAGAGTAAGCGATGGGCCAGGAGCGGCGCTTCACGAGCGCAGGCCCCATGCCAACATCACTGTCCACTAAAGTTATGATGAGCTTTCACTGTGCCTATGAAACAGCCACAATAAAAAATAGCAACACAGAGAAACTAGATCTCTCACAGATTGCTGGTGGGAATGAGAACCAAAATGGCCATTCTGGTAAAGAGTCTGGCGGGTTTTTCTAAAGCTAAACATAATATTTGCCACTCGAGCCAGCAATGTCCATGTCTACTGGACATTTATTTATTTCAGAAAGATAACATTTTGCATCTATATAAAAGCCTGTGCAGAAATGTTCATAGGAACTTTATTGGTAATAACCAAAACCTGGGGGGGGGGGAAACCAGTAGTTCCTTGAAAGGCAAAGAGCTAAACAAATGGTGTCCCATTTGTACTGGGGAATACTGCATAGGAATCCAGGGAAACTATTGTCCAGGCAACCTGACTAGATCTCAAGGGCACTGGAGTGAGTGAGAAACACCAATCTCAAAAAGGTCACAAAATGTGCAATTTTACTTAGACAACATTTTCAAATGACAAAAATTCAGAGATGGAAAGAGACTGGAGGTTGCCCAGTGGGATGCTGCAAGGGAGGGAGGAATGACTGTGACGGGCCTGTGGTGAAGGTACAGCTCTGCACTGGGACGGCAGAGGTGGTTACACAAGCCTGCACATGCAGGGGAATTGCAGTTATACAGCACACAGCGCACACTAGGACACCAACTTCCTGGTTGGTACACGCACCATCGTCATATCAAATGCAATCACTGGGTGAAGGGTACATGGGACCTCCCTGAACAGTTTTTGCAATTCTCTGTGAATGTATAATTATTTCAAAATAAAAAGCCCAAAAGAAAAGAAATGTTCTGTTAGAGGGGAAAAAAAAAGAAGACTTTTCAACTATAAGACCAGAACTGAGAAGCTGAAACCAAGTTGTCTTGTCCTACTAGAACACAGGGGCACTGGGCAGAGTTCTCCCTGGAGTTTTCAGGGAAAGGGTAGATAATGAAATTTAAGGACTGAATAGCAAAATAGGGTGGAGCACATGAAGATCCAGGTTGGAGCATCTGGATGGAGTGGGACTGGCTTGGTGTGCCTGAGGATATCAGAGGAAGCCCAGAGGCAAGAGCAGAGAGAACTAAGAGACAGAGGAGGTCCAGCTGGGAGCAGCCAAGCCATCTGGAGCCCACCAGCCCTCTCTCAGGCCCTGGTATGCCCCTTCCTGCCTGGTGCAGTCTGAGGATACAGGTGCTAACCGCTTTGAGCTGACAAGGGAGGATGGAGACAGTGCACTGACAATCTATACTGGGAATAAATAAATGATATGAATGCAGCCACAAGAACTCAAAAAGCCCAGCAGAGGCCAGTTAATGAATTAGAATTTTTTTTAAAAATCAGTATACTCTAAGGGTTATGGGAACAGTTATTTACTCTTTATTTACAACTTTGCAATGACACTGAAAGAGAATTAGTTAAATGTACTGCACTCCAAAGCAAAGTGAAGACAGTAAAAAAGTTTTTGTTAAAGCTACCACAAACAGGAGAAAAGGGCTATGTTGATCAATCTGTACTTTCAGGAATTAAGAACCACATATGTAAAATTTCCAGTTATACAATAATGCCTCATAAATGAAACAGCAATGAGTCTTATTTTATCATCTGAATCTATGGCTTCCTTTGCTCAAAAGCTATCAGCTGTGTCTGGCTAGTTTGTGCTTTGGAATATACTGGGGAAATAAAAGGATTTTTGCAAAAAACTACATTTAATTGTGCAAATATCCAAGTTTGGGGCACTTTTGTTAGGGTGAGAAGGACAAAGAGCTCAATGAGAAGGAAGTTAGAGGGTGTCAGGTTAACCAGAGCCAAGAATTGTGTCCAGAACAGGTATTTGAGGCCAAGAACAGGCTGGGCCAGCCTGCAGGCATGCCAGGGCCTCTGCACACCGGGACTTCTGCAGGTCAGTGTAAGATATCTCAAAGAGAACAAAAGACCTTTCTCTTTGGATACAAGAATAAGGTATGTGTGTGCCTGTGTGTTCCCACATGCATGTGTGTGTGTGTGTGTGTGTGTGTGTACACATTTGTGTATACATAAGTGATACAGATGAAAAACTGAATACTGTTGTACTTTATGAATCATTTGATTTGTGATGGCAGAGAAAAAAGTACTTAAAAATAGCTACTCATGCAGCAAGAGCATATGAATATGGTTAGAAATTTTCATTATTGAATAATGGGAATGAAGGTACATTATTCAAATACTAAGTTGGCTAAGAATTGATAGAAAAGAGATCTTTTTAAAATAAATTTAAAAAAGAATTGCTGTATCTCCATATAAATTCAGACACACAAGACACTCTTTAAAATACAGTGTGCTAGGATATCAAGTTGCACACCTACTGCACTGAAGACTACCAGCAGAAAGTTAGGTATTGGGAGCCAAAAACATGCCTCTGCTACCATCTAAACAAAAACACTTGAATGTGAGGCTATAATAAAACCTACATAGTTTCATTGTTCTGTAAAAGGTGTTTATTCTATCACATGGAGATAAGAACCAAAAACTTGACCTGGAAGAGGAAGAAAGAAAAATAAAGAATAGGCCAAGAAAAAATAATACCATGAACCAAGTGTTTCTGTTATTTAGTCAGTAAGTTTAAAAGTACATACCCGAGGCACATAGTTTCAAATTTATCATTCTGAAAAGCTTGTAAACTCAGGCAGTGGTGGAGAGAAGTTACTGGCCCATGTATGCCAATTTTAGAATAAATGGTATCTAACATTCATACACTGTTAGCATGAAGGAGTCAGAAGGGGTCTCAAGAGAATAACTGGAAAATGGAAAGGCATGACACACTTTTAGATAGGAGAATTATCAGATTATGAAGATATTATTTCTTTCCAGATTTACTTGCAAGATTTAGGAAAATTCTAAAGTACTTCCCAATTCTACTTTCTGAAAATGGAAACTGTTCTGAAGCTTATAAGAAGAATCAAAAAAGTAATAAAAGCCCCAAAATTGTTTTTAAAAGAAGAATAAACACGAGGGACTTATGCTACCACTTATTAGATGACATAAAATCCATCCTAAGATAACTAACGATTGAATAATACATAATTGAAGAGGGGACAATCTTCCCTTACAGGAGAATTCCAATTAATTACTGTAAAGAGAAATAGAAAAGGGACCATTAGAAATCCACCAAAATAGCTTGTGAGGGCAGGATCCACTGGTGAATGCTAAAACTAGTGGCAAAACTTTTAAGGAGAAACAGGATATTTGTATGACCTCAAAATATCTACTCAAAACATTATAAATTTTATTTTGCTCTAATGTATGTCCACAAATTTGGCACTTAGTTACAGCCCCCCTGCTTGTGGGCTGGACTAAACAACTGCCTTCTAAAAAATAGAATATGGGCAGGGAACAGTAACTTTACAGAGAAACCCAGATAACACCACATCTTAGCCAGTAATAAGTCATGTGATGCGTGTACCCCTGTATGACAGGAGGCACAGCTCACTGTGGGACTCATTCCCAAATCCCTAAGCCATACCTAATCATGAGAAAATATCAGACAGGCATAAAGTTTTTAAAAACAATTTATCAGTAATGTTCAAGAGGTCCAAGGTCATGAAAAACAAGACCAAAAACTGTCCCAGATTGGAGGCGTCCAAGGAGATGTGATAACTAAAAGCAATATAGGATCCTGTATGTGTTCTGGGATCGGATAAAGGCAGTAGAAGGAAAATCTGGAAAGGTCTCTGGTGTGGTACTAACATAAATGCCTTAGTAAATGTAAGAAAGTGTTGTATCAATGTAAATTCCTTAGTTCTGAGAAATGTATCATGGTTACATAAGATGTTAACAGAAGAGGCGCTCAGATGGAAGGAATATCAGAATTCTACAATTCTTTTAAATAAGCCTACAATTATTTGAAAATAAGATGTTTTAAAATGATACCCAACAAGATCCTAAACAAAAAGATGGCATTTGTACAGAATAGAGAATGTCCAGACAGACCATATAAATACTCACAGCTCACACATAACAAAGGCAGAGCTTTAGATCAATAAGACAGAAATAGACATTTAAAAAAATCAAGTACAGGCTACTCATTTAAAAAAAACAGATCCTTGTCTCATGCCATACAGCAACACAAAATTCCAATGGAATTTTCCAATGGAAAGGGAGTTATGGAAAGAAACTTTATAAATTATGACATATACAGCATGGGGTATTATACAACCATTCAGAGTGTAAAAGTTACAGCTACAAGTGAGGTGTGACTTTTTGGGTAGATTTTATTGAAAAGCAAAATATAGAAAAGCATATAAAATGTGTTCCAAAGTTTTTAAACAATGGCAATAAAAACTGTGCACACGTTTGCATGTCTAAGTCTAATGGGAAGATGTGACCTTAGAGTAAAATTAGAAAAGATACATTTTAGGTTATCAACGTATGTTGGTTGTAACAAGAGAAAAAGAAGAGGTGAAGGAAGCAAGTATGAAAAGAGAGAAAAAACAAACTTTAAAAAAGGTTTATATGATTGTATTTATACATATTTAAAATTATAATATGTGAACATATATTAAAGATATTAAAATGAAATTTTAAGAATCAGATAAAACAAAAATAAAATTTAGGTAAGTATGTAGCTGTAGCTAAGTCACTAAGTATAAACTTACTCTTGTAAATGTAGAAACTATATAATAAATAACAAATGAAGAGATTCATAAACTTGACTATATAACATTTATAAATTCAGCTTATTAAAATGGAAAAGAAAACTGGCAAACGTGTAAAACAAACAGAAAGCTCATTTAAAATTAAAGATGAAAAATGTGCACACAAACAGTGCTCAACATCACTGATAACCAAAATAAAGTGAAAAGCATGTCCATCATCCAACCCAGAGCTGCACAAAGCAATCCAGGTGCCAGACTTGGCATGGGCTATGGTGGTTCTGAGAGAGAGGTAAGAAGTGGTTGCACCTGGGCCTTGGTTGAGGATGTGGCCACCAGGAGCATTCCTGGATGGAGTGCAGGAGGTGAGGGACAGAGGAATCCCAGCCAAAGTGAACCAGCCCCAAGCCGGCCAGGAAGTATGAAAGGAGACCCCCGTCCTAAGGAGCTCTGCCTTCAGCAAAGAAGAGCAGCTGGCCAACAGGAAGTGGGCTGCAAAGCCATGGGCAGAGACCACCCTCCATTAGCCGTCGCGCTGGTGAATGAGAGATTCTTGTTCACAGCCAGGATGCCTCTCCATCTCCAGCCAAGCCACTTTCTACTAGGTCTAAACTCTCTGGCATCTCATCATTTACACTTCTTCCCTCTACTAGCATTGACAGACCCCATTCTCCCTTTCTTTGTACAGAGCTAGCCCTCAATCACCCTTCCTCTTCCACACATCAGATGAAGCTGGACTAATCCTAATCACACTAAGCAAATCACAAGAGCCAAGGAAAGATAAAACATGCTCAAAATGCAGCCCTCGCGAGCAGGCTGGTGGGGCTCCAAGAACACTCTGCAAGTTTTCAAGCCAAAGGTTACGAATTCCATTTCTTAGCACTCGTGATGTCTGTGTGTGCATCTGATCATGAATCATGACCTTCCCAGAAACACATTTTATGAGAGCTCAAGTTTAGATTTATTGCCATCATCGATATTATTCTGAGCATAATCAGTCAATTTCACACATTTTACTACTTGACTCCAGAAAGAATACCAATGGGTACATGCCCATCCTCATGTCTCTATCCTACAGTGACACTCCACAGGAAGAATGACAACTAGTTTCCACACTGCTGCTTTGAAAAGGGCACGTTTTAGGCTAGGTCTCAGTCCTCCACCTAATGTGGCGATGGGCTATAACTCACCAGTGTCACTTTCCAATTTAATATCGTTTAACTTTTCATGATAAATAAGGAAAGGGAGAGATGTCAGCTACAAGACAGACACTTAACAACCAGATACATCAGAAGTGCAGCCAGTCCTCCTCCTGCTGCCCTTTAAAGCTACCAGCCCTCCTCTCAGGCCCCACTTCTGAAGGAGCTCTGTGTACTTTGTATCTGAGTCTAGTCCTCTGCTTTCCCCTCTCTGTAATAAACACACACAGGAGGTGTTGAGAGCCGGGTCACACTGGCCTGGCATGCCTGGTAGCATCAATGTGCTAGACACCCATCCCACACACCTAGAAGGAAGAGTAAGTGACAGCCACAGATGCTGTCCCATCTTGGTGTGATCCAGGACAGAGTCCTGCTCCTAAGCTCCATTCAGGGGGCTGGGATGGTTTGGTTTACTGAAAGGCTTTGGCGCCAATCTCTTGCACCTTGGACAAGCCACTTGAGCTCAACAAGGGCTGTGGTCTCATGCCTCACAGGTAATGCACCTACATGACTGCCAGCAGGGGGACTGGCGTACAGTTTGTACCTAATGGTGTGATATTAATGACAGTGACAACAGCTATCATTACTTTCTATAATAAAACCATCAATCTTTTCTTAAAGGCCAAGTTTAGCATCCTGGAATTCACGTAGGATGCACACAGATGTTCTAAAGCAGATGTCTTCATGGTCAGCCAAGTAGAGGAGAGAGGCCTCTGAACTGCTGAGCGTGGGTGCACCCCAAACTATTCCTTTGCTACATAAGCCTCCATGTTTTATGCCTTTAGTTTGAAAATCATTTCAGAATGTAAAGCAGCAGCTCAAGTGGGAGGGTCAGTGTTTATGTCCTGAGGGACAAGGAGGTCAGACAGGCTTTCACCCACACTGGTGATGCTTCACACCTTCCAGCTGCAAGCTGGGCATGTGGGCTTTCATGGAATTCTCCTTTATACTCTGTTTATACATCTGGAACAATTTACAAGACAGTTATTAAGGAAGATAAAATCATAAAATATAAAGTGAACTCAAGGAGCACACTGGAGAAATTGTACGAAGATAATATGTCTATTAGAAGCAAAACAACTTTGGCATGTGCTAAGTCCAAGGACTCCATTCTCATCCCTGAGGCAGCTATTAGTATGAGGGGGCTGGGGTGCCCTCGGGGCAAGAGGCCTTCACAGAAGTGGGTGGCTGTCTTACTTGCCAGAGAACAGGGCAGGGCACACTGGCTCTTAGACAAGAAGGTCCAGGGGCAATGGAAGGCTAAGAAGATCCAGCTACATTTTCTAATGTGACTGTAATTATGCAAAAACGCTGCCCTTCACCCCTGCCCTGCCTCCACCTGGGCCCATGCACTTTCTGGGATCCTAGAAGAACCATCAAGCACAGCCATTGTGGAATCTGGTATTCTGAATGCGGACGCCCCTTCTATACTTAAAACCTAGCTTCCAAACAGCTAGTAAGTGGCAAGGAGTGAAAGAGGTTAAAAAAGATACAGTTTATAGCTTGCTGAATCTAAAGAAAAAACAAGATTGCTTCATTGCTGGCAATAGCTATAGAATTGGCATAAGAAGGATGCAAAAGCTGAAAAGGGCAAGAGGCTCAAGGGTCTCCTTGAAAGTTTGCATTAGGAAGCAAGCCTAAAGACTATCTGAGGCGCAAGGAAGCCTTTCATGAGCTAAAAGTAACCATCGTTGTTCCCTGACATAGTCAGTGTTAGGCGTGTCAATCGTGGGGCAGGCTTTCCTTTGTAGAGCATAAAGATCTTCAAATACATAGCTTTTCGAGCCATGAGGAATACCTGTGTGAAGCTGATTGTTCTATTAATGCTTATGTTTTCCAAAGAGGAATACAACAAAATTTAAAGCTAAGTAAATGAGTCAATTACAAGAGCTTTTAATGTTGGAGGGTCACCTTAAATTTAGAAATGCTATTGTCTTATAAAGAAACAGACCAAAATTATAACCTTTACATGAAAATATGGCTTTTTCCAAGGAAACTTTGGGAAGATATTTTTTTTACTTTCTTCTTAATGGTACTAATTTTGTCCCCCTCCCATTTGCAGGATTCTAGAAATCTTTGACCTTTGTTTTATTATCTCCCACGCAATCCTCCGTTTTATTGTGAAATGAATCTTTTCTTTCTCCTTAAATAAAAGGTTTGAGTAATTATAATGATAACATTTCATTGTCCCAAAGTCCAACTAAATGCATTCACCCAGCTTTCTATTTTGAAATGCTAGTCTAGAAAATACCCGCAAAGACATGTCAGTGAATGTAATCTAAGAAGGAGCATCAGTAGACAAGCTGATGCTTGAGCTGTTCGGTAAACAAGCTCAAGAGTTTGATGTAAGCCAGCATACACTACTTGGGAGGCTGAGACCCAAGGATAGCACGTTTGAGGCTAGCCTCAGCAACTTAGTGAGACTCCCAGCAACTTAGTGACATGATTCAAAACAAAATAATAAAAGGGGCTGAAGGTATAACTCAGAGAATGCCCTAACAGACACACACACACACACACACACACACACACACACACACACACACACAGAGTGATTTATAGAGGACCAAAGGAGACAGAGGAACAGGTGAGTGGACGAGTGCATGGATGTATGGATGTATGAATGCATAGGTGGATGAGTGGATAAATGGATGGGATACTGAGAAACGAGAAACTCTCAGGTGCTTGGGGGGGACAATCAGGTGGGCAGTGAAGAAGAGAGTAGAGCGTTAAGGCCTGATTTGTGTAAATCATCTATTCATCAATGATCATGGACCAGGTCTTCGCTGGGCCTGCTTAAACAGGGAACCAGTGACAGTAAACTGATTAAGACACAGCACATGTCTCTAAGAATATATGCATATTAGTAAGGAAAATAGAAAGTGAATTCTGCAATTTTCACTAGAAATAACCAAGGGGTAAGGAGATAGGAAAACCGAGAGGGGCAGCTGAATGGCAGCATGCCAGGCCTGTGGTGGAGGGCACCGTGGGCAGGAAGTGGCAAATCAGAATCTGGTCACCATGCAGCGGCAGGGCTCCAGGTGCCCAGGAGGGTCTGAGACACGCCTTTGTAAGAGGCTTAGTTTAAGGTCCACGCGGGCTTCACAGCTGTACCAGGGCTTTGCTCCATCTCTGCCAAAGGATCCTGACTCCAGCTTATCCCTGACTGATCACCCTTGACTAAGGTCTAATCACAAACACACCCCTTTCAGAGGTAGGGAGTTGGGAGCTTCTGCAGCTGAGGGGCCCCTGGCACGAGCCCCGCCTTCCCCAACCTTCATCTGTGCTGGGGAGCATTGGTGCTGGCACACCTGGCCTGGCAGTGGGTGCTGTACGACCACAGGCAGGCAGGAGCCACGTGAGTGCCTCGCTCTGGAGAGCAGAGTCTGCAACATCGTGCAGTCTGAGCCAATGGCATGGGCCTAGGGAGGCTTAATGGCCCTCGGCTGGTGGCCTGTCATTCTTCCTGGCCACACCACAATGATCTGGTCCATATGACAAGGTTTCTGCCTCAGGTTCCTTGTAAAATCTGGACCTTTGGTGTCTAACTCAAAAGTTTCCAAGGGTTACATTTGTTCCAGGACTGCAAATGTAAAAAAAAAAAAAAAAAAAAAAAAAAAAAAAAAACACCACTGGGGGGCTGGTGCAGCTATGGTGTGCTTGGCTCACCTAGGCTCCGCTCTGCCCACTACCTCAGACCTCCTGAACAAATGGGACATGCTGCAGGCCAGGCATTTTGTTTAAACATCTCTTATGTACTCACTATACATACAGTGTTCAAAGGGCTTTACAAATGTCAAATAACCTTTGCAATAGCCTAATACCATGGCACTGTTATTAGAACCATTTCAGAGATGAGGAAACAGAGTCACAGAGAGGCTAAGTAATTTGGTCAAGGTCACACAGCAAGTGAAGTGGGGCTACAACCCAAGGAGAGGCGCAACAGAGTCAAAGTGCCTTTGAACAATCCCAAGCCAGTTTTCACGCACTTCTCCAAACACTCAGCAGCATCCTAATCCACCGCCAACGAGCCCCAGTCTTTTCCCAAAGACGCTTTCATGGTTGGTGACCATTTGATCTGGTATTTGCCTCTCTGTGGGCCATTCACCCCTAACACGCCCTATCCCTGCAGACTGCTCTGAAGGACTCCTCTGCCAGCAGGCTTCTCCTTTGGAACACCAATGAGAGACTGCATAGGCTGGGTGGAGAAAGAGCTCCTTCCAGGGGCCTGCTGTGGGCAGCAGCAGTGTGTCCTATAGGGACACTGTTCCAGAAGTGGCAAGCAACTCTGTGCCAAGCTCAGATTTTGCACTCCCAGGATGGGGTTGGCCACGCCCTCCCACCCTCCAGCAGCCACCAGGTGGCGCCACCTCCTCAGCTGTCTGAGCCCAGCAAGAAGGGCCTTCTTCCCAGTCTCTACCCACAGCCTGGAGGGCAGCCGCTTCCTGGAGTCATCTACTGAGGATCACCTCAGCTATTTCAACTTCCCATCACCTACAGAATCAGTGCCATGTGTTGAATCCCTCCACTGAAATACCTAGCATGATTATGCTTTCCTAACTGATAGATACTGAACCCATCCAACTTCTCCAGAGACAGAGCCCCTGGCTTCTACACTGCCATGTAGACAGCGGGTTACCGGTATTTGGGGAAGCAGAGTAGAAGATAGGCTCGTGGCTCCACCTTTCAGGACCCAGATTTCACCTCTCATGTCCACCCCACGCTACGCTCCGCCAGACCTGGCATTCCTAGTGCCCCGTCTCTGTCCAGAGCAGCTTCTCCATGGAATGCATACCTAGCCCAGGGACTAGGGACAGGAGGTGGTGGAAACAGTTTGGAGACAGTTGGCAAGCTGCACACACACTTTCTTCCCTCCCTCCCCTGTCTCTGCTGCCCCTCACGTGGTCGTCCGCAGCCCTGCCCCGCCTTGCCTGGCTGTGTGGACACGCTGATCTGCGGCCCCCGTCCTGCCACTCAGCTCCTGTGCCTCCAAGTGCTTTCTGACCGCAGAGTTCTGCCGAGCTCTCCACATGCTGCCACCTCTCCGAGCCCCTTGTCCCTGCAGTACATACTTTCTTCTTCTCTTACTGTCATTTTCATGGAGTTTAAGAGAAAGAGGAGATAAGGGCATAACAGCAATGTTGCAAGTCCAATCAGAAGCTAGATGGGACATTTTTCAACCTGTTCTCATATTCCCTTTTTCACTAAAAATATATAAAAGAAGATGACTTTGCCAACACTTCTAAAATAACCTAATACAAAAGTACCATTAACATAATTTATTTTAAAGGGGAAAACCCAGGAACGGTTATTTACACATATGTAAAGTAGCAAAAAGGCAGACAGAAATAAAATTAACTTCCCTGTTACTAGAAGCCCCTAAGGTCAATCAATTCCATTCCTGCAGGGTCCCATCCCTGTGAGACAGTATTATCATGTCTGATGTATGGTCAAGCTCTGGGCCCTCAGAAAAGGGATCATTAAGCTGGGCATGGCGGCGCACACTTGTAATCCCAGTACTTGGGAGGCTGAGAGAGGAGGATGGCAGATCCATGGCCAATGTCAGGTACTTAGTGAGGCCCTTTGCAACTTAGTGAGACACTGCTTCAAAATAAAGAATAAAAAATAAGGCTGGGGCTGTAGTTCAGAGGCAGAATGCCCCTGCATTCAATTCCAAGTACTGCAAAAAAAAAAAAAAAAAAAAAAAAAAAAGGAAAGGAAAGGAGGGAGGGAGAGAGGGAAAGAAAGGAAAGAAATCATGGTAACAGCCTGTGCTAACCAGTGATGGCTGTGCTCAGGGAGCAGGGAGCTCTACCGGCCAGCTCAATTGTACCCCAACCCACTCCTGCAGCAGGCCTCACTCCCAGGACCATGCAGATGGCTCACACAGCCTAGGGACAGAGTGAGGCCTGAGCTATACTCCCTCATCTGGCTCTGGGAGATGCGTGTCCAGGCATGCTATTTGAGGTGCCTTTGGGGAGCAATGTTTACGACACCATACAAATAACCTGAAGTATAGTAAGAAGGGCATTAGAATAGTGCATAATGCAGAATTCTATGTGAAAACATTACAAACACGACTTTTTTGTTACAGTAGCTAACTGCATTTCAAACCAGAGTTGGTGGCAGGTGCCTGAGCAGAGCTGGGCTCCACCTCAGCGCCCTGCAGTAGAACATTGGACCCACAGAAGCTAGACAGCTGGAGAGCACATCTTTAAGGCTCCTTGTGGGGTCCCGCATTTGGAGGTTACAGTGCTGGTAGGGAAGGGACAGACGTCCATGTTTCTGCTGTTTGCCCTGACAAGCACACACAGGGGGCAGGGGTCTGGTGTCTGCAGCAGTGGCCACTCACAAGTCTCCAGGGTAGAGTGCTCTGCTCTCCTGCTGGCGCCTGTGCACTCCCTCCTCCTGGCTCCAGGTGCAGAGATGAAGTCCTGCTTCTGACGAGGGCAGAGGTGAAGTCCTGGGACCAGCCATCTGGGCCTCGGCACCGAGAAAACCATGTGCCGGACAGTGCCTGCTCTGAG
This sequence comes from Muscardinus avellanarius, assembly GCF_963383645.1. Lineage (NCBI taxonomy): Eukaryota > Metazoa > Chordata > Mammalia > Rodentia > Gliridae > Muscardinus > Muscardinus avellanarius. Next base: position 73,257,269 of record NC_137796.1, on the reverse strand, counting down.
GCATTATTCTAAGGGTCTCTCCTCAGCTCAGCCAGAGCCCCTCCCTTCCTCCTTCTGATGACTAACTCTCCAGCCCAGCTCCCTTCCTCCCTCCTCCTCCAAATACTGTGAGTGGTTTCTGTGCCATGTGTCTGACACAGCAACAAAAACTCAGGCAGTCCTGAGGTAGAAGGGCCCCAACAAAATGACCTCTTATGTTTAAAAATGCTTTTATGCAGTACTTCACAAAGCTACTGAGCGCAGAAGGGACAGCAAAGAGAGTGAACGTGGTACACTTCTGCCACGCAGGTCAACTTCAGAGGGGCTTTAGAGTGCGCCCTGAGTTAACTGTGTTACAGTGAACTGACCGATACGCGATAAGGAAGGACAGCTGGCACCGGCCCACTGGAAAGACACAAAGGACCCGTCACAGAGGAGCCATCGCTGTTTGTAAAAGGGCATTAGATACAGAAATTGAGGGAACTGGAAGAGATTTTGTCCCGGTGCCTTAGAGGAATGACTGCTTTTCAAGAACTGTACTGTTTCTAGAGGTATTTGCTTCTCCTAGGATCCTCCTCGCTGTATGCAATGCCCCACTGCAATCCGTCACCCCAGCGCTGCGCTCCATCACCTGCACTCTCTGCAAATAAGACGAGCCTTTTCTTTGTTCTTTCCCCAGTTAATCAGAATTTAGATGCCTTTGTTTAGAAAAGCTAATTTTGTCAATTATCATTATCACTCCAACAATGCCAGCAAAATTAAAATTAAGTGGGAAAAAGAAGAAAAGAGTCAGGGCAACACTCTACTACAGAAAAGTTTTCCTTCTGGGATTATTTTAGTGATTTCAATAGTAAGTCTTCCCTGCAATGAAAGAACTTAATGATAATGAATACACTGTCAAGAAAAGTCACATTTCCTATTTGCAAGAGGAAAACCAAAACAATGTTTATGTCAACCACAACTATGGTGGGAGGGAAAACATGTCTATCAATTCTGTTGGAGCAAAAGAGGAGGGCAATGTTTACTCCTTATTTCTTACAGTTTCTTTGATATTTTAAAAATAAGATGACATGGGGTTCCAGTAACACTTTCATGCAAATCAGTACGTTTCTGGTGGGTGGAGGAGCAGCAGGAGCCCAAGGGAGTGGCAAGGTGCCAGAGGCAGAGCTGTGAGCCTTGTGAGTGCTCTAAAACTCTTCAAAATGAAGAGCAGCTAGGCGCAGTGGCCCACTTCTGTAATCCCAGTATTTGGGAGGTTGAGACAGGAGGATACAGATTTGAGGCCAGCCTTAGCGACTTAGTGAGACACTGGGTTCCATCCCCCAGTACCGTTAAAAAAAAAAAAAAGAGTTCAACTTCCCAAGATCATCTATCTATCTATCTATCTATCTATCTATCTATCTATCTATGGCTAGGGGTGTAGCTCAGAGATAGATAGCTCCCAGTTCAATCTCTAGTACCACAATAGAAGAAAAAAGAAAAGAAAGAAGGAACAGGTACAGTGGAGCGTACCACTTTTCTGTCTTTAGTACTAACACACTCCTTTCATGGGAGAGAGAATGACCAGAGAAAGTATTTATGTATAAGAATGTTTCATTATCGGGATGTTATCAGGACGAATGGGAGGAATGGGATATGCTGTTCTTCATTCCATGAACTGATACATGAAGTAACTGCATCAGCAGACACACAATGGCGCTCCCGTATTTCTACCTGTAGCCATGTATACAGTGATGCTCATAAGAGCATTAGCTTCAGCTGTCTCTCCTCTTTTCCTGTGCTTCACACACATGACTGTCATGAGGCCAGGGCTGAAAACGATCTGGTAAGTTTTTAGATGAGAAAGGGAAGATCTACAAAATGCCCCTCAGCTGGTCTGTTTCAGTTAATACTACTTATTCCTGTATACCAGAGTCAGCATGCACCAGAAAACTCTGTTTAACCCTTAAACAAGTAGACAACATTGATTACTGACTATGCAGGAAGAAGGCATCTACAGAAGAGCACTGTGCTGTGTGCCAGTCTGGACACACTTCTACCCAGCATATAAATGTAATTCACTAGAAGGAGGGGAGGAAGAAGAGAGTGAAATCAACAGACAGGACCACAACAAAGAGGAAAACAAACTAGATGCTTACAGACAACCGTCCCGCCCTCTGAGCGTCTCTGCAGTGGCAGCAGCTCCTGTCTTGAAGAGCCGCTGTTTGTGTTGCAGGCATGACCACAACTGTATCACTTCACAGATCCAGATAACAAGATCCATGACCTAATAAAGGTGAGCAATTCACCAAAACTGTCTACATTTGAAATGAACATCATGCTTGTTCACAGGCTATTTATCTCACTATAAAATGCACAATTGTTCCACAGGACTGAGATGCGCTGGCAGCCCGTGAAGCAGCTCTGGGCAGCAGCCTGATTTGCAAAGCTTGGGATGTCTTTAAGGGGCTGTCTCCTCTTCCTCTCAGTCTTCAGATGCAGCACTTGGGCTTGTCCTCACAGACAACTGTAGATTTCTAATTAAATGCTTATATCTATTGGTTAATTTCCCCAAATATGTTTTATTTTCTTTCACCTTTCCCTCCACTGGACAATTACTTATAAAACATTTACATCAAAAGTCTATTAAGGAAATAAATAATTTTAGTGTTTTCCTACCTTCTTTTGATATTTTCTTTCTTTCTTTCTTTCTTTCTTCTTATTTATTTATTTTTTTTGGTGGTACTGGGGATGGAACGCTTCTACCTCCGGGTTACACTCCCAGACCTATTTTTTATATTTTATTTGGAAACAGGGTCTCTTAAGCCAGCAAGGCTGGCTTCAAACCTCCTCAATCCTCCTGTCTCCGCCTCCCAAGCGCGGGGATTACAAGCGTGCGCCACCACGCCCGGCTCTTTTGATATTTTCTAAGTTGACTGCCTCAGTGTCTTAAGTATATGACTTTCTTGTCAAGGTTTGGATTCAGTCACTAATATCTTTTATTTTCAATGGCATTAGGGAAAAAGAGAATGATAGCAATATCATCAGCATCCAAATATAAACACTGAGCTGGGCATGGCACGGGAGTGTACTTCTGTAATCCCAGCACTTGGGAGGCTGAGACAGGAGGATCACAGGGTCGCAGCCAGCCTCAGCAACCTAGTGAGGCCCTCTGCAACTCGGTGAGACCCTATTTCAAAATAAAAAAAAAATAGGGCTGGGGGTATGTACCTCAGAGGTAGAATGCCGCTGGGTTCAATACCCAGTACCCCTCAAAAGAGAAAAAAATAAAAACAAATATAAACTCTAGCTTTCATTTATGGATGTGTAAATACCACTGGGTAAGAGTTGGTTAACTTTGTCCTTGATTTTAAAGCATATAGGTCACTGTATTTTTTTTTTTTGCCACACTAAAAAGAGCATGACTTCATAAACAAAAATCAACTACTGTTCAGTGTCTCCCATCTGTCTTTGGAATCATTTGTAATCCCAGTGCTGCAACACGGAAGACAGAACTGCCTGGCCCTCACCCACTCAAAAACGGGGATTTATTGCAGGCTGTTTTTAAACTCCTCCAGCCCTAATGTAATTGCTTTCTGAAGCTTAGGAGGGACAACCTGGCCAACTCCAACACCACCCTTACTCTACCCAGAATTTCATGGGCCAGATGGTTTACCCAGTCCTAAAGATAGTCTGTTTATTTTTCCCTATCAATCAATTTAAAATAATATAATTAGAAAAGAAACTCTGCAGAATTCTTAGCCAAATGATAAAAAAGGAACATCCATAATTTAATACTGTCTTTGTTAATTTCATTTTACTCTAAGGCATTCAATTAAAGTGTCATGCAATAAAAGCGGCTGCTACAATGGAATCCCAAATCCTATTAAGTGTCAAGGATGTTAAACCTACAAAACTAACAGATTCTTCCGTTGGAAACCGTTTCCGTACTTTATGGTGCTGCCAGCGAGTCTCCCACCTGAATAGAGTTTTAGTGGGAAGGCGGACTGTAATGTGTAATCACTGAAGCACTCTGAAGTAATCGACCCCACAGGGCCCTTCAACCTTATTCAGTTTACATTAAATAATTATGAACTCATCATTTTGTTTAAGCTTATGTTTGAAGTCAGCCACTCCGCCAAGTCTACTCTTTTAAGATTAAATATATTTTAGTTCACGGATCATGGTAGATTCATGTTTGATCTAAATATACTTCAACCTCCCAGAAATGTATGCGAAACACTTGACCACAATGAGATACCAAATATACACTCATGTTGTCGATGCATAAATATAGAAGCATGGATATTGTCTGCTCAGATGATAGAAATAACTGTTAGGTGAAACAAAAATATTCTCTGGGTATATTTTTCAAATATTAAAAAAAGAAAACAACATGCAGTCGGGTGTGGTGGTGATGCCTGTAATTCCAGTACTTGGGAAATTGAGTCAGGAGGATGGCAGGTTTGAGGTTTGTCTCAGCAACTTATTAGCAAGATCTTCAGCAACTTAGTGAGACCCTGTTTCCAATTTTAAAAATTAAAATAGCTTACCAGGCGTGGTGGCGCATGCTTGTAATCCCCGTGCTTGCGAGGCGGAGACAGGAGGATCGCATAGGTTCGAAGCCAGCTGCGCTGGCTTAAGAGACCCTGTTTCCAAATAAAATATAAAAAATAGATGTCTGGAAGTGTAGCCTGGAGGTAGAAGGGTTTCCAGGAACCCCAGTACCACACACAAAAAAAATAAAATAGGTCTAGGGGTGTGGCTTGGAGGTAGAATGCCCCTTGGTTCCACAGTACCAAAAGAAAAAAGAAAGAGAGAAAGAGAGAGAAAGAGAGAGAGAGAGAGAGAGAGAGAGAGAGAGAGAGAGAGAGAGAGAGAGAGACAAAGAGAGAGAGAGAAAGAAAGAAAGAAAGATAGATAGATAGATAGATAGATAGATAGATAGATAAAACATGAACTTTAACTCAGACAGTTACAGAGCCACAAAATGAGAAATGAGAAACTGGGCTTCTCAAGGAGGCTTTTTAAAAAAATGGAAACAGGGTCTCACTAAGTTTCTGAGGCTGGTTTTAAGCCTGAGATGCTCCTGTCTCAGCCTCCCCAGTACTAGGATTACAGGAGTATACCACCTTCCCTAAAACTTAGTCACCTTACTCTTACTCTTTAATACTGACTTTTTTTTTAGAAAATGTTATTTAAAGATGGACTAATTTTAGGAGGTAAAATTCCAGCTTCAGATTAACCTTCCATCTTCACAAGAAAAACAAAAAATTTGCTTAAGGGTAGGAAGGATGTCATCATGTATACTACTGGTTGTCTCCAAGATGGTGGTCATAATGGCACTGGAAACATGTGACATCGTTTGATTGCTATAAAAAAAAATGTGTACTTTGCCTCAAAGGAAGACAAGAGAATAATAAAAAAAACAGTCTTGAAGCTACTTATATATAAAATAAAGTCATGTTAGGAAATGTCAGCTCCAAATAACAATGTCCATCATTCCCTGCTGATCCTTTCTCAGTAGGGAGCTCATGCTTTTACTGCTTGGAATTAAAGGAGGAAGAAAAAAACACATCTCCTTTCATAATTGCTATATATTTTTAGCAATACTTTGGAGACAACTTTCTGGAAATTCCCTAGTTTATAACTCTTAAAAAATAATATTTATGTACATGGTGGTGTGGCATGGAAAGTTTTAAGCTGGTTGTCAATCAAACATCTTTGAATGCTCTCTCTGTGTATATGTTAAATATTATTCCAGTGGCTATGAGGGGACACGGTTGACACAGAGGTCTTCAGCCTGTGCCTGGCAAAGGCCAGAGCCCCAGTTCTGAGTATACCTCAACCATGGTTTGGCTACTACACACCAAAGGGTGCTTCCTTGTCTGTAAAATGACAACGGCACCACCTGCCCTGACAGTCTCACAGGTGAGGATCAAACGGGATTATATAAGTAAACACTTTGACAGCCATAAAGTCTTATGCAAACATTAGATTATTTGTAAAAAGGCTTAGGAATATCTATTAAGTCGCATACTTTTAAGGTCAAATTAGTGCACAGCCATCCGAATACAAAAGGTGGGACAAAAGTCACTTGAAGTTCGAATGAGGATTTTATTTGGGTCTGCAAGTTAAAACATTAATTTTATGTCTCCAGCACGTTTATCATAATAAAGTTTACAGCTCTACAGTAACACCTTTACTTCATCCCATGTAAGTGCCAAGGGGATAAAGACTTCAACCAGAAAGGATGCGCTATGAAATAGATTTTAGAGAGAAATGTCATCATAATTAGCAATGAGGAAGCAGGCGTCTGAGGCACTGGGAAAGCAGAGATGAATACGAGCAAGAGGCATGCGGGCGGGAAGGAAACACATCCCTCTTGCTGTCGAGTCCGTGGAGGTATATACAGCTCCCTGAGATACAGTGCTCTGCAGGTTACCATGGAGATTTTGAGAAGTTTCACTGTATAGTGGTTTTTGCAAGACTACTGCTTGACATCTTTGGTTGCTATAACAAAACCAAGGTCAATTTCTGCTAATGTCCTTTCTGGATTCACCCTTGTCGGGGAAAGAGTTTTGGGGGCATGTAGTTTAAGTATCTGCTTTGTTTCTGGGGAGTTGTTTTTCTGGTCATTTCCTGTGGGCGATGATTGACAGCCATTCCACACAGTGACGGCATGCTCACTGTGCATGCCATAGGCATGGTGGCTCATCACACGCACACACTATTACCAGTTGAGTCTCACAGCAAGACTGTGAGATAGAAGGGGAAAGTGTACATCAGGAAAATGTGACACAGTAAGACCTGACTGGGCGCATTATGTTGGGCTAGAAATGTCAAATGGCACTGAGAAACCTATATAATTTGCTCTGGTGACACTAACAGAGGCTTTAAATTACCCAAACATAAATCTAACAGAATTATCTTTTCAGTGTGTGATTGGGAAGCAGAATGTGGGTACAGTGCATAAGCAAAACAAAGGTCTCCACAGTGTTCCGAGGGATTCTGCATGAATCTCTATTTTTTACTTTTAATAATCATTAATTCATGCTTTGGGACATATAGTATATAAGATGTGACTTTTGTGGCATCAACAACTAAAAGGGGGATAAAGATATAAAGGGGCGATATTTTGTATGATATCAAGGTCAAACTGGTATAAATCCAAATTAGAGCATATAAACTTGGGATATTAAATGCAATCCCCATGGTAACCACAAAGAAAACAGATATCGAATGTAAACAAAAGGAAATGGGAAAAATTAAAACCTATAATTACAAAAAATAAACTAAACACAAGAGAAGAGAGTAATGGAGGCAAAAAGGGATGAAAAATTGTAGGACAAATGGAACACAAATGGGAAAATGACAGAAGTCCCTCTTTATCAGCCTTGAAAAGGAAGGAAATTCTGACATAAGGTACAGTATACATGAGCCTTGAGGACATCGGGCTAAGTGAGAGAAGCCAGCCACAAAAGGCAAGACTGTAAGACCCCATTTATATGAGGAGTAGTTACAGTCAGAGAGACAGAAAGTAGAAGGTGGTAGCCAAGGGCTTGTGCAAGGACGGAATGGAGAATTATTGCTTAATGGATGTAGTTTCAGTTCTGTAGTATGAAAATGGCTCTGAAGACGGCTAGATGGTGAGGACCGTACAACAACACGAATGTACTCTGAGGTGCTGAAGTGTGCATTCAAAAATGGCTAGGATGGAAGCCAGGCGTGGTGGCACACACTTTTAATCCCGGAACTTGAGAAGCTGAGACAGGAGAATCATAGGTTCATGCCCAACCTCAGCTACTTAGTAAGGCCCTCCATAACTTAGTGAGACCCTGTTTCCAAATACAAATATATTAAAAAAAGAGGGCTGGGGGTGCAGCTCAGAGGTAGAATGCCCCTGGGTTCAATTTCCAGCAACACACATACACACACACACACACACACACACACACACACACACACACAATTGGCTAGGATGGTAAAGTTTACATTATATGTATTTTACCACAATAAAATGAAAAATAATTGGGGAAAAAGATACATGCATCTTTTAGAACATTTGGAAAATGTATAAAAAGTCAATAAATAATCCAGCAGAGATACCAATTTCTAAAACTATAAAGCATTTTGCTTTCCATGACAGGTGACTTTTAAAAACCAGATCCACCCTACCAGACAAACAAGGAGAAATGTGACAGATGTCAGTCAGACATTCTGAACTCTGAGAGACTAACCCATCACACATAGGTTACATGGATTACACAAATGACCCTGATTCTCACCTGTCCCTAGAGCCATGCTGTTGGTAATGGCTCTGGAGTGCCTCCTCCCAAGAAGTGGGTCCTTTTTCCTCCCTGAGGATCTGGGCTGGTCCTGTGAATTGTGTTGACTGACCATGCAGCTGAGGGAACGTTGGCCAGTTCTAAGTGACAGCCTCAGAGGCCGGTGCACTTCACACCCACCTGGTACACTGCAGAGGCCACATGGTCGAGCCCAGGCTGGCTTACTGATGCATCAGAGACCCCACAGACAAGAGGACAGCTGTTCAAGGTAAGCCAAGACTGTCTAATGCCAGCCGATCCCCCAACATGGGAGAGAGCTCAGTTTAGATCAGCAGTCTCTCCCAGGCTGGCTGCTGACCACAGGCTCATGAAGGAGCAGGGCTAAACCAATCACAGCCACCAGAAGACAGTGAGCCAGGCCCATTTTCCCTAGTCCCTAGCCTAGCAACAAAAGGCAGTCTGGCATGCCCATATCTCACCTGGATACAACAGTGGTCACATCAACCACAGAAGGTAAGCCAGCTGCACGGATGAGGGGAATCAACCAGGAGTCCACTGAGAACAAGCAGCCAGAAGAGTGGCCATTTCCTCTCCCACCAGGCCTGAGACTACTGTCCTCACCAAGCCACCACAGGCAGCGGGGAGCTGCAGCTGTGACCTTACACAGCATCCAGGTGGGCAAGCCTCCTGGCCCCACCCAGACATTGCCATTGCCAACGAGAAGTAAAATGTGACAGGTAGCCAGGTGTGGTGGCACACAACTGTAATCCCAGTACTTGGGAGACTAAGAAGGGAAGGTTGCGGGTTCAAGGCCAGCCTCAGCAACTTAGTGGGCACCTCAAAAATTTAGAAAGACCCTGTTGAAAAGAAAAAAAAAGAAGGGGTCAGGGTATAGCTCAGAAGTAGAATTCCCCTGGGTTCAATCCATAGTACTATGAAAGAAAGAAAGAAAGAAAGAAAGAAAGAAAGAAAGAAAGAAAGAAAGGGAAAGGGAGAAAGACTTCCTTTCGGCTCTGAAGAACCTAAGTGTATAGCTCAGAGGTAGAATGCCCCTGTGTTCAATCCCCAGACCCCACTAACACACACCTGTGATTGATAGGCACCCTGAGAAGCACTATAGCCACACCAGGCAACAACTGCATTCTTGGATAATCCTAGAAAAATGAAAATTTATGTCCATACAAAAACCCATACATTTGCAATAGCCTCAAATTGTAAAATAAAAAAGAAAAAAAAAAGAAAGAAAGAAACACAGATGCCCTGCAATGGGTGAACCATGGGTGAATAGTTAAACAAACTGGTATGTCCATGTGAAGAGAAATTACATGGTAAAAAAAATGAAAGGACTATTAATGTGCACAAAAAATTGGATGGCCTTCAAAGGAATTACATAGAAAAACAATTTCAAAAGGGTTACACACACGCATGCACGTGCACACACACAACCCCACATGGTTACTCAGTGTGTGTCTTCATTTATGTAATGTTCCTGAAATGACAATAGTGGTAGAAATGGAGAAGGGACCAGTGTGGAGGGGACCCTGGGGAGCTGAGGCGGAGTCCAAGGAGGGGCGTGGAGACAAAAGGGCATAGGAGGGTCCTCACACTGAAGGGACCATTCTGTACTTAGCTGGGGTAAGGACAAATGCACTGCCACACTTGACAAAATTATTTAAAACTAAACACACACAGACAAGTGACGGGCACAACAAGACTGGGGGAGTCTGTGTAAGATGGATGAGTCGCATCAACATCAATATCCTGCCTGTGATATTACAGGCCAGTTTGTAAGATGTCACCACTGCAAAAACAACTAGGCAAAGGGCATAGGGAATTGTCATATTATTCTCTGTATTATTTCTTATGAGTTCACACGTGATTCTATAATTATTTCAAAATTAAAAAAAATTTTTCTCTAAAAAAGGAGGCAGGGAGCCTCAGTATCTGGGAAGCACTGGTGACTATGTCTAGTCAGCTCTCAGTGGAGAGCATAGCTGTGGAGGTGCGGCTGTGTGCTAGGGCTCTAGCCTCTGCCATGCAAGTGTGAAGACTTCTGTCAGGACATGAGAATGTGCACATAACTCACTCCAGGAACCCAGAGGCACTGGAGAGTTTTCAAGACGCAGCTCTAGACATTCCAAACATAAAGCACATGCCTGTGCGATATCTTCCAGTGATTAGACGCAGTCTCGGAAACTGCTGAGCTAAGCAGTGCCGAGGGGTTAATAACAAAGTCTTTTCTATTTAATGAAATACTCTTCGAGGCTGCTGATTTTTATTTAGTTTCCTTAAAGTTTAAGGTTCAACATGATAATGAAATGTTTCATCTGCAAGCCAACGCTGCTGTATTTATACATTACAATATTGTCTCTGGCTTTGGGGGCTTTTATTCTCTGCCTTATGCAGAGTCTTACATATTCTTCAAAGCAACAGGTCTTTTTGTTGAAACTTAGGTGAAAAAGAAGAGGAATTCTTGCTGCCTGTTACATTTACAGCTGCTTTACAGAGAATAGTAAATGAAATTAAAAGCCTGTTGTTCAACTAATAGCCCAAAGAATAATTGGGACCTTGACAACCACCGGTGTAACTTTGGGATCCTGGGGTGGAGGCATGCTTTCTGCCCTGACTTGCTGTGACCTTAGGAAACGCGATGTGCTTCTGGTTTCTACATGTGTGACCAGGGGTGATCCTAACAGTATCTACTCGTCAAAGGTGTCAGGGTTCAAAAGGGCAAGTAACAAATGTCTTAAGATAGTAATAGGCTCAAAGCAAATGTTCAATAATCATCTCTGCTTGCTTTAGTAAGATGTCATTTTATAACAGAGCCTTGGAGCAAGGAAAACAACAACTTTATCTGGTTAAATATTCTTGTCCTTCTAATGGTTCCAATGGTTTGGTTTGTTGGGACAACATATCATAATTAAATAATTAAGAATTAAGACTTGATTCAAGAGCCTGGCTCCTCCCTCTAACCACACAATAACACCTCAGGGTCACTGGGAGGAGGAGAGGAGTTGGAATACGTAAAGTACTTGGACTAGAGCTATCCTTGGCATATACGTGGGATGGCGACTGGGAATATCATTTTGTGTAAAAGAACTAATTGCAATGAAAACAATGGAGAATGAAGGCAAGAAACACCTTGCCCATGCCCACACTGGCAGGTTCCCAGCCCAGTAGGTCTCAGCCTCCACCCTTCTCTGGTCAGCCCCTAGCTCACTCACAGAGGCCTTCACAGAGGTCACTCGCCTCAGCCTTCTCTCCTGTCTTCTCCACTAGTCACCCCCCATCTACTCCATTCCCTTCCAACTTCCCCCCAATAGACACACTGTCTCCACCTCCTTCCTATCCTTTCTTCAGCATGTCTGGGCACTAAACCCAAAGCCCCATCTAATATCACTACTTCTCTTTTGTGGAATTTAAATGCAACCACCTTTGGGTATGTTATAGAGGCAATTATATGAGCTTGCTCTAAGGAGTAATAATTCTTCATCCATAGCTTAAATCCCCAAGTATCTATAATTAATAGTCAGTATATATTTGTTGCCTACTAAGAAAACTAATTCCAAAAATTTCATCAGAGGAAACAGTTCTTAATCTCATTATTTATGGATTTTTCTAAAGTTGCAAGGGCTAATAAGATTAGTTTTGTATTTAGTATTTCTAAAGTCATAATAGCCAATAACAATCAAAAGCTACTTTTTATTAATTACTTATTAAAAGCTTACTAAAATACTATGCTGAGTATCTAATATCATATTATCCTATTTAATCGTTTCAACAATCTACTAAGTAGGTACAACAGCAATTTTAAATAGGTACAGTTACAGCAATTGAAGTAGACAGAGACTTGACTTGCCTGGTAGAGCCAGGTTAAAAATAGAGGCAGTCTAACTATAGACACCTCCCTTATAGCCATCACTCGACTTACTGCCCAAGGTGAAAATAAGTTGTGATTAATGGTTTTGGATCTTTATTTTTAATAAAAGAACTTCTTGAGGCATGAATTTAGAAGTGTTCAGATGGAGAAAAATGGAAAACTAGTTTGTATAATATTAATGAATGCAAATGAGATACCAAGGAGACAAATATTATATGCAATAACAATGTCCTCTATAAATTGATATTAGAATTTTGCACACAATTGAAGTTGCCAATTCTCAAACATGAAGTTTCTACTGGTCAATAAAAGTTTAAGCCAGTTGGCCAAATCTGTCATCTTTTGGGAAAAATGCCATTTTTAAAATAAATAATATACTTATGAAAATATGTTCCTATGAAGCAAATGATTAATCCCTCATGTTGTAATGTTACTGCTACCAGAGTCTTATATTTCATCAAAGATGATAAACTAGAGAATAAATACTTTAAAACATGATCTAAGGAAAGAGTCCAGTAGGACTCAACCCCCCTACCATTAACAACAAATATTTAATTATGCCCCCTTACTCCCTTGAAGTGCAATTCATAGATAAAACAACCAACCTTTACATGCAATTTTTAAAAATCAATATAATACTCTGAGGATATAAAGGAGAAATAAAAGAAAGCAATTTATAATGACTATGCATTTTAATATGTAAATTCTTAAGCTGACTGTACGAGAAGCATAATGAAGTTGTTAGATGCTTGCACCTTCTTATAATAAATATGTCTGGATGTGGAAATATAAAAAGATTAAAAGCCATTCCCCATGCAAGTGCAGGAAGATGAAAGAGCACAGGTGGGGGCAGACACTAGAAAAAGAATAAGCGTTAGAAGAAAAAGAACACGCCATCGCTGCACACAACGGCACAGTGGAATCTCAGGAGCATCACATGCAGAGAATCAGCCGGACAAGGAGGAACACATTCTTCACCGTCCTTCACAAGAGACACATTTGTGTCAGGAAAGCTGCCACCCTCGGGGGCCCGGCGACCACGGGCACACTCCACATCCTCATCCCCACAGCGTCTCCCCGGGTTCATGTGCACTTACAAGTTCACCCACGGAGGGTATGTTCATGTGGTAGAGTATCATTGATTGACAAAAAGGAACTCATCTATACAAAAAAAATAGGAACAAATCTGATAACATTATGCTGAGTATAATAAACCTTAGACAAAAGAGCCATGCATACTCTAGTCTATTTATAAGAAGTTCTAGGACAGGCTAAACTCGTACTCCTCCAACTTTTTCATACCAATATTATTATTATGAAGTCTAAAAATTATAATTATTATGATCCCCTCAAAGCCATGGTTTATGTTACACCTACTGATATATTTACCATATCAGTTTTAAATTGACATACTTTAAAGTATTCATGATTTGTTAAAAATGACATGATGAGTTGGGCCTGCCTATAATCCTAGTACTTGTGAGGCTGAGACAGGAGGAATTACAGGTTCCAGACCAATCTTGCAATTTAGCAAGACTCTGTTTCAAAATTAAAAAAAAAAATAGATCTGCAAGTATAGCATAGAGATAGAATACCTCTAGTACAATAACTAAATAGATAAATGAATGAATGAATGAATGAATGAATGGAGTTGGGTGTAGAGCTCAGAGGCAGAACACTCTGGGTTCAATCCCTAGTACCACAAAAAATGGCAATGATAAAACTTATCTTTTAATTATATTTTATAAAAATAATTATATTTTACAAAACAAAAATAAGCTAAAAGAAATCACTGCATTACATTTTTAAAAACTATAATTTTGGCTTAAGATAGCTGGATTTTCATATCTGTTCCTACACTCTATTTATATATTAAAATATATACTCATTATGAATTACTCTTTTATTTCTCTTTTCTATCAGTGCTAGGGCATTATATTCCTTTTTAAAAATATATATGTATAGGTTAGCTGTTTTACTCTATGAATTTCACTGCAGGGCAGGTCATTAAACTAATAGTTGTAAAACGTGGGGTATTGAGTCCAGCAGGACTGCGATGCTGTCTGAGACAGATCCTGTTTCATACTCTCAACTCTCCCCGGCTCGCTGTGCTCCTCAGTGCAGAAGCACTACAATGCAAAGTCATCTGGGCACCAGAAGGTCCCCACCCACAGGAGCCTGTGACAACGAAGGGGAAATAATATCCAGGTAGTAGCACAAAAATCCTTTTGACCCCTTGGTCCCTGAAGAGTTTCAGAGCCACCCATAAACATCCAGGCCAGGGCTAAATTTCCTATGGTGAAAATTCCCAGAGATATGGTTTCCTCCTGAAGTGGGGGCGGGGGGAATAGGTGGACTCGGAAGGGGCCTGAGGGAACTGTCTAGGGCAGTAATAGTATCTCATAACCTTGACAGGGCTCACTGACACAGATGTGTACATTTGTACATTGTAATAAAATGGCACACATAGTATGTATTTCATTGTGTGCAAATGTTACATAAAAATAAACATTGACCTCTAATGATACACCTGTGAAGTGTTTTAGAATAAGGTATACTCAAATCTGCAACTTAATTTCAGATCACTTTATAGGTTTTTGGTTTTTTTGGTTGTTACGGTTCTTTTGCAACTTACTTTCAAATACATCAAAAAATAAGATGGACTGGAGGAAGAAAAAGGAGTGGGGAGATAGATGTGTATGTGATGAGGCAGATGTAGCAAGGTGGGAACTGTGGAATCTAGGTGGCAGGTATAAGGGTGTTCACTTTACAATTATTTCAGCTTTCCTTTCTGATAATGTTCATAATAAAACATTGAAAAATCCATTGAGTTGCATACCTAGGATCTGTGTATTATGTCTTATCAACATTATGCAATAATTTAAAAAGCTGAAATACTAAGCAACTGAAATTACCAAGGTGTTGGTAAATAACAACAGACTAGGCTTATTTGTAAGTGATAAGAGAAAGAGGAATTAATCTTTATTGAAATAAAGTTCTGAGACAAATTGTAAACTGTTCAAGTGAAGACGAGGAAATCTGTGACATTCTCAGAAATAATGAGGCTTATTTTTAAATGCAATGTCAAAACAATGTCCTATGTTGATGCAGGATACGGTTCTGACAAAAGGTCCCAGAAAATACATCTCATATCTCGAATCTTATCATGTGCCAAGTGTCAGATCCAGTCTGACACTTAAGGGAAGGAATCAAGAGAATGTGGTGCAGTTACAAGGCAGACTTCTGGGCAGAGTCTCTGAGTGCAACCAAGAAGAGACTGGCAACCCTCAACGTCAATAACTTAAACATGTGACTTTTATAACATATTCCATATTGCCATACCACTAAAATAAAAAGATATGGGAGGTGATAATGGCATTTTAAAAACTTTATCCATAAAACCCAGTGATATCTTTGCACTTTATGTTCCTCTGCTAATTAAGAGATATTTGCTTCTGAGTCTATTACAATGAACCCGAATCCCCTGTTACACGTCTGCATGACCGGGCTGCAAACGAAGACTGACACCGGCGTGTGGTGCTCGAGGTGCCAAAGGCATGAGGGCGTTGCTGAAATGGAGAAGGGCTCCTGCTAATGTTTTCAGCACAACAAAGTGCAATTTTCTCTCAATTTACTCAGTAATTGTGTTTGTGGCAATTTCCAGTGTATGTTAAAACACTGTAGCAAAAATGCTATGTGTTTATATATTTTTAAAAAAATGGAGAGCTTGGCTCAGATCATGATGAATAGGTTTTGTTTGTTTTGTCTCGTTGCTTACAGACACATGGGTAAGGGTATATGGAAAAACCGTGCTTCACCTTGTGAACTGTTCTGAGAATTGCAGGGTGTCTAGCCTGGCTCCTCTTCTTTCAATGACCATTGTCACTGTGACCACCAAAAGCATCCCCATAAACATCCAATATATCCCATAGGAGGTTGCATCTGTCCATTCAGAACCACTGATCTAAGGTGAAAGGACTGCTTCAGGAACATTCATATATATATTTTTAAATGTGTATTTTTCTTGGTACACTGTAGTCTCACATCGTAATGTAGTTCCGAGTGATAGGGACATCCCTGCACACAGTACTTGGTGAGCTTCTCCCTAGCTCCCTCCCCTTCCCAATACATGATACTGAGATTGACACTGATGACTTCACACAGCTACATAATATCAGTGGGATTAATTCTCCCTCCTCCCCATCACCACCCTCCCCTTGACCCCCTCCATCACCCCACTGGGGCTTCTCCTCCTTACCGAAAGTCCCTCTTGTATCCCCAATACTCCCTAGTTTTCACATATGAGAAAGCATACAGCCTTTCCTTTTCTGTGAGGGCTAATCTCACTTAACATAAGGTTCTCCAGGTCCATCCATTTCCCTGCAAATAACATAATTTAGTTCTTCTCAGGAGTCTATCATGTGTTCATTCCTAAATCATTTGATGTAAAAAAAAATAACATCAGCTTCTTTATTTAATCTGTGGCTGAATTGTGGTTAAAAATCACCCAGCCCCACATGCCCAGATACACAGTCATTTGCTGATATTGTGTTACTACAGTTTACTACAAAGAAGGAATTTCAACTATCAGCTAAAGACTTGTCTTATGGAAACAATATTTGCTACTTTTGCCTAAGGCTAGATTTAAACCACTGGGCCCAAAGTGAAAACTCAAACATTCTGTTCCTCAATATCTAAGCAAATACAAAGGCATCGTGCTTGTTTTTACACATTATTCTTGTGATTTTTATCAATTTTCAGAGCATCCAACCTCGGTGCTCCAGTCCTGCATAATTTCAGAACTTTAATGTTTCCATCTCCGTTTGTTCACCACTGCGGCACAGCACATTTTACCTTATTCAAGTGTATACTCTCAGAGTCCTGAGTCACTCTCTCGTCCTTTACTCTCTCCTACAATATCCTACATGTTTTCTGCCTTTGCCTCCTCCTATCTCTTTTGCATTCCTCCATTGTCCTCACACAATGATTGGTCCCGTGTTTTTTAAGGCAAGCAAAGATGAAACGGCCCATGAATTCATTTGTTTAGATGAGTTTGCCAGCGAATAACTAAATAGATCCTAAGTATGGAACAAAATAAAAATGTACCTGATCAAAAGGATAACTACTAGATTTTTCAAAGAAATTTAAGGGTAAGAATCAGGCTGCTTAAAAAGCAGTATGTAACTCGGCAATCAAAATGAAATGCTCACCAGGAAAAGATTCTATTCATTCTATGCTATATGCTAACCAAAATTTTGTGAACACGTACATAAAAATCAAACATATACTCCTCACATCTAACCAGTGACCTGAAAGTTTATTAAGTGCACACAAAAAATATGTAGACAAAATGTTTGTTGCAGCTTTTTTCATAACTATCCTAACATTCAAAGCATCCTTCAAGAGATGAATGAATAAATGGCCTGACGTGGCCAATGACCCACACCTCAGCAGTAATAGAAATAAACTGTGGGTTGACAGAACAGTGCAAGTAAATCTGAAATGTGTTCTGCTAACTGAAAGGCCCAAAGGCTACATGCTGTATGGCCCATTCATATCACCTACTGGAACAGGCAAAACTGTTCTGAGGGTCAGAAACAGGCGGGTGGTGGCCGGGTCAAGAGGTACCAGGGAGCATCTAAGGGAGGGTTCAGAGCAATGGCCTTTTCCTGTGTCTGCAATGGAGACACAATTCCACACATCTATGAATCTCACAGAACTGTACACCAGAAAGAGCACACTTTATGCAAACTAAAAACGAATATATGAAGTCTACTGGCCACACGGTGATCCCAGGATGGAATGGTGACTGTGAACGTATATAAAAACGCTGACCCAACCTTCCGGGATGAGTGGGACAAAGGGAGAGCTGACCTATCTCAATTTGGATGATGGTGTTTTGCCTGATTCTTGCCAGGCTAAAGAAAAAAAGAGGGGGCTGTATATAAATATTTTATCCTAGTTGGTAAATTTGTTTCTCACAGTGGTTTGAGTTAGCAATTCTAAAGTAGTTGACATGTATGCTAAGGCTAAACAAGTAAATAAATTGCAGATAATGGGAATCAGATTTCTCACTGTCAGGGAAAGAAATTACAAATAAGCAACAGAGGAAAATAGGATGAACCCTGTGTACCTGGATTAGAGTCGGAGATATTAGGGTTACTTAAAATATATAAAAAGATACCGAAATAAATCTAGGGTTGTTGCACACATGAGTTAGAAAAGACACATGCATTTGTATTAGCTCTGCCCACTGATGGGCCCAGAAGAGGTGAAAATACTCAGAGCTGGGCATGGTGGGGCACGCTTGTAATCCCAATACTTGGGAGACTGAGACAAGTGGATCACAGGCTTGTGGCCAGCCTCAGCTTTAGTGAGTCCCTCTGCAACTTAGTGAGTCCCTGTTTCAAAATAAAGAATAAAAATAGGACTGGGGGGCACAGCTTGGAGGTAGAATGCCCCTGGGTTTAATCTCTAGTACCACAAAGAAAAAGAAAGAAATAAAAGAAAAAGAAAAAAGAAAAGAAGTCATATTCAGGACCTAGGACTTAGTTTTAAATGTCATGTCTTATTCAAAGAAGCCAGGTATTCTCAAAGAAGTAGCTGACCTGGGGCTGGTGCAGGTAATACATGGAATGAGCCTGGCATACCCACAGTGCTAGAGGGGAAGGGAAATGCAAGGGAAAGATGAGCTGGCGCCAGTCTAAGGAAGTGCTCAAGGTCAACACCAGAACAACTTGAGCTATACATTTAAAATAGGAGAATATAATTCAGTAGCATAATATAAGTATCCATGAGTCTACAATGATACAAATGCATTGGTGAATGAATAAATAAATAAATGGTGGAGGAAAGACAAAACTTCCTTACAAAAGAATTCCAAAAAAGTGAATGTAGAAGGAAGGAGGGAAAGCAGAAACTCCCACTAGGAAGCACAATCCACTGGAAAAGTGCTGAAACTGATGGGTGAAGGTTTAGAGGGGGAAAAAAACCCAGATACTTGCTTATCCTAACTGTATCTCCTCCAGAATATATGTGAAATATTACAGTGTTTTATCATATGCCTAAAAATTATTCAATACTCTTCTTTCTGGAACTGGAGTTTAATGCAGGATTGGGCTACTAAGAGAACTGTGGGATAAGAGAAGATACCCATTTGGTTTTTCTCACCAGTGCCGGGCACAGGGCTCCAAGCCCCTGGAATCTTATGAGTGTGAAGGGTGAAAGGACGGTCTGTGCTCTCATGAGCACAGAGGCCCCAGGTACCGTCAGGATGGGGCAAGACCAGACCTTGACAAGACACTTGCAACTTAAAACCCTCAACTTCCCAGGAGGGGAGAGGGGCTAGGAACTGGGCTCAATTGCCATTGATATAATCAAACCCGCCTATGGAATGAGATCTCCACAAAAACTTAAAGGTGAGGATCAGAGAGTCTCTGAGTTGGTCCTGGGAGGGCAGCAGGCAGGAGGGCAGGGGCCCCATTGCTGTCTACACCTTGCCTTTGAGTCTCTGCTCCCCTGGTTGTTCCTGAGTCCTATCCTTCAAAATCATCTGGAAACAGGTAAAAAAGTGACCTCTTGAGATCTGGAAGCTGTTCTAGTAAACTACTAAAGCTGAGGAGGGGGTTATGGGAACCCCAACATTACAGCTCTCCATCAGAGGCATAGGTGGGAACAGGCCTGCGGCTTGTGAGGCAGGGCAGCCCCAAGCCCTTGCCCTAGGGTCTGTGTCAGGACTGAGCTGAATTGCTGAACACCTAGCTGGTATTACAGACCTAGAGAATCCATATAGAAAAAGGACATGCATTTGATTGGTATGAGGAAAAAATATCTTAAGGGAAAGGATCTGAGGGGGAAAGTGTAACTTTACAGTAGAGAACCCTGGATGACAACCACCTTGGCTAGGTGATCAAGTTCATGTCACCAGGAGTAAACTGTAATGATGTCACATGCCCTGTGTGACATCATCAAAAGGGCATTTCAGCCCTGCGGGACCTTCCCTTAAAACCCCAAATACGATCTCATCACAAAGAAACCTCAGAGAAACTTAAATGGAGGTACAGTCCAGAACACACCTAACCATGCCTTTCTATTCTTTTTGGTACTAGAGATTGAACCCAGGGGCATTCTACCTGAGTTATACCCCCAGCCCTTTCTAATTTTTATTTTGAAATGGAATCTGGCTGAGGTGCTTAGGTTCTTGCTAAGTTGCTGAGGCTGGTCTTGAACCCGTGATCTTCCTGTCTCAGACTCTCAAGTACTGGGGTTACAGGCTTGTGCACCATGCCAGGCTCAGATTAGGCTTTTCAAAACTGCCAAGGTCATGGAAACAAGGAAAGACTAAAAAAAACTGTCACAGATTGGAGGAGACAAAGAAAATATGGTGGCTTGCTAGCCATTGGTGCCACACTCTTGCCATCCCAGTACTTGGGGGGCTGAGATGGGAGGAGTGCAGGTTTGAGACCATTGTGTGATAGCTTTGCACAACCCAGTTTCAACAAAATAAATAAATAAATAAGAAGGACTGAAGGCAGCTAGCTCAAAAGTAGAATGTCCCAGGGTCCAATCACCAGACACAAACACACACACAGAGACTAACTGTAGTGCGGGATCCTGGACTGGATCCTGGAAAAGGATATTAGGGGAAAACTGGTGAAGTGCAAATGAAATACAGTTTAGTCCATTTTAAATACAGAAAAAAAAAACTGATAGTACTGATATACATCAGTGTGGGTGTCACACGGAGGATGTGATGGGAAAGAAGCAGACTGGAAAGGCTCTGCACTCACTCTATGTCCCACTCACATGACATTCTAGAAAGGGCACAACCACAGGGCTCTCAACAGCCCAGTGGCTGCTCTTGGCAGTGTGGGGAGGAGCAGATTACAGAGGATGCACAGGAGGCTCTAGGCTGATGCTCAGAGTCTTGATCTTGGTGGTTACCACACTCTGTCCTTCAAAAGACCAAAGTCTATAGTATCCAGAGTAAAAAATTAATGTATCCAAAGTGAAAATAAAAACTTTCGCCTAATACCCTTCCTAATTTTAAATTTCCTGCTCAAGTTCATGCAGTCCACACACTGCTAGGTAAATTTCTTAGCACGGAGTGAAAAGGCTTTTTATGTACAGACCATGACCAGATCATGCAGGACAGCAGAAATTCAACCCATGTGACAAACCCAGGAAGCCAAGCCCCAACCTCTGCTGCCATCAACCCAGAACTGTCGGGATGCAGTCCAGGATTGCCCCCACCCCGCTTTTGCCCCTCATCCCTATGCGGGATGAACCAGAGGAAGCTGAGTGGACTTCCCAAATCCATGGCATGAGATGCCTGCTACCACTGGGTGGCCACCAGCTTCCCCAGCCAGCAGCCCCTGTCAGGGCACACCTGATTCCATTCCCACCAACAGGCTCCCCACCCCTCTGCCTGCCTGTGAATCTCCGCCAAGAGCAAGGGCACGGCTGGCTCCCCCAATCTAGCAGCTCAGAGTCGTTGCTTTTTGGTTTATTTCCACAGAAGCAAAGCCACTTTATAAAACAAGGCCTTTTCAGAAATTAGATAAAACAGCACTCACATGCTGTATACTCAGCAATGTAAAGAACTCAGGTGTAACAAACCGAACTAGGAAGGAAAATGTGTGGCAATCCCCTTCCCAAATCACTGAGCCCCTGAACTCCTCACATACCCCAACTAATGCCATCATTAGTCTCACACTAGCTGCCCAGTGAAACAGGTGCTGTCTTGACAAGTGAGTCTTGGTCTCGTCCTGTCTGAATTGTGCCCGCACCCTGTGACGCTGGCAAGGACTCTGCAGCCCCCAGAGCATCAGTCCCTGACGACCTTCCCCGGAAGGGAAGGAGGAGCTTAGGGAATGCAGGGAAAAGGAAGGTACCAGAAACTGCTTTTGAATTAAAGTTCACTTTTCTTGAAAAGACGCAATGTTAGTCATGGAATGCCTCCAAAGACTGATAAAAGATTTCACGCCACAATAATTTTACCATTTTAATGCTCCCTATAAAAGAGTTTTCTTTCTCACCACCTGTAGCAGTTTGCCAAAGCTATTTGAATTTCAGAGGAAATATTAATATGGGCTAAATTAGCCAATGTAAAATTAAATTATTCTGACAGAACAACAGCAAGCAAAATTTGCTAAAGGAAGCAATAAATTAAGAAACCTTCTTAAAAATGCAATATTCAATTATAACTCAAATAAATCCCTGGGGTATGAACCAAGACAATTGTATTAAAATGTAATATAAATTTCTCAGAAAGAGAATTGCAGTGCAGTGGAATAAAAACCTCTCCAAGAGCCAACTTCATTAGCAGCAGAACATCAAAGACTCCTGCAGTGACTGGCTAATCTGAAACATCTTTCACAACCAATTTCCATATGGCCTGGTCATTTACTTTCATGGTCTGGGCAGAAGTCCTGAACAGCTAGCCAAGAGGAGTGCCTAGAAATACCAAATTTTTCTCATCAAATCATTAATTCTTTCATTTTTAAATGTTTGGGAGGAGGTATTACGGATTGAACTCAGGAGCACTCCACCTCTGAGCTACATCCACAGCCCTTTTTATTTATGTATTTTTTGTTATTATTTTGAAGGAGGGTTTTGCTAAGTTGCTAAGGCTGGTATTAAACCTGTGATCCTCCTATCTCAAGTCTCCCAAGTACTGGGATTACAAGCATGGGCCACCATGCCTGATTTTGTTTTCTCAATTCTTTCCTTCAAAGGTGTATTTTCTATGCACTGCTAAATTCTCACAGACACACTTTTATAAAATACAGTAAAAAGAAGAAAATAAGGACAGTAGATACTGGAGTGTCAGTTCTTTTTCTCCTACAGAGTATCTGTAGTTTACTGTCAGTCTACAAAAGCCGCCTGCCCGACCTGGGAGTGTCAACTCATATCTCATTGATGAGAAAAATCCTCTGCAGTCAGATACCTCAAAATTTCCCTGTGACACTCAGGTCTGCCGAGTGGCCTAAAGGATGAGCCTGGATGCTGGCCCTCACCCCCCAGCACCCTGAGCCTTCCAGTGGAAAGGTGAGAGCCAGCGGCAGCAAACTGCAAAAGCTCTCCTATCTTGGGGTGACCGCAACCTGGCCGGGTTCACCTGTTTTCTCCCCAACAAGGGATTATTCCCTTCCACTTCTCTTTCCGATTCTGATATGAGCTCAAGATCTACCTTCTCCTTCGGCAAGGGCTCATTAAGTGGCACTAACCCTTAAGTTTAGAAAATTTGCATTTCTTGCTTCTTTAAGACTGATAGTGATGTGTTTTACTTTTTCCTGCTGAGGTTGTTTCCCTAGGAATTATGGTTTGAATTCCTTCCATAGGAATTCAGAATCAAGTTCACGGAATGACTGGGAGTTTGGATTCATTTTTAAATTTCTATAAATTCAGGTTGGAAATAGTAATGAAATTTAAATTTGATAACATCATAACTAGCTTATCAATTAACATATCTGAAAACATTGCTCTTCAACCCTTTCAGTTTTTGATCAGCAGCTCAGATGCCTGACTGATCTGACAGCAGGGGAATTCAAAGATTTCCTGGCAGTTCGCTGCTTCTCCTTGTATTTGGTTAGATAACTAGTAGCTTCGATGTTGTTTAACCTTTATCTTTCAAGGAGGAGACTCAGTAATTAGGAAAGATGGAATTTGAGACTGAGATAATAACAAAATCTAGAAAAAGTCCAATATCCTCATTATAGATTTATTATGAATACTGTGGGAATTGCCACGGATGAGTAAAGATGAAAGACGTACTATTTATTTACAGGTAACATATCAGACTTTTTTCACACGCTGTTTCCCAATAAGGTGCTTCCATGAAAGATCAGTCTCATGATTCATAATAATAAAAATGCAAAAAAGAAATGAATTTGTAGAGTTTTCAGAATTGGGGATTAGAGGATAAGGGGAAAAGATAGTAGCATAGAGTCTCAGATAATATAAATCCATGTAAGAATACTAAAATCAAACTCTCAAAGAGGCAATTACTCTAAATGTTGTTTTTAATGCATTTCTTTGCATGGTTTTTTTTTTATTTCTTAAACACAAAAACAGACTTTGACCACGAGCTTATAATTCCCACAGCTCAATAAAAAAATTTCCCCAGATCCTTATTCTCCCATCTTGTTTCCATTTAATTCCATTAAAATCCTAAAGTCAGATGATATTAAAAGTATTGGGTGGGATCTCTTGCAGAATAGTAATTAGGTATCAAAGTGAAGCCACTGAAACTGTGATGTTCAGGAAACTATTTAAATAGGGGAAAAATCAAAAGAAAGGAATCTTTGAAGTCCTAAACATGCATTAAGATAAAAATAATTGATCTAATAAATTCATTACATAGACTGCAGTCCTTAATAGCAATGAATAAAAGCTTATGGAAGACAGTTAACAGAATCAATTTCAGGCTCAACTATCAGATTGGACAAGATGAAAACAAAACTTCAATATAAGTTCAATCATGCAGTCAGTGACTTAGAGAGTGTTTATTGGTTAGCTGTCTCCCCAAAGGTTGTTTTGAAATGTCAATCACAGAAGGCAAAAGAAGTACTTTTCACAGGGACTGTGGGCTTACTTCATCTTCTGCTCATTTGAAATATGCCTCGCATGAAATGCTATCTTCAGTTTCTTCCTCATTATGTGGCTTTTTAAAAAATTAGAGATAACCACACAAATTTTATAACCAAACCAGAAAAGGAAAGGAAGTAGAGACCATTTCCCCTGGGCTTTCAGAAAGGAGTGACCCAAGCCGGGTGTGGTGGCACACACTTGTAATCCCCGCGCTTGGGAGGCGGAGACAGTAGGATCGCGCAGGTTCGAAGCCAGCCGCGCTGGCTTAAGAGACCCTGTTTCCAAAAATAAAAAAAATAGGTCTGGGAGTGTAGCCCGAGGTAGAAGGGCTTCCAGAAACCCCAGTACCACCACCAAAAAAAAAAAAAAAAAAAAAAGAAAGAAAGAAAGGAGTGACCCTGCTCTGAGGAAACTCAGGAGGCGGCCATCTGCAGCTCAAGTGGTCCAGTCATGCTGGAAGTTGGCCTCAGGGGTGCTGGGGGAAATGTCCTTGGCTGGGACACTTCCCAGCGCATGACAGCTGTGTCCAATCACAGTGCTCAGCCCGGCCACTGGTGAAATGCTAAATGATTTCTTTTGTGGAGAAAGACCTTTCATGAGGGAGTCTGTGGCTGTCAGGATCAGCGGTGACAAAGATCAGTGGGGTTGGTGAGAAAGTCCACCCTGGACACTCAGGGATGGCTAAGCAGCATCATGCCCTCAGGCCTCTGACCATCCTCACAGGACTGCCCCACCCCCAAAGCTTTCTTTTCCTGTGTCTCAGGTCTCTGGCTCTTCTCAAGGGCTGGGTGTGGCACACACAGCACCCTGGGGTGAGCAACTGTGCCTCGGCTGCGATGGACCATGAGTGGAGGCACTGGCCCCCAGGTATACAGAACAGAAAGTACAGGGGCAGCAACTTCGTTCATGAGCCGCCTGAGAAGAACCATCAGACCTTCAGCAGGCTGAAGTGCTCACCAGTGGCTGGTGTTTCACTTGGGGCTGCCGGCTCTGCGGGCTCAGAGACCACACAGCCCCACCCCATCCCCCTCTGGGACAGCAGCTACAAGATGTGGTAGAGGGGACAAGTCCATACTACAGGAGAAAAGGAGATTCTCAGAAGGGCAGATTCCTGCAGATGTAGGTAGATGAAATTATCATGCAAAGACAGTGGCCTTGACAAAGATCTCTTCAGTGCTGCCACCAACACAACAGAGCCTCCTCATTTAAGCAAAGGTGCAAAAAAAGAAAGGGGTGGATCGGTAGCAAAAACAGGAGTCTTTTATCTGACTCTGCCAAGTCTGTTTCACTTCATCAGTATTTACTGGCAAAGATTCTTGCTTGGCCAAACTTCAGTCAGGCTTCTGAGCCTTCTCCTCGGCCTATCTGGGCACTTTCTTAGAAAATGCAGTTTTAGCAAAAAACAAAGCAATGAAAACAAAACCCTAAGTTGATTTAGGTAGCAGCTCCCACCTCACTATCTGAATCCCTCAACCTCTAATCCAGTTCCTCAATCTCTCCATGTGGTATCCAATCACCCTGGCCAGCCTTCTGCAAGAATCCTGTTAGTTCCTCATTTAACAGCCAGAATCCCCCTCCCACTGATGTTCCCTCTAAAAAATTTTCCATCCACTGATCTCCGCCTATTCCTTGGCTATAAATTCCCACTTGCCCATACTATATTAGGAGTTGACCAATCTCTTTTCCCTTCCACAAGGTCCCGTTGCTGTGGTCGCTACATCTATCACAATGGTCTTGAATAGTCTTATCTTGCTTTTACAAGTGCCACTGAATACGTTTTTTCTTGAACATTATCTATAGAGAGCAATACACATAAATTAGATATTCAAATAGCGTCATGCTTGCTGATTTAGCACATGACA
Organism: Muscardinus avellanarius; assembly: GCF_963383645.1. NCBI lineage: Eukaryota > Metazoa > Chordata > Mammalia > Rodentia > Gliridae > Muscardinus > Muscardinus avellanarius. Next base: position 73,230,690 of record NC_137796.1, on the reverse strand, counting down.
GTGGATGTTGAAATTAAATGGTCTAGCTTCTCCCTCATGCTAAATGCAATTAACACCTCCTTCACAGTCTTGCCCACCAAGTCAGTCTGCTGCTTGAATCAGGCACCTTCTTTTAGAGATGTCTGTAAGATCTCAATAATATCTGGTTCTCTTTTGCAATAACAATACTAGAAAGTAGTTTTTTGTGTGTGTGTGGGATACTGGGGTTCCTGGAAATCCTTCTACCTCCAGGCTATATATATATTTATTTATTTATTTTTGGAAACAGGGTCTCTTAAGCCAGCGAGGCTGGCTTCAAACCAGTGTGATTCTCCTGTCTCTGCCTCCCAAGTGCGGGGATTACAAGCATGCGCCACCACACCCGGCATAGAAAGTAGTTTTTAATTGAAGCAACCAAAATAACTATATATTCAGAGGAAAAAGCATCTTTGCCAATTTTGTTCAGTAAGACAGGTCAATGTTATGCTAGGTGAATAAGTTACTTCTTGGTTCCTAAGTATACATTTTACCCTGGTCTATAAAGCCTATGTGAGATTTGTATTTAAAAGTGTGGAAATCATCTGGAAACTAACAAAAATTCATGTTTGACCAATTTATGTTGGTGTGCACAGCTGGGAAACCTGAGGCTTTGTTTTAATTTTTGTATCTTCTTTATAGTACTGACTCAGTCTACATTAGTCTCTATTGCTTCTCTTACCAGGAAAGCTCCTGCCTTGGGAGTTGTAGGGTTCAATCCTGCCATTCAGGTGAAGGAGACTGGAATTCTGGAACTCCAATCCAATGCATAAGTTAAGAGAAACTTTATCCCATTAATCCTGATACAGCTTAAGAGAGGATACAAGGGGCTTTGTCTCTCTCCACACCAGAGTTAAGCCATGGAGCAAGAAAAAGGGAATGAACATCACCATGGCCATGTATGCCTTGTATCACAACTTTAATTTCTTCTCTTATTACAGATAAAGAGGTGATGTCTTTGTTGGGTTCAGTGGCACATGCCTGTAATCCCAGTACTTGAGAGACTGAGACAGAAGGATCACAGGTTAAGACCAGCCTCAGCAATTTAGAGAGGGCCCCCACAACTTAGTGAGACCCTGTTTAAAAAATAAATAAAAAGCTGGGCTTGGTGGCATATGCTTGTAATCCCAGCATTCAGGAGGCTGAGACCAGAGGACTGAGGAATTGTGGGTAGCCTCAGCTACTTAGTGAGGCCCTTCACAACTCAGTGAGACTCTTTTTCAAAAATAAAAAGACTAAACCGGGCATGGTGGTGCACATTTGTAATCCCAGAATTTGGGAGGCTGAGACCGGAGGATAGCAGTTCTCGGATAGCCTCAGCTACTTAGTGAGGCCCTCTGCAACTCAGTGAGACCCAGTTTCAAAATAAGGAATAAAAAAAACAGGCCAGGGGGTGTAGCTCAGAGGTCAAATGCCCCTGGGTTCCATCCCCAGGCCCACAAAAATAAATAAATAAATAATAAATAGACTAAAAAAATAGGGCTGGGGGTGTAGCTTGGAGGTAGAGCTTGGAAGTACAATGCCCCTAGGTTCCATCCCCAGTGCTGCAAAATAATAATAATAATAATAATAATAATAATAATAATAATAATAATATAATTTTTAAAAAGAAAGAAAGAAAGAAAAAAACAGGGCTGGGGATGCAGTGCAGAAGTAAAATGCTTCTGGGGTCAAACCCTATTACCACAATAAAAAAGAGGTGATGTGTTTCATGGCCTTATTTAATGCTTTCTGAAGAAGAAGAAGAAGAAGAAGAAGAAGAAGAAGAAGAAGAAGAAGAATAGGAGGAAGAGGAGGAGGAGGAGGAGGAAGGAGGAAGGAAGAAGGAGAAGAAGAAGAAGAAGAAGAAGAAGAAGAAGAAGAAGAAGAAGAAGAAGAAGAAGAAGAAGAAGAAGAACAACAACAACAACAACAACAACAACAACAACAACAACAACAGCAGCAGCAACAACAACAACAACAACAAAATGTTTGCTCAACATGATAAATGAGGCATTTTCAACAACAGTAGCTATATGAATAATATTGAAAATAAAAGCACACAGCAGTTGAGATCCTGGGTTTATGTATAGTAATTATATGGTTGCTCCAAGTACTTTTGAATCTTAAGATTTGTTTTTGCTCCCAGTCAAATAAAACAGGGATGAGATTTAATTTACCCTATGATTTTCTTGTGGTAACAAAAACAGAATTTTTACAGTTCAATACATATAGCATAAAGAAACTGAACATGTCTAAGAATTTCTAAAGCAATTGCCCAAGGCTAGCTGGTTTCAATTTCTCTCTCAGATCTATATGATTGAATAATATATATCAACAAAACTTTCAAGTTTAAGAGTCCTTAATGGACTTATCATCCATTATATATGAGGATAGGACCTCAGAGAACAAATACCAACATTATCCCAACCAGTGACCATGCCATGGGCATATTTTCCAGTATCACCCCATATGCCTATTATAATATACAGGCACAATTAATTTAAATGTTACAAAATAAGTGGAATATATTTTTCTCAAATACTACATATTTTTCTAAGTGAATAGTGAAACGACTCACTTCTAGAGAATTTCAAAAAACAAAAGAAAATATAAAAAGCATCCTTCATCCCACCACACAGAAAAACACTATAATAACAATTTAGAGTAGTTTCTGTTAGTATAAACACATTTCTTTTTCTTTTTCAAAAGGGAAATTAAACTCTAAATGCTACTTTGTATCTCACTTTTGTTATTTAATATTATATCATTAAGTGAACTACCACTGTGTATCATTAAAATCATATCATTTAATATTAGTGATTATGTGATGTGTAATCATAATAATGATATGGCCTAATCATATACAGTCACTGATGTGTAATAATGACATGTATGCTAATATTATATTATTCAAATTATACTACTTAATCCCATATCATTAAATCTCCTTTGAAAACATGTTTCATATCAGTTTCCTGGTTAAAACCTTAAATTTGCCTAAGAAGTAACCTGACCCTTGCGCCTGCCCAGAGCACCTTCGTGCCTCCTGCCTCATGCACTGCTGTGCTCCCCATACCTGTAGGTATGCTCATGCTCCAGGGCTCCTCACTTCCTCAGGGAAGCCCCCACACCCAGGCGGGTCAGCGACAGGCTCTCACATGTCTACTACTTCCCTGTGAACACTAGAAATGATTTTCATTTTCTCCATTACCTATTTTTTTTTTTAAGATTTAAAGGAGTTTATTAAGAAGATAGAAATACAGAAGACAGTTACAGCCTCATGTTACCCATGAGGGGGTGCTCCAAACGAAATACAAAACCCGAAACAGTTTTTATAGACATGAGGCCCTCCATCTTGTTCCACGTAATTCTGACTTGTTAAAGTCCTTGTAAAGTTCCTCCCCTTACTTTTCCTGCCTATTGAACTCTTAGTTTATGCCCAGGTTTCTCCACCCCTAAAGGTCAACCCCCTCCTCCCATCCTAACTAGATTATCCCATCATTATGTAAACCTACCTTAAGAATGAGGAAGTCCTAGCTCCACTTCTCTTTCCACCTGTTAATTACCTTTAGCTAGGTTAATTTACATTATAATAGTTGCCTTCTTCTTGGCAGAAACCTAGTCCTTCCCCAGGTCGGCCCTTTTTACACACTGATTTTTGAAATATATTTATTAATAATCAGAGCTTTCTCAAATCTTCCTAGGCCATTCCCAATACTGGTACATTCCCCCCTCTGTGTAGTAACTTCCTGACATCTATCAGGCCAAAGGTAAATATAGAAAATAAACATTTTGCCGGGCGTGGTGGCACACGCGTGTAATCCCTGCGCTTGGGAGGCGGAGACAGTTTCCACATAAAAAAAAGTTAAAAAATAGGTCTGGGAGTGTAGCCCGGAGGTAGAAGGGCTTCCAGGAACCCCAATACCACAGAAGAAGAAGAAGAAGAAGAAGAAGAAGAAGAAGAAGAAGAAGAAGAAGAAGAAGAAGAAGAAGAAGAAGGAGAAGAAGGGGAAGAAGAGGAAGAAGAGGAAGAAGAAGAAGAACCATTTTGACTTTTACAATTCTATTAACATGTACCAGGAGCTTATTTCCCATCTTTTCCCTCATATTACTACATACCCCTAGCAAAGGAATAAGGATGATGACTCATCTAGCTTCTTCAAGCTGAACAGGGGTGACCTAAGGGAGCCCCCTCCTCCATTTTGGGGTAACATGCATGAAGGTTGGTGGTGAGGGAATCAGGTGGGTGAGTATGTCTCTGTGGCCTTCCAAAGGGCTTTGATAGATGTCTCTCTTTGGTTCTTTTAACACCATCTGAAGTCTGAAAGCTTCCAGCTATGGCCATACTTGGGTGCAGAGAAATATGAGATCTTTCTTCCTTGGCATTTTGGTGTCAATTTTTTCCAATTTTGGAGGACCCGCGCTAATGGAGATCTGGCTTCCACTTTGGATTGATGGGATCCCATCTTTTGGGGTGCAGTGGTACCAGGACCACCGGTGAGATACCCTGGAATTCACTCTCAGAGATGCAGTGATGCAAAGGCTGCTCTACAGTTGTTTTAAAGCTCGACAGCTCTACAGCTGGAGCTAAAGCTGCTGTTGCCCAATGACCCACTGGATGAAAAGTCCTGTGAAAATTACTGAGTCACGTGACCCACGTTCGTTGGGCGCCAAAGATGCTACAGTTGTGGCACCCTTAGAGGGAGAGCTAGAGCTTAGAGTAAAGCACCACGCCTCAGAGTGACATAGTGGGACAACCTGAGACAAAGTCAGCCCCGTGTGGGCGCCAAAGATATTACAATTAAAGAGAGGTTGCATTGAAAGATGGATGTTACTGTTTGGGGGAAGTGTTCCCGGGGACCCCTGTAGCCCTGTCGAAACAGTTCCCCTCAAAGAAAAACTGCGGGTTCTTGTCCTGAGCTAAGGATAAATATGCAATAGCCTGGACTCTCACTGAAGATTTAAAGGAGTTTATTAAGAAGATAGAAATACAGACGGCAGTTACAGCCTCAGGGTAACATGAGGGGGTATTCCGAACAAAATCACCCTCCATTACCTATTTACAACTTTTGTCTTCCTGTTCATATCACTATTGTATCCCCAGCACCTGTCTCACACAGAAAAGCTCTACAATAGAATTTATTAAATAAAATACTTATTATAAATAAATAAAATCATTATAAACAGAATCCATAGTGTGCCTGATCACACCCCTGAATAAATTATGAAAATTATAACTGTCCAAGCTAGGAGTAATAGAATACGTATGCGCTCAACATGTGCAAAGGTCTTGGTTCAATTTTCTATGTGTTAGCTCTCCATTGCCGTGACAACACACCTGAAAAAAAACTTAAAAGAAGAAAGATTTATTTTGGATCACAGTTTCAGAGGTTTCAGTCCACGGTCACTTGGCTCTGCCATTTTGAGCAGCAAACACATGTTGGAGCAAAGATGCTCACCTCATGGCGGCCAGGAAGCAAAAAGGTAGGGACAGACGGATGAACGACAGACAGATGGACACAAACACACACACACACACACACACACACACACACACACCCTGGAATGGGCTGTAGTATGAATTTAACCTTCAAGGAAACATTTCCAATAACCTAACTTCCTCCCACTGGCTCTACCTCTTAGAAGGGCAAGCACCTTGCTCCTAATAGTAAGCACCACAGGATGATGACTAAGCCTCTCACACTGGGTCTTTAGGGGCACATTCATAATCCAAACTATAACACCACTGCACCCAAGTGAAAAAAAAGACATAGCTGTCAAAAGTTATACACACTTTAAATGTCCTCAATAAATATTGCTAGGTATCTGGAAAACATCATAGTAAACGTTTTGCTTCATCCTTAAAAGTACACACAGAAGTTGTTAGTAGTAAATCATTATTTTCTACACAGTTGTCTGATAGTAAATACTATATATTGTTGGTGTTTTGAAATGCATTTATAATTATAATTCAGACTGATTTTTTCATATATTTACCTGTTAATGGTACTTTTTCTAGGATATCTGATTTATAAAATTTCTTATTAGTATATCTGGGATTTCTTTCCTGATTTACATAGCACATCACTTTCCAAATAGCCATCTGCTTCAATATTTATTGAGAAACTTGCTTGACATTGCACTTTTATTGCATTTAAGGCAACAAAGACCGATTTTTCTTGCTTTTGACATTCCTTATAATTTTGTTGTTGTTGAAAACCAGGATTCATGTCTTGGGTATTAGAAACCAAAGTACTTAGGGTTTTAGAGTAAGGTTTTACATTACTTTGCCTAGTGAATGGGCTATGCTATGTTTAATGTTTGCCAGGATCTTTAGTTTCCTTTTTGTTTTTTGTGGTGCTGGGGATTGAACTCAGTGGCATTCTATCTCTGAGCTACATCCCCAGTTCTATTTAATTTAATTTTTTTTTTTTTTTTTGGAAAAAAGGTCTCACCAAGTTGCTGAGAGCATCACTAAGATGATGAAGCTGGAATCAAACCTGGCTTCCAACCTTCGATCCTCCTGTCTCGGCCTCCCAAGTATTGGGATTACAAACATGTGCCACCATGCTTCACTTAGCTTTATTATATTTTTTCTCCCTTTTCTTTTGCTTTTGGGTTTCCGCAAGAACCCCTCCTTAAGTAGCCTGTGTCTTATAGCTCTTCCATATGCTATCCACTGCTACTGTACTGGAGCCCTGCTGTTATGGTGCTGGAGTGTTTAGGAAGGAGAGTTCTATAATCTTTTTTTTTTTAATTTTTTTTTATTGGTGCATTATGAGTTCTATAATCTTAGATCTCACTTTCTGGTGGGTCTGAGACCCTGGACAGGGACCAAGAGAAGCATTTCCCCTCCACTTTCTTCTTCTTCCCTTACAAGAGACAGGAAGGCTCGAGGGGCCTGGAGTTGGCCAACTGTTCTGCTTCAGGTCAGACTTGTTCATGGAAGGCTGGCCTTTGTTCAAGGAATGTTACAGATATAATTCAGGATGGTTACTTTTGCTCTTTCCTGCCTGGAAGAAGAAGGAGGGATTTTTCTTCCACTTTTATCATGAGAACCTGATAGAATTCCATAAGGTAAAACCCACAAAAGTGTGGGAGTTTCCTTAGGTCTTGGCTCCTAAAAGTTGTGAATCTCAAGCTAGTCTACTTTTCCTCCAGCAATTCATTAAAAACTCAGTTAGTATTCCTACCAGGTACTGGCCTCTGTTGCTTCTGTTTTAGGTAGTTGATCTAAGCTGCGATTCTCCATATCACCCACTTTCCCAGCTTTTGTATAGTGTATTTGTTCTGTGACCTCAATTCTCTAAGAGATATTTACTGATGCTCTTTGGCTTCTCCTGTGGATTCAAATTGCCATCTGGAGTCACTTGCTTTGGGCTTGAAGAATGTTCTAGAGTATTTCTTTTAAAGACAATCTACCAGGAACAAATTCTTTCACTGATTGTTTATCTGGGAAAGTCTTTATTTTGCTTTCCTTTCTGAAAGACAGCTTCCCCAGACATAGGATTCCTGGTTGACAGTTTCTTTTTCTCTGAGCAGTTTGAAATGTTACCCTACTACTGTCTGGCCTCACTCGTTTCTGCTGAGAGGTCAGTCGCTAATCACAGAGGTGTCCTCTTGGAAGTAACATGCCATTTGTCTCTAGCTGCTTTTAAGACTTTCTCCTTATCTTTGACTTTCAGCATTTTTACTATGATTTTTTCTATTTTTGTGGGTTTTTCCCCATTTATTCTCCTTGGAGTTTGCTGAGCATCTTGTATGGGCAGATTATTGCTTTTTCAATAAAACTGAAATGCTTTCATCCATTGTTTCTTTAAATACCTTTCCTGTTCCTTTCTCTGTGTGGAACTCTCGTTAGACACATGCTGTTATGTTTAGTAGTATCCCCACATTCTTCTGAGTCTTTCTTCATTCTTTATTCTCTCTGTTCTTCAGTTTGCATAATCTCTACCCACAGATCTTCAAGTTGGCTTATTCCTTTTTCTATAAGTTCAAATCTACTATTGAATCCTTCTAGTACAGTTTTTTAAAAATTTCAATTACTGTACTTCCCAACTCCAGGATCTCAGTTGGGTTGTTTTTGTAGTTTGTATCTCTTTGCTGACATTCTCCTTTTGATGCAACACTGTCACCAGACCTCCCTTTCCTTCTGTAATCATAGTTTCCATTAGTTCTGTGAACACATTTTACTGTCTGCTTTGAAGCCTTTTCCTCATGAATCTGGATGACAAGGGTTACTCTTACAAGCAGCTTCTGTTGCCTACTTCTCTTCCAAGGTATGGAGAATATTTTCCTGCTTCTTTGCATGTCTCAATTTGCTTTTAGAAAATGGAAGCTTCAGCAAATATGCTGTAGCAACTCGAGGTACTTTTTCACCCCACTGAGGAGCATATAATGTGCTTATTTATTTAATAGCTGGGTAGATTATTTTAGTGTAGTTTCTTTCTCTCCGTCAAGGAAGCCTCTGATGTTGCTGCTCGGGAGCTGAAGCTTTGAGCAAGCCCACAGACACCTGGGATAACAGGGGTTGGGAAGGGCTGCTGTCTTCGTTTCTTTCTTTGGCTATAACTGGCTATCAAACTCCACTAATTGCCTGTTCACTAATCTACTGTTTCCAATAATGCCCCGAGGCACAACTTGCTCCACAAACTAATTCAATCCAATTCTGACTCCTTTGAAGGATGGTTCCTAGAGTCAGTGTCTGATACTTGTTCTGCCTCAGGAGGGCCACCCCCAGGCAAAATCTCTGAACCAGGGATCTCAAGCTGAAGATGAGGACAACGTCAATTCTCTCTCCTCTCCTCTCCTCTCTTTGCTCCCTTACACCCCCTCACCACATTTGCACATCTTGGCTATGAACCATCACCTCAAGGGCAACTGGTGTCCTTTTATTCTTAGGCTGCACAGCCCAACATACTGACTCACACCTATGAGCTGAGCATGGGTGCAAAAAAGAGCTTCCGCCCCAGGATGTGCTCGCTGTGACTGAGAGTCAACAGTAGGAAGCTCTCCTGGGAAGAAAGCCCTCAGACTGTTCTCATCTGCAAAGCTGCAGCAGACTGCAGTGGGGTCTGAATGTGGCTGAGCTGGGGCAGAGTGGGCAGAGCAGGGAGCACTCTTGATTCAAACTTCACAGACTCACTTTCTGCACTGAATGTAGGTTTTCTTGAGCTGATGTTTCCATATTTGCAATGTATCCACAGAACCATTTTCAGAAGCTTGAACTTCTTAAAAATAATTTTCACCAGTTTCACTAGGGAGTGGGTCGTGGAGCCCTTCATCCTAATGTGCTAGAAGTTGATATCCTCTGATTTTTTAAAAAAATACTTACTTCTTAACATGTCACTCTACTGATTTCTCTGACTGGTAGAAATAGCATTAGTAAGAGAAAATACCTAATCCATTTTAGGTCAAACTAAATGAAACTGACAATATATATCCATTTTCATCTCCAAAAATAACTATTTCATATGGTTGCTTCCACACCATTTCTAGTGAAGTCTGCTATATTCGTTAATCCTCACAACTCGACGAGGCAGCTACGGTTACTATTCTTGATTTACGGGTGAGGAAAACTCTTATAGAGAAAGGTTAAGTGATTTGCCGAGTGACTGACAGTTAGTACATAAAGGAGCCAGAATTCAAGCCATATAGCAAGCTTCAGATCATATGTCTCTAATCACAAAAATATAGAACGTCTCAAATTAATAGTCAATAATGTTAGACTTTTCTTGAGAAGCAAACATATCGTTTGCAAGCAGTAATAAGTGGGTCTTCTTTCTTCTCTTTTTTCCTTTCAAATAGTGTTACTCATCACAGCTAATGATGTTGCCTGGAAATCCTAAAACAATATTACACAGTAGTGGCACTAAGGTTGGGAATGGCCCTCCGGGGAGTTGTCAAGATGCTGTACAAGGATGTTCATCTGTGGTGACGGGTCAGTTCCCTATCTTGAAAGTAAAGTTAAATGAGTTGGTTAAATGAATATGCATGCAATGGAGCTGTGTGGGATTATTGACACACACATGCACACACACATGCACACACACGCACACGCACACACACACATGCACACACGCACACACATGCGCACACACATGCACACACGCACACACACGCACACACACGCACACAAATTAGTGCATGTTAAATCTGTGCAAACTGAGCAGTTTGTAGTCTAGGTAACAGCACTATGTAAACATTGGTTTCCTGGACTTGATATTACACTCTAGTTACACAGGAGCCCACCACTGGGAGAAGCTTGGTGAAGGTTCCACAGGATTCTGTGTTATTTTTACAACTTGAGAGCCTACATTTTGAAATAAATGATAGTGGCAAAAGCATAGATCTTCATCTAATTATGGGTGTTAATAGTAATGTTGCAGATGAAATCCAAGATCCATTCTACTCCACTAGTTCTAGCTCTGTTCACAGAGGAAAGGAGACTGTGGTAAGGGGAAAGGCCAACTGTTCAGGGATCAGAGACCCCAAGGAGCACTCTGGTCAAGAGTACATGGCTGTAATACCCAGGCGGCCAGAGGATGTCTTCCAGCTCCAAACTCCTCTGCTGTTACAAAAGGCATACACCTAACCTAGGAGTTCCTCCAAGCTCTCCCTCACAGGGTCACCCACTGTACCTCTACATGGAGCTTCTCCCAACAGGCTGGTCTGCTTCAGCACTTCTCTCCTTCTCAAGGCACTAAGGCCTTGACTGATGCACAACAGGTGCACAACAGGTGCATTAATCTGGGAAAATACTGTTCAATCAATTGTATGCCTATCAAAACGTAGGAGTCATGTACTCCCAAATATCAATATAAATTCACTAATGTTGACAAAGAGGAGTCATTTTGTAGAAACCCAGTCTCAATAAATACAGTTGGCTAGCATACATTGGTTCCTTTGTTTGCAGCAAATACCTTTCCAGCATATTTCTCCAGGGATCCCTTTTCTTTTAACCAGTCCCTCCAGTATATAACCAAAAAAGCAGTGACCTTGTAAGGGAGGGAAAATTTTCCTACACAACCTTAAGTTATTTGTCTGAGTCTGTAAAATGAATTGACAACAGGCACACTGACAGAAAAAGTGTAAAATTTTATTTAATGTTAAAAATTTTACACAGAAAGGGGGAGGAAACAGACTTTACAGGAAGAATAGAAAGACCTCAAAGAAACAAATAGCTCTACTTGGAACGTTTTACACCATTTGGGAAAAGAATAGAAAGTTTAAAGAAACATGAAAGATGACAGGAATGGGACTTGGAGCTTCTGGGGATTACAAACTCTAGGAAGGCAGCTTTCTGGAGAAATGAGTGGTAGGTGAGGCCTGGTCAGGAAGGCTGTTTGGACTCTTTCTCTGTGCCATCCCATCTCCAATTACAAAGCATCCCTCATCTGAAAATCAAAAATCCAAAGTGCTCCAAAATTGGAAATTTTTTGAGTACAGCACGACACTCAAAATGTTACAGATTTTAGCCGGGCGTAATGCTTGTAATTACAAGCTCATGCTTGTAATCCCCACTCTTGGGAGGCGGAGACAGGAGGACTGCACAGGTTCGAAGCCAGCCTCGCAGGCTTAAGAGACCCTGTTTCCAAATAAAAAGTATAAAACAGGTCTGGGAGTGTAGCCCAGAGGTAGAAGGGTTCCAGGAAGCCCAGTAGCACCAAAAAAAAAAAAAAAGTTTTGGATTTTAGTGAGGCATGGTGGCACATGCTATAATCCAGATACTCAGGAGCATCACAAGTTTGAGGCCAGCCTGGACAACTTTACAGAGACCCTGTCTCAAAATAAAATGAGATGGGAATGTAGCACAGAGATAGAACACTCCTGAGCTCAGTCCCCAGTAACACACACACACACACACACACACACACACACACACACACACCTCAAAGTTCCAGATTTTAAAGAGTTTTGCATTTCAGATTTTTAGAGGAGAGATGCTCAACCCATAACATCTGAGAAAACATTCCAAAATCCAAACAACTCTGAAATTTGAAATCCTTTGGCCCCAAGCATTTTAGAGAAGGGACGCTGACCCTGTGGTAAAATTAGGCAATCATATCCTTCCCAGTAGTTCCCATGTTTCTTTGGTGGCTGAGATACGGAGACATGGGATAAATGAGATTGTACATGCAATTACTAGGCTCCTAAGCTTAAAAGCCTTATATGTAATTTACATAAATCTGCATGCTGAGTTCAAAAAGCACAAATCTGTACTATTAAAGTTAATTAGGGCAAACTACTATTTAATAGAAATCCAATATTCAAGAATAACACAGACAAAATACAGAGCAGTTCTAAAAAGCAATTGTTTTAATCATCGCCTGATTAGGATAGCTACAATAAGCTTCACACACATATGGCACTGCCAGCAGGGTGCACACTCCCACGCAGACCATGCAGGGAGCGGGGTGAAGACAAGGAGCTGCCGGGAATGAGGGTAATGCACTAGAGATCAGGGCTCAGAGCTCCCAGCAAGGAGGCAAGGGAAGGGCCTGCCTAATGATCTGCCTGCAACAAAGCTCAGAACTGGAAAAACTGAAAATATGTCAGGCCATGGCTGGTGAAGAACAGTCACAGCGTGCCCTTAGTGTCCTTCTTGTCATTTATGAGGGTACTTAGGGCAGCCACTGAACCTGTATGAGGTGTCAGGGTGGAGTTCTCAGTGAGATGTGGCCACGGAAGGCCTGGTTTTCCATCATACACAGACGCCTCACTCTGTGAGATGCCAGGGGAGGTCCAGGCACATCAGGACAGACTCCTGACACCTTTCTACGTTAAGTGATGCGTCCCTGTCTCTACACTCCACTAAACTACAAACGTCCCCAAAAGGAGAAGGACCCCCCCCCAGAATGGTGGGGTAAAAGCCTCTGAGAATCAGCTCTGCCATGAAACTAAAGAAAACTTGAGCAAAAGTCATGAAATACATAGTTTCAAACGTCTGGAAATTAATCAAAAGCTTGCAACAATCTGAGAGTGTTTATTTCAACACAAACAGATGAATCTTCTTCAGAAGAGGCACACTGTAAATGTTTTAACTTGCCCTACTCCCAAATCCCTTTCCTTGCTATTATGACAGGACCCTTAAAACCAATAGTCTTGCAATTACAGTAGCTATGAAAACCAATAGCCTTGAAGGCAATAAGCAGGACAGAACAGGGAATTATTACTGTCAAGCAGCTCCCAGGAAAAGCTTCCTTTTCAGCACTTGCCTTTATTTGACCTGAACTGGAGCTTGCTTGGTGAAGAAGCCATGCCCTTTGGGCATTTGTTGAAAACAATCAGTGACGACTGTCCCATACTATGGTTGCCGGTGGCAGCAATATACTAGGTGGGGCTAACAAGTGATGGACCAGAAAAAGGAAAGGGAAAAACTGGAGAATGAGATGTTCATAGGAGAGTTTGAAAATCTCTCCTGTATCCGGAACTTCATCAGGGCACATCCATGTGCAGGGATGTGAACATGTACAGAAAAAAGATATGAAAAGGCTCATCTCATATCTGGTGGCCTCTGGCTCTGCACAAGCAAATTGGACAGTGACCAAATGCCTGCGGGTACCCAATCTCATGCCGTGACACACACAAGCCCCCTGCCAAAGGCTTGGAGATTTACTGGTTAAATCATTAAAGGAATATGTCCAGTCACTAGGTGACCACTAAACTAACTGATCAGGGGCGTCAGAGGTTAAAGGGCCACATAATTTATGTTTTATAGAATTGGTCCATCAAGGACAAATAACAGAAGCAACATAAAAATCAAATTCTGGGCAGGAAATCCAATTTCTAAGGTTGCCACATTACATCCATTAAGTACCTGTTTTTCAACAAATACATATGAAATATGTGAAAGACAAACCAACTAGGAAAGTAAAGTCTATACCAGGGTAAAAAATAAAAACAAAACAAAACAAAAAAAAAACAGTCAAGAGAAACTTTCCCTGAGGAAGACCATACATTGGACTTCTCAGACAAAAACTTTAAATTAGATATTATAAGTATATTTTAAAAGGTCAAAGAAATGATTTCTAAAGAATTAAAAGAAAATATAAGAACTATGTCTCACCAAACAGAAAATACTAATCAAAAGTGCCATAACAAGACAGATGTAACTTTTGGCACTCACAGGCTAACGATGAACACAGATACTAACATGTGACTCCCAGACTATGGGGCTCCCAGGAAGCCTGCCTCCCCAAGAAGCTCAGCTTCCCATCTCCAGAGAAGGAACCCAACCCGCCAGCTCTAGAGCGAAGACCAAATGAATCTGCTTAAACCAAGAGAATATTTCCATTATTTGTAGTTTCTACAAATTGATCATGCAAAATCACTCACAAGATAATTTATAACAGTTATCTGACTACACATATTTAGAAGGCTTCCTACTACAGTGACTATTTTCATGTCATCCCGCAAAAGCACTTCAATGAAGCAGCATTAACAGGTACCGTTTTTGGTTCAAGTGACCTACATAAGTACACAAGGTGATACATTAAAATATCCTTGAAAGACTTAACATACTACAGAGGGTGGTGATCTAACCTTCTTTTTAAGAAACCTTTCAAACTCTTTTATGTTTACCATTGAGATGCCTAATGTCTGTTTTATTTAGTTGGGGGAAAAAACAGATCTCCGAAGATGTCACTTGCTCATGTGTAGACAAATGACAGAATTGAAAACAAAAACGCAAGCCTGTGACTCCCAGGATTACTTGCTAGAAACTGGGTTGCTTCCCTAGACCCCAGCACAACTTCAATTAGGATAAACTTCTTCTCCACAGCAGGTAAGGAAGGCCACCTGAAGAAAAGTGGAACAGCACATAAAAGATGCTCTGGCCCCCGCGTCTCCATCCCATTGAAAGCTGAAGCCTGAAACCGGCCTGCAAGTACTGCCTCAAGATGCTCGGGCCAGCTAGAGTGCTGAGTGGAAGCTTTTCTGTGTCTTCTCTGCTGCCGAATTACATTTCATTGAGTGCGTTCCTAGGCATTTCAGTGCCTCAATTAAACAAATGAAGGAGACACACTGCAAAGATTAATTAGTGTTTGCCTCTCAGGCTCTTTGAATGCTTCCTAAGGAGAAAGCAGAGAAATGTGTTGCTAATAAGAAAATGAAAGTATAATTATTAGCACTGAACAAAAAGGTAATGTGAACAAAAATAAATAGTTAAGACTGAGAGAGGGCTGATGCAAATGCTGTAAATATGAATTGTAAAAGCAGAAACTAATTACACAAACTCAGAAAAATCTCCCCATGTTTTTCCTTAGAATTCGAGAAAGTTCTATATTCGTCGAGCTAAATGAGTTCCAAATCACACAGGTAGCTCTTCCCTACAGTGTGAAAAACTATATTCATAACGTTTATATGTTTTGTAGCATCTTTGTATTCCTTTGTTCATAGTCACTTGGGAGCGGGTAGTTTTTTGACGCTCTGCTGACGCGACAGCCAGACAGCTGGAGTGACCAGTCCACTCTCCCTCACCACTTGATTCTAACAACAGAAAGCCAACTGCAGCTCGGTGGAGTCACTGCTAAGAAATACCCCTCCCTTCGCCATTCCATCTGAAAAGTAAAATTACCAGGAGGTGTTCTCCATGGGGATTTCATTCCGTTTCCTCCTGACTCGACACGCTTCTTTTATTCCGCTCATCTGAACATGCTGCATTAGAATGCCATTTGTACTCCTGGGGCTGCTGCCATCGTCACACAGGTGAGATGAAAGGAGGACTAAGAGACAGAAAGATTATCTACTTAAAACACTTAGCCAAGATGCCTGGTAAGGTGGATCTCAACCACGAGCAGATTAAAATGCAAGTGTTTAGCTCCAAAGCAACACTACCATGCATGAATGAACAGCATAAGAAACATCTTTGGACAACTAGTCCGAAGCTGTCTGCCAGCTTCCTTGCGTTTCACCAGCTATGGTCGAGTGATGATATCAGGGGCTCCGCATGCTCCCTGTGGCCACGCTTTTCAGTGGTGCCTCACCACACCGGCTCTGGGCTCGGCCATATAATTCCCTTCCTATTGGTTCAGTAGCAAACAACACAGGAAGAAGCTTGAAAAAAAGCACTTGCGCATTTTTGTTTTCTCTCCTAGGCCCACTGCCAGGAATACATGCCCAAGAGAGCCTTACAGATGGATGAGAGAGACAGGTGAAAGAGAAATGAGATGCCCATCTGAGCCAGCCCATCATTTTGCCATCTACAGCCAGAGAGGTCTGATGAGCAGAACCACCCAGCCAATCCATGGACTTAACAAGAGTTTGACTTTGGAGTCACTAAACGCAGAGGGCTTTGTTACAGCGCAATAGTTAACTGATACACCACTCAATGGAAAACTAGAGAATATGAACTGAGTAATGAAACTGTCAAGACACAGCCAAGGCTCAGCTGGGGCCTTATAATTGATGCTGTATTTTAAAAAGGCTGATGGCAGAGGCAAGAGAAGATCTAGTTTGGGAGCCAAGGGGAAATCTCCAAGGCCAGGGTTTGGTGGTTAAAGGGCAGCTGAAGCCTGAGAGCTTGGTAGGAACCACTGCAAGAAGCCCCTGTAGCGCGCTCTCCCTCCACCATGCTTTCTGCTTCATCTGAGGTTCTCCCGGTTGGCCACCTCAGGGCTTATTTGTTCTAGACAGTTTCCTGGAAGTAATATGGACCTTACTTCTGTGTGTAAGAAAAATGGATCTAAGTTCTGGAACCCAAGCCACAGCTCTCGTACACCACTGGCTTCCTTCCAGGAGAAAAAGGCCGTTTGTCACCTCTTCCTCTGTCCAGCTGCCAGGACACTTAATCTTCTGATGGGCTCTTCCCACTGGCACCAGTCCTCTCTTCCTTCCCAGAATCTTCTCATTCACGTCTCTATTCCCCTCCCTGTCCTACCCTCCTGTCACTTCACAATCTGCTCTTACAGATGGCCCTGGGAGATTTCAGAGTCCTGGCGCAGGTCCATCATGCTCACTGGCCTCACTCCAGAGCTCCTACCCTCGCCAGGGCTAGAGAAAGCAGCCGGATGCCTTGGCTGTCGGACTCCTCCAGCCACAGGTGAGCGAGCCTGGAACTATAGCCGCGCCCCCCGCCGAGTGAAGAAGCTGAATAAGTAGTTGCTGCGAGTGGGGTTCGGACATCCTGCCCCACCTCCATGGAGAAACCACTCATTTTAGCCCCAGATGTGGGTATTCTCCAGGGCATCTCTGTCTCAAAGGGATCCTCTTCAACAATGTTCCAAGCTGTGGTGTTCGTTCTCCCTGATGAGACACAAAGATTTCCTTCTAGGAGCCGTCAATTTTATTTGCACCCAAGCACTATCTGTAGACTGAATAAGTAATGAGACAATGAGCCACAGACATGTGTACACACACGTGCACACACACACATGCACACACACGCACGTGCACACACACACACCTCTTTCTTTCAATTGTTAACGACAAGAGAAATTTTAACTTTATTACTAATTCCACTCTGTGTGTGTGTGTGTGTGTGTGTGTGTGTGTGTGTTAGCACCATTATGCATTTTCTCAGTTACTGAATCACAAGAGCTTAACGATTTTGTGCGACTCCTTGAAAGTTCTGCACTTCTTATTCAAATAGGTGGACTAGAAAACATTGTTCTAGAAATCAGACTAATTCTTAGGTCAACCTAGGGCCATAGACATTCTCTGGAGTCATCTAGCAAAACTAAATATACATGCCTCAGGGTTTGGGGGGGTGCCCACTCAAGACCACAGGCACTGTAGTCAGCCATATAAGTTTCTCAACCAAGGCCTTGTTGACATGTGGAGCCAGGCGATTCTTTGCCATGGGTATTGCTGTGTGCTGATGTTTAGCAGCATCCCCAGGCTTGATTCATAACATACCAGTAGTAGCTCCCTCCCGGCTGTGATGATCAAAATCCTCTCCAGATATTGTGGATATTCCCAAAGAGGTAACCCCTTCCTGTAAATCTGAAAACAGCACAAGCCACCACAGTGAGTGCTCCTTTTAAGTCTGAAAGATAAGTCCAGACCTGTACATTTAAATGTTAACTTTGCTTCTCGCTATACACTAAAACAATAAATGTTCTCCTAAGATTAAAGATACTTAATTTCATTGGACTTTATATCCAAACTTTTATTAATGTGCGCAAAAGTTCGATGCCTGATAAAATTTGTACCAGCACCATGCAGGCAAGGCCACGGTTGCTTCTAAGCTTAAACTGAGTGACTATATAGGACCTATGCTACTGCACCTGGTATCAAAGGCCAGTGTCACAAGGCACTGCTGGCATCCTATACTCTCCCTCAAGTTGCCTTCCTAAGTCTTAAACACAAGTGTTTCTTTTTTCTTTTTTTTCCTTTTATACCTGTAATCCTCCAGATTTACCCTTCCAAGTCCTGGGATTACAGGCATGTACAACCACACCCAGATTCAAAGACACTTTTTAGGTGATTCTGATCAATGCAAAACTCCAAGAAAAAGTAGTAATTAGAAATAAAGTGCTGAGGCACTCCTCCAAATGACAGCAATGAATATTATTGGTCTTCATTGTTTCAATGTATTATATGGTCTGACAGTTATTTTTGCAATATCTAATGATTTTTAACAGTTTTATACAGTGCCTGGTTTTCTGGAAGTGGAATACATGACGAAGAAATGCAGGTTTATAATTTATTGCAATTTCTGAGTCTACAGCAAGAGAAAGAGGAGATAAAATGACTAGAAATTAAATAAAACAAGAGCTAAAACTTACAAGTCTTTTACAAGCATATTCCTGCACTCAGAGGTATAACTAAGTCTAAGATTATCAGTGTCCAAGAAAAAAGAGAAGTGTATTTTATCTTGGAGTGTATTCTTCTAGAATAAGATCTAAAGAAATTATAAATTGAAAAATATATATGTTAACATTTTTGAACACAGGTGTTTCTACTGCATGTTTCTGACACTAACAGATTCATTCTTTTTTATTTTATTTTATTTTTTATTGGTGCATTATATTCATACATCATATTGGGGTAAAAAACTTGTGTGTACATACATGTATACATCACTGATTTAACCCCTACCCAATTCCCACCCCATTCCCTCCCCATCTCTCCTTCCCTTGCTTGGCTTAGTGGTTGATTTCGATATGTTTAAATACATTGTGTGTTTTAGAGATTTTCCTCTTCCCCCTTCCTTTCTCCTCCTTTAGGTTGCCTTGTTTGCTCCTCTATAGGATTTCCTTTTTCATCTAGAGTTCCTCCTATGACCCATTTCTCCTCAGCTCTCACATATTAGGGAAAACATCTGATTTCTTATTTTTTGTGACTGACTAATCTCACTTAGCATAATGTCCTCCAGTTCCATCCATTTCCCTGAAAATGATGTAATTGGGTTTTTTTTTTTTTTTTAATGGCTGAGTAAAATTCCATTGTGGACGTATCCCACAGTTTTGTAATCCATTCATCTGTTGATGGACATCTTGGCTGGTTCCATAGTTTGGCTATGGTAAATTGTGCAGCTATGAACATAGATACACATGCATTAGTTTGGTAGTTTGGTTTCTTTTCTTTTGGGTAGATACCCAGAAGTGGTATTGCTGGATCATTTGTTCCCATTCTTCTGAGGATTCGCCATACTGTTTTCCAAAGTGGTTGCACTAATTTGCAATTAGTGGTTGCACTAATTTGCAAACAATGTTTTAGAGTTCCCACTTCTCCACACCCTCACCAGCATCTGTTGTTGTTTGTGTTTTGAATGATTGCCATTCTAGTTGGAGTCAGATTCATTCTTAAATGCAGTCATTTCATTAGAAGTATGTGGTGATTTTGTTTCACACTAGACTTCTTCAACAAGCCATAAAGATTTTGCTGTTACTTTCATTCAAAATACCAGTTTAGTGCTTACACTCGGCTGGTGCTAAGGATGAAGACACTCCGGTCCTTTGTGCCACAGGCAAACTCATATGCGTGTACAACTAATGATAATCCAATGTGACAAGGCATAGAAGGAAAAACATGGGAGCTTGGCCCTGTGTTAAGGCTCAGAGGTTACAGAAAACAGAGAGGACCTGCTCACCAATCCAAAGTTAATTGAGGGGAAAATCTTCCAGATAAGATAAAAGTAAACAGCACAGGTCAAGAATAATTAAAAGCTTAAGAGTTCCAGGAGAGGGGTTCCAGGGACAGCAAGCTTTGTGACAGGCTGAGCCATATGTCAAACAAACTGCTAGTTAGCAAAAGTAAGTGAAAAATCTCAGCAAAGTGACAGACCCTGAACAGTTCACTGGAAACACCGGCTCCTGCTCAAATACGCATCTGCAGTCACAGATGTAGAACTGGAGCTTGCTAACTCAAGACTGCTGGTCCCCCTGGCTTCAGTGCCACAAAGTCATTCTTCAAGGTTTCCGTGTGTATAAAAGAAAGACTAAAGTCGGGCGTGGTGGCGCACACTTGTAATCCCGGCGCTTGGGAGGCGGAGACAGGAGGATGATTCAGGTTCAAAGCCAGCCACGCTGGCTTAAGAGACCCTGTTTCCAAATTAAAAAATATATAAAATAGGTCTGGGAGTGTAGCTCGAGGTAGAAGGGCTTCCAGGAGCCCCAGTACCACACACACACACACACACACACACACACTAATAGTTACATGCTGTGGAATCCTGATATGTGTCACTCAGTACAGAGCTGGTGAACATTTCTACCTTCCTTGCTAAGGCAGTTCTCAATAAGCGGCTTGTTGTTTTAAATTCCAAGTCAGTGGTCTCACATTCCCCTAATTGGACACTCAAGAGAAGATACCTGGAAGAACCAGAGCTCCAAGCCAGTTCCTGCAGGATAGGTAGAGTTGAACAGGTAGAAACAGCATGGAAAGCTGTTAGTAAAGAAACCTGACAAAGACAACCTCAGGCGGGAATCAAGGTCAACATCAAGGGCAATGTATCACACTGATGGTGGGCTTCCTTCCTAAGATGTAATGACAGTGGCACTTTACCCCTGGGGTCTTCCTCCCCGAATTCACAGTCTAACCACAAGAAAAACATCAGAAATGCCCACTGAAAAGGACATTCTACAAATACCTGACCAGCAGTCCTCTGACAAGTTTATTAGAAACAAAGAGAGTCTGAAAACTGTCACAGACTGGAGGCGCCCAAGGAGGCATGGTGACTAAACATGATATGGTATCTGGGATGAGACCCTAGAACAGAAAAGGGACAATGAATACAAATCAAGGAAATGTGAATAAAGTATGGGCTAGTGTAAATATGTTTTATTCTTGGCAAGCCATTTTTAATTGCTGTCCCTGGCAAAAAGAGCAGGGTAGTAGGGCAGACACAGCCTGTGGAGAACATGGATGATAATGCTGCAGAGGGCACTGGTGGTGACCAGCTGATGGGAAATGCTAACCGTAAGCTCAGCATCACATCCTCTCTTCAGAATACAGAGCGATGGAATGAAACTACTTCCCATTTAGAGATTCTGATTACACATTCGATCAGCAGACTCAAGAAACAGTTCTGATTAAATCAATATGGGAACAAGGTTGCTTTTCAAACTTCACGTAACTTTCTTCTCTATCTGCCATGTAAACAATCATTGAGGGAGGCTTTTTTTTTAACACCATATGATGCAAGTGAAAAATTTAAAAATCATTCCCTTCAGTGGAGGGAAATATTGTTGCCTCCCTAATAGTGAGCTACTTTCTTCTCATGGCACGTCACATATGCAAAGACTGAAACCCACGTTCCACGGAGCGTCAGTCAAAGGGACCTACCTTATTCATGGTCAATTTATCAGGGAGACAGGCAATTATGGTTTGATTAGCATGTAATAAATGGTGTTTCTTTCCAATATATCTAGCAAAGTGGTTGAGCAAAAAACACTTGGTGTGATTTTCATCCCCATCGATTACAAAGTAAAGAGGTGGTTCATATCCAGGGGTCAAGCAAAGGGAGGAGATGGGTGAGTTGGTGGAATGTTTTCTAGGAGAACAGAGCCCAGAAGGATTTGCCTCTCTGTCTGCATCAAGGCCTGGGGCACTGAGGGCACTACAGACATCTGTTGTGATTCAGTCTCACTCCACATTAACCAGAGAGGCCAGAATTTGATGCTCTCCACTATCCACATTTTAAAGCTTTTGAAGTATTAAAGGCTATTTATTTAAAAAATTTTATTTATAACAATGGAAATGATTCAACAACAAAGAAAAGAGTTAGAACCAACTGCTGCCTTGTAATGGTTTATATCAAGTGAAAATAAGTATTTTAGAAAGCTCTCACAAAATATAAACCAAAGAATTCATTTATTCTCTTAAAGAAAAACATGTAAGAGCGACAATTGAGCCTCAAAATTTTCCATAAGGACACCAAAAAATGTTTCCTATAAAACATACCCAGAGAGGAGCTATTATTTCAAATTTCACTGCATCCACATACCATCTCTCTTAACATCCAAAGCACTAACTTTGTTCTTTATACTAATTTATAAATTGGTTTTTGTGTGCATACCTCCAAATATTACCTAAAAAATAATTTGTCAATCCCATGGAGCCATCATATTTTACTTGGTATAAGGCAATAGATCTTAGGAATTGGGTTTTAGTACTAGTCTAACATCTGTTCTCTTTAAAGTGGGGGTTTCCTTCTTTACCTATTTTCCTGAGATGCTATGAAGACCAAGCATTAGGCATCTGTAAGGTGATATTACTTCAAGCATACTTAGCAAATCAACAATTTATTTGCCCCTAGAGAATTTTAATAGTGTTTCTCCTGCACTAAGATATTGGCTCCTGAACACAACCTTATTTTTCTCCAACCAGTCATTATTTTGTGATGTAAGCATGTTTTAGCTCAGAATCAATTGACTGTTCAATACAATTGGATTCTGAGTGCAGTAATTTTAGAAACTTTATTACAGTAGTAAATTGTGGTTTCAAATAAGATGTCATTCATGACCATGCTTATAAAAGGAGTAGGCGACAGTGTGACTTTTCTCTCCAGTGAGCCTGATGTTGGGAACTAAGAAGTCTGACTACTTACAGCAATGGTCCAGGACAGGGATTGCTTTATTTATTTCCTTATTGTTAGCATGGCTGTCCTACTATTGTGGGATACTGTCTCTCTACTTAGGTTCTGTGTTAAAAAGTGGAGAACCAAGCCAGGCATGGTGGTGCATGCTTGTAATCCTAGTACTTGGGAGGCAAAGACAAGAGGATCACAGGTTTGAGGACAGTCTCAGGAATTTAGTGAGATCTTGTGCAACCTAGTAACACCATAGGCTAACGTTGCTGGAATAATAAATGTATAGATAGTATTAATATTCTCTTAAGGGGAATCTAACCACAACTTCTATAATAAAATTAGACCAATGGAGTAGAATAGAAAACTCAGAAACAAATCTACACACTTAGAGCCAATTGATTTTTGACAAAGGGGCCAAAAACATACACTGAAAAAAGGTAGCCTCTTCAACAAATGGTATTGGAAAAACTGGTGAACTATATGTAGAAAAATGGAAATAAACCCCACTTTCCCACCCTGCACAAGAGTCAATTCAATATGGGCTAAAGACATGGAAATCAAACCAGAGACCTCGCAGTTTCTTGAAGTGGGCATAGGTCTAACAGTTCAACACAAAGGCACAGGTAAAAACTTTCTCAACAAGACCCCAAAAGCACAAGAAATTAAAAAGAAAGAACATCAACAGAGAGCTGACACAATGGGAGAAAAATTTTGCCAACTATTCCTCTGATATAGGACTAATATCTAGAATATACAGAGAACTCAAGAAACTCACAGCTAAGAAAACAACTCAATCAAATATGGGCAAGTAAACTAAATAGACACTTCACAAAAGTAGAAATTCAAATGGCCAATAAATGTGTGAAAAAAATGTTCAACATCATTAGCAATCAGAGATGTAAATCAAAACTACCCTGAGATTTCACTGAACTCCAATTAGAATGACAATCATTAAAAACACAAACAACAACAAATGCTGGAGAGGATGTGGAGAAATGGAAACTCTAATACATTGTTGGGATTGCAAAATAGTGCAAACACTTTGGAAAACAGTATGAAGGATCTTCAGAAGAATGGAAACAAACCTACCATATGATCTAGCAATACCAGTTCTGGGTATCAACCCCCAAAATGGAAACCAAACTACCAAACTAATGCATGCATATCTATGTCCATAGCCGCACAATTCACAATTGCCAAAATACAGAACCAGCCAAGATGTCCAACAACAGATGACTGGATGACAAAACTATGGGATATATACACAATGGCATTTTACTCAGCCTTAAAGAAGAACAAAATTACATCATTTGTGAGGAAATGGATGGAACTGGAGAACATTAACACTGAGATTAGTAAGTCACAAAAAATAAAAATAAAATAAAATGCTTTCCTAAATATGCAGAAGCTAGGGAGAGAAAGGTCATAGAAGGAACTCTAGATGAAGGAGAAAACATAGATGAGCAAATAAGGTGACCTAACTGAGGTGCATGGGAGGGGGAAAGAGGAAAATTCCGTAATATACATGAAGCACATTCATAAACATATCAAAGTCAATCACTAAGCCAAACATGAGAAAAAGGGTGGGAATTGGGGAAGGGCTAAATGAGTGATGTGTGCATGAGTGCCTCTACCATTTGTACCCCATTAAGAAGTATGATTACAATGCACTAATACACTAAGAAAATAAAACTTGTGAAAACCTAAATAATCTTCTGATTTCAGGGAGAAAAGCTATAGGATTTTTTTAGCAACTAGTGCCTCTGCGGAGCCCTTGTCCTCAGCAGCCTTTGGCATGCAGCAAGGGCTCAAGGCGGCTCTGTGCTATTCAAGTCAGGCACGTACTCTTCAGCTCAGAGCAGTGAAATGTCTGGCAATGCCTTTTGGAAGACTATTCTCTAAGTCCTGATTCGTTCCCACTCTAACAGGAATAAAGGAAGACATTTTTTGTAGTTTTCAGTATCCCTTTTTGCAAATTTTCTTCACCAATTGAACTCTAAATCAGAAAAATTAATCCCTGGGCCTACTGAAATGAGTTGGCTTTCTATAACTATCTACTAAGATTACCTAGCCAGGCATGGTGGCACATACTTGTGATCCCAGGTTACTTGGGAGGTTGAGACAGGAGGATCGCAGGTTCTCTGTCTGCCAGCCTCAGCAACTAAGTGAGACCCTGTTTAAAAATAAAATAGGGCTGGGCATGGTGGCGCACGCTTGTAATCCCAGCATTCGGGAGGCTGAGATCGGAGGATCATGGTTTGTGGACAGCCTCAGCTATTTAGTGAAGCACTCCGCAACTTAGTGAGACCCTGTTTCAAAATAAAGAATAAAAATAGGGCAGGGGGTGTAGCTTGGAGGTCAAATACCTCTGGGCTCTATTCCCAGACCCACAAAAAAAAAAAAAATAGGGCTGGGGGTGTATCTCAGAGGTAGAATGCCCCTGAGTTCCTTCCCCTGTAAAACACACACACACACACACACACACACACACACACACACACACACACACATTTGCCTATACTTGTGTATAGGGAAACAGGATATGGCTTCATAGGAAAAACAAATGGAGCTGAAGAGAGCCTCCTGAACGATGGGGCTAGCTGTGCACAAGTCCCTTTATACCCGGAAGCAGCTCTCAGAGACTATGATCCAACCCTCTTGCAGGCAGGTGTGGCTATATGACAGGCTCTCTTCAGTGCAGCATGGGTGGGAAAGATGTACGCTGCTGTCAGGCCGGGCTCGGGAGAGGCGGCTGCCTCCTCCTTGGCCCCTCACCAGCCAAAAGCTGGAAGTACAGGTGCAATCAGCCTGTATCTCCATCCCTTCACTGAAGACAGTAATGTGAGGACTAGCAGCACCTAACTGGGATCCTCTCCGAAAGGAAAACACTTATATTGTAGGTGAGCTTTTCTTCCTTAGCCTTTCCTAGCCTGGCCTAAAACAGGTCCACAGGTGCTGTCAAGGGACAGAGTCACCATCACAAGAGTTTCCTGCTAACCTCACCTCTTCACACCCAGCAAACAAACACTACTGAGATATGAACAGCTATTGGTGGCACAGAAGACAACCCCTTGGTGCAGCACTTTCCACTTTCTAAATGCTTGCACCGTCTCCTTTCAGTTCTGGAAACTTCATCAGAGAAAAAAAAAACAGATGCCTGAAACCTGGGTTTTATGATGCAAAGTTCATTATATTAATATTAGGTCAATAGATATAACTTTCTCACTGATTTTTCTAATTTTACCACTAATGTGAATAAAGAATGCTGAAGAAATAACCCCTTTTCAACATTCCTGTTTATTAAGTCATCGTGACACTGTGGTGGCCTTTAGAAGTTACCTTTCATCAGCAAATACATTTTTTCAAAAGGCTTATATTTAAGATACAAACTGCTACTCTATTATTTAAAGAAAGTGCTGTCTGATTTTTATGGTAATGATATAATTTTAAGTCTACACCTCGGTACACAAAGGCAACTGACTTATTCGGTCTAACTTATTTACTGCCTCGTTTTGAACTCCTGATTTATTATTCAATGGGGACAAAGCTAAATTTTGAGTAGGGAAGCTTTTTATTTTAGAACGCACTCGAGAATGGTCTGAGGATAGAATTATAAAGTCACAAATTCCTTCCTAACACAGATCTGCTATCTGGCATTGTGAAAGTTACTTTATTGTTTCTGTTTCCCAAGTGTGAAATTGAATATTACTTGTTACTTCTTTTCTTCTTCCAAAGAGTAACATGAAGTTTCAAAGATGTAGGGCAATTGCAAGGTGAAAGTAGTTTCCAAATGCTAAGTGCTAGAGCTGATTCTCTTCTCTACCTGGGAAAAGCCAGGTTCTTATGGGAGTACTGGAATAGGCCAGGTGAGGAACATGGAGTCAAGGCATCCAGAAACCCACCCAGCTCCAGCCTTTGGACACAAAAAAGAAACCATGGCAGAGGATGTGCCGACCACTACAGCACAGTCCCACCTTCCTGGAGCCTGGACCTGGGAGTGGAGCCTTTGAGCTCATCTTGCACATGCCTGAGCACCTTGGAGTACAGTGTGCTCTTACACTATGGCTGCCCTTTGTGTTTTTTTTTTTTTTTTGTGTGTGTGGTACTGGGGTTCCTGGCAGCTCTTCTACCTCCGGGCTACACTCCCAGACCTATTTTATATTTTTGAAACAGGGTCTCTTACGCCAGCGCTGCTGGCTTCGAACCTGTGCAATCCTCCTGTCTCCGCCTCCCAAGCACAGGGATTACAAGCATGCGCCACCACGCTCGGCCCCTTTGGTTTTTTAATGTGTGATGGGAAGGTACTGGGGATTGAACCCAGGGACAAGCTGTACCCTGAATCGTATTTATTTACTTATTTTGAAACAGGGTCTTGATCAGCTGTCGAGGCTGGCCTGGAACTTGCCATGCTGCTGTCTCCACCTGGGATCGGAGCATATGCCGCTCACCCAGCTACACAGCAGCCCTTTATGAGTGTAAGTGTTGCTATGTGGGTGCTGCAGAGTGTGCAAGTGGTGCATCCCTGAGGTGCTCACCATTCTAAGAGCACGCAAAGGATGGATGAAACGTGCAGGGCAAGAGCTCCTGTGTGCTCTCCACGTGGTGCAGGGTGTCTGTCCCTTGCAGTGATTATAAAAATCCTGTATGCTCTTCTCTACCGTGGGCCCCTCCTCAGGGAGCCCTTTTCTTGTGACTGGTGTGCCTGGACACAGACACTGCTTTGATTGCTGCCCCAGCTCAGCTCTTCTTTCTCTCCTGGGCTCTCTCTCTCACAGTGGCTGTGCACAGGATGTGGTCCCCGGTCTCCCCTTTCTTTCATGAATTCTACATGCCTGTGTGTGTGTGTGTGTGTGTGTGTGTGTGTGTGTGTGTGTGTGTGTAACTCTTAGCAAGATGTACTGCTCATAACTTTGAGAGAATCAAGGGATAGCTGACCCATGTGGGAGAGCGTAAAGGATGGCAGATAGTGCGTGCAGTTATGCTACCAGATACTGGGTCCTGACGGAGTGGAGTAGAGCACATTTCTACTATCTCCAGCTCTGGAGTCTCTTTTCTTATGGCCCTATATCTTCTTCCTCGTCCCTTATTCCTGAGGATTGATCATCATTTCTTTCTCCTCCTCAGGAAGAAGAAAGTGCACTCTGATCTTTTCCCATGCTCCTCTGGGAACACCCTACGATAAATGTCTAGTTGGGACACAGACAGACGTCTGTGTCACAAGGGCACCCTTAGAGGTGCTACTGCAGCGAAAGGATATCTTTCTAAAATTTCAAATTTTATCCTCTAAAAGTCTTATCATCATTTGATTTTGCAAATTTAAATTATTTTAAATCAATTTTCTTAAATCCCTTAATTTTGAAATAATTAACAATTCCCAAGGTTTTGAAGAAATGTGAGAGGTCCCATGCATTCTTTGCTCAGCTTCCCTCAACAGTGACATCTTGCACAATAAGGAGAGTATGCCACCAAAAGCAGGAAGTCGGCACTGGTATAATCCATGGTTTATTTAGGTTTTGCTAGTATTGCATGCACTCATTTGTATTTGTGTGTAAACATGCTTATTCATGATTCCATCACACGTAGCTCTGTAGATCAAAAATCATATCCAAGATGCAGAACTGTCCCAGTCCTCCAAAGCTCCCCCCAGTGGCCTTAGACACATATGTATCCTTGCTTCCAACCCCCAATTCCTGGCAACTGGCCAACTCTTCTCTTCTGTATCCGGTACATCTCAAGAATGCTAACCAAACAGAACCATACCATATGCGATCAGGTGAGATTGGCTGTTTTCACTTGGTATTTTTCTTATGAGGTCCATCCAAGTTTCTGTGTGAAACGGAAGTCTGTTGACTTCTTATTAATGGGCAATAACTATTGGTAGAGAATGTAGTAAGGTTTTATAAAAGTGTTCATTGATTGCAGCATACTTGTGTTGTTTCTAGGTGTCAGCCATTACAAATAAAGTTGGCATAAACAATCATACCAAAGCTTTTCTGTGACCATAGTTCTCATTTCTCTAGTATACGGCCCAAGAATGCAAAGGCTAGATTATATAGTGTGTTTTCACTTTGAGAAGAAACTCTCAACCTGTTTTCCAGGCTGAGTATACTAGTTCACATTCTTACTGGTAGTTTATATTCCTGTGAGCAGAAAACAGACTGAGTTTCTCGGCATTCTCACCAGCATTTGGTGTTATCAGTGTTTTTATTTACTCTGATAGGCATGCATTGGTAGCTCAGTGTGGTTTCAATTTGCTTCTTTTTTAAACTTATGTACTTATTTTTTTGAGATACAGGCAATTGAACCTAGGGCCAGTCTACCTCTGAACTATACCTCCAGCCCTATTTTTTATTTTTTATTTTTGAAATAAAGTCTCACTAAGTTTCAGAGCGCCTAAGTATCTGAGGCTGGTCATGAACCTGCAATTCCCCTGTCTCAGCCCAGTTTGCACTTTTGCTGGCTAGTAATGTTATATTTAATATCATTACATGTGTTTGTATGCCATTTGTATCCATCTGTGTGGGTCTTTCACACTTGTGTGTGGGGGGCAGGTACTGGAGATGGAACCTAGGAATATTCTACCTCTGAGCTACACCCCAGCCCTCTCTTTTTTGAAACAGGGTCTCACTAAGTTGCTGCGGCTGTCCTCAAACCTGCCATCCTCCTATCTCAGCCTCTCAAATCCTGGGATTGCAGGTGTGAACTACCATGCCTGGCTCTTTTACACATTTTCCAATGGCAGGACTTATCTTTTTAATGCTGAGTTCTGAGAATAGATGACATACACATGCTATCATATTCTAGATATATTCTAGTCTTTCATCAAATATGTAGTTTACAAATAATTTCTACATGTTTTTAATTTGCTTTTAAATACTCTTTATATGGTCATTCATAAAATCTTTTTTTTTTTTTGCGGGTCTGGGGATGGAACCCAGGGCCATTTGACCTCCGAGCTATACCCCCTGCCCTATTTTTTATTCTTTATTTTGAAACCGGGTCTCACTGAGTTGCAGATGGCCTCACTAAGTAGCTGAGGCTGTCCGCGAACCGCGATCCTCCAGGTCTCAGCCTCCCGAATGCTAGGATTACAAGCGTGCGCCACCACGCCCGGCTTCATAAAATCTTGTAATGAGTTTTCCCTCTCTTTTGTGGCTCATACTTCTGGATTCATTAAGTTTCAGAATACTTCTACTCTTTGGTCCAAAAGATATTCTGATCACCTTTTTATACAAATATTATAGGTTTACATTTTAC
Source organism: Muscardinus avellanarius (assembly GCF_963383645.1). Classification (NCBI taxonomy): domain Eukaryota; kingdom Metazoa; phylum Chordata; class Mammalia; order Rodentia; family Gliridae; genus Muscardinus; species Muscardinus avellanarius. The sequence goes on along the minus strand of NC_137796.1, from coordinate 73,200,461 downwards.
ATGTAAATATGTCACATTTTTATATTTTCATTATAAAAATAAGGTAGAAAGGAAGCTGGGTGCAGTGGCACATATCTGTAATCTCAGTACTTGGAAGGTTGAGACAACAGAATCATAAGTTCCATGCCAGCTTTAGTAACTTAGTGAGACCCTGTCTCAAAATACAAAATACAAAGGGTTGGGGGTGTAGCTCAATGGTACAGTGCCCCTGGATGCAATGCAATCTGTAGTAACACACACACACACACACACACACACACACACACACACGTATGCACGTGTGCTAAATCAAGCCCTACGGATGTCCAATTGTTCCAGCTACAATTACCTTCATTAAAGTCCATCTTTTCTTCATGGAGTCACTTTTGCACCTTTGTCAAAATGGTGGGCAAAATCCCCAGGGCCTACACTACTGGTTGGACCTTGAGTATCACCCCAAAGGCCCATGTGTTAAAAGCATGTTGCCCAGTGTGGTGCGGTTAGGAGGTGGCAGCTCTTGGGAGAAAGGTTAATGCGGTTGTGTCTTCAAGGTTGTTAGTGAGGCTCTTCTTTTGTTTCGTGGCCATGAAGTGAGTGGGTTTTACTCTACCATGCATTTCCCCTGTGACATGCTGCCTGGCCTTCAAAACTGTGAGCCCAAATAAACCTTTCCTCTTTATAAGTTGCCTAGTTCAGGTGTATGTTACAATCACAGACCTCTGGCTAGCTGTCTGTTTCTAGTTTTCCACTTTGTCCTGCTGACCTGTACAATCACACCTTTGTCAACACCACTGAGGAGATGACTGTCATGCACTGTACACAGTGATTCCTCCCAATTCTTCTTCACAATTGTGTTAGCTACTCTAGGTCCTTTGCTATGCCATTTTTTTAAAGAATGAGATTGTCTAAATATACAAAAAAATTTGCTAGGTTTTTGATAGTTATTATGCTAAACCTATAGTTCCATTTGGAAAGAACTGAGGTCTTTACTATGTTGAAATTTTATAATCCATGAAAAAGTCCTTCAAACTTTTTAGATCCTTTGATTTTTTTCATTTCTCAGTATTTTGCAATTTACAGCATATACTCTTTATAAGTTGCCTGTATGTGTTACTAGATTTATACTTAAGTGTTCCTATATGTGTTACTAAATGTATACTTAAGTATTTCATTTTCTTTGAAGCAATTTTAAATGACATTGTCTTTTTTAAAAATTTGTTTCCATGTGTTTATTATTATGTAGAACTGTGACTGAATTTTGTGGAAATTTTGTATTCTGCAATCTCACTGAAATCATTTTTGTATAGGACTTTTCTATATACTGCTTTGATTTTTCTATGTAAATAATATCACATGAAAATAGGAAGTTTTATTTTTCCTTCCCAATCTGCATGCCCTTTTTTTTCTTGCCTTATAAATTTTATGCACTATGTGAACAGTGGTAAGACAGACATCCTTTTCTTGTCCCCAACTTTAGGGAGAAAGCTCTGAGCTTTAATTATGAAGTATGATTTTACTTATAAGTTTGTGGACATACTCATGAAGCTGAAAAAGTTACTCCCTATAACTAGGTTGTTGAGAATTTTATTTTTATCAAGAGTGACTGCTGAACTACTATGGTGGTACATGCTTCTAATCCCAATACTTGAGAGGCTGAGACAAAAGGATTTAAGTTTGAGGACAGCCTCAGGAAAGCAGCGAAACTCTCAGCAATCTAGAGAGATCCTGTTTTGTTAAAAGGTCTGGGGATACCTGGTGTGGTGGTGCACGCTTGTAATTCCCGCACTTGGGAGGCAGAGACAGGAGGATCGCGCAGGTTCGAAGCCAGCCATGCTGGCTTGAGACCCTGTTTCCAAATAAAAATATAAAATAGTTCTGGGAGTGTAGTCCGGAGGCAGAAGGGCTTCTAGAAACCCCAGTACCACCAAAAAAAAAAAAAAAAAGGTCTGGGATATATCTTGGAAGTAGAATGCCTCTGAGTAAAATCCCTATAATCTTAAAAAAAATGCTAGATTTTATCAAACATTTTTCTGCATCAACAAATATACTTATAAGACCCCTTCTTCAGCTTGCTGATATGATGGATCACATGGATTGATTTTCAAATATTGAGCCAGCCTTGCATATCTGTAATAAAGCCTACTTTCTTATGTTGTACAATTCTTTTTATTCCATGGACTCAATTTGCCAATGTTGTATTAAGGATTTTTTGAATATATATTCATGAGACATGTTGGTTCTCAGTTTTTTTGTTTATTCCTTTTTAGACTTTAATGATTTTGGTATCAAGAGATAATACTAGCCTCATGACATGTTTTGTAAAATTTTCCTACTTATTAAAATGGTGCAAAATCGGTTCAAATTATGTAAATATTTGAGAAATATGTCCAATGAAATGGTACTGGTAGGACACTGAAAGAGGAAGATTTAATTACAAATTTAAAATTTTTAATGGCTATCAGAAAATTCATGTCATCTACTTTTCACAGGTTTGAGTTTTGGCACTTTGTAGTGTTTGAGAACATGGCACAGTTAATCCACACGCCAAATTCATAAGGAGAAACCTGCAGTGTATCCTTATTTTCTAGCTAAAAGACTTAATACTCTCACTACCATGCACAATTACAATGCATTAATTAAAAATTATCTAAAAAATTGCAGTCACTGTGCCAACATCTTGTTTCATTCCTGTTACTAGAGATCGCCTTCATATCATCTTCTAGACTCTTGCATGAAAGCTTAAGTTATTGAGACTTTTCTCTAATACAAACACATAATGCTGCAGGTTTTCCTCTATGTCTTTAGCTGCAACTCACAAATTCTGGTGTTTTGCATCTTTGCTTTCATGCAGATCTACATGTTTCTTTAAGATACTCTTTATGAGTTATTTACAAGTTATTTAATATCCATGTTTATAGATTTTCCAATTGGTCCTGAATTACTAGTTTGGGTCCATTCGGTTGACCCACATACTGTACATGACTTCAATTCTTTTAAATTTGTCCAGGTTTAATGTCCCTGATATCCTTGCTATCAGTTGGTGACAATTCCCAAATATAACTGTGGCTGTGATCACATCTCATTTCAAGTCAATGAGTTTTTACTTCATATATTTTCAAGGACTCTTGTGTGGACCAAACTCATTTAGGATTTTTATGTTTTTTTCAGCGAAGTCACCCTTTATCATTATTTAATGCCTGTTTCCCCTTGTAATTATCTATTATTTCATTGTATTTACTTTATTTCTTATTAATATAGCCAATCCTGTTTTTTTTCTATTTTCCAGAATAATGTCTATATATTCTTACTTTCAACGAATACAGGTTCTATTTGGTTAAGTTTTGTGTTTTTTATTAATTCACTTTGCCTGTCTGTCTTTTAAGTGGTATACTCACATCACTTTGCCCGTCTGTCTTTTAAGTGGTATACTCACATCCTGTTTCTTGCTCCTCTGTTCTCAGTGTCCTCCTAGGGCTTAGCAGAGTCACTTTTAGGGTTCCATCTCAATTTCAGTGTTTTTGAGTGTAGCTTTATGGAGTTTTCTTAGCAGTGGCTCTGATTTTCACCATCTACAACTGTGCAGCCCACTTGTGTCATCTGTTTACAATTACAAGTGAGTTACTAAAGTCCCTTTCCCTTCCCTACTTTGAAATACAATTGTCTTGCTGGGTAGAGTGGCATATGCCTGTAATCCCTGTATTTGGGAGGCTGAGACAGGAGGATCACAGGTTTGAAGCCAGTGTGATGTAACTTAGTGAGATTCTATATTAAAATAAAAAGAACTAGGAGTGTGGAGTGTAGATTAGTGGTAGAACACCCTTGGGTTCAATTCCCAATATGTGTGTGTGTGTTAAGTATTTCCTTACATATTTTATTCCTCACTTTATAATTATGAATAATTTCTTCTACATAAATTCAGTGCTATTAATGTGGGGTTATACTTATTTTCTTCAAACTTCAATTTCAGAAATTCATGAAGAGAAAGGGAGTCTAGTTTGCTTACCCTCATTTCAACCTCCATCTCTTTGTTTTTCTCCTTGGAGGGCCTCCTTCCCTCATTCGTGTGTGTGTGTGTGTGTGTGTGTGTGTGTGTGTGTGTGTGTGTGGTGTTTTATTGGGGATGGAGCCAGGGAAGATTTTCACTGAGCTACAATCCTGTTTTTTTTTTTTCAGGCTGAGATAGTCTTGCTAAGTTGTCCAGGTTGGCCTTGGACTTGTGATCCTCATACTTCAGCTTCCTGAAGCATTGGGATGATAGGTGTGCCCTTTCACTAGCCCTTTTCTCATTCTTTAAGGGCAGGTACTATAGCCCAATATTCTCTGAGTTTTCCTTCCTTTAATATGGTATTTTTGACAGAGAATAGGTCAATCAGTTGAGAAGGTTTCATTCCACCTTGAAGAGTTTTAAATTTTTTGTTGTTTTTAGAAGTTTTATTATCACATGTCTTCAAATGAATTTTTTAGCGTTGTCTTATTCTGTAATTCACTGAGCTATTTATTTGGTGTGTGTGTGTGTGTGTGTGTGTGTGTGTGTGTGTGTGTGTGTGGCACTAGGGATTGACAGATGCATTTTACCTCTGAGCTACCCCCCCCCAATTTTATCTCTTATTTGGAAACAGGGTCTCACTAAGTTGAGAAGGGCCTTGCTAAGTTGTTGAGGCTGGCTGCAAACCTACGACCCTCCTGTCTCAGCCTCCCAAGTACTGAGATTACAAGCATGTGCCACCACAACTGGCTTCACTCATCTTCTTGACTGAGTAGCTTGATGATTTTCCCCTGGTTCTGGAAGTTTTGGGCATTATTACTCTCAACATTTTTTCAGGACCATCCTCACTCTCTTCTTTATCTAGACCTCCAGCAGTATTAGAATTGTGTCTTTAGTTACAGTCTCATAGGCCCCTGAAGAGCTGCCTATTTTTTTTTAATCATAGTTTTTTGGAGTAGGGGTGTAGCCCAATAGTGGAGTGCTTGTCTAGTATGTGACAGACCCTGGGTTCAGTCCCCTAACACACACACACACACACACACAGATATTTTTTCTTTGCTGTCAGAGTTTATAAACTCTACAGGTTTCTCCTCATTTTCTCTGACTCCATCTTTGTCATCTCCAATTTACTGCTTAGCTCATTCAGCAGGATTTTATTTCAGCTATTATATGTTTCAATTCACTAAATCTCGTTTTTTAAATTTCTTCTTCCTTGATGAGATTTTCTATCTCTTCATTTGCTCAAAGAGTCCTGATTGGCTGATGAAGTACATTTGTGAAATCCTTGTCGGGTCATCCCAACATTTGATTCATCTCAACTTTGGCCTCTGTTGATTGTGCTTTCTCAAGTTGAAGCTTTTTCTGCATCTGGCCTACTTCTTGCGGGCTTTCGGTTCCAATGATAATTTACTTTGCAGAGCCGCTCTAGTCTTCTCAGCCCTGTAGGTCCTGCTAGGCGCCCCCTCCGTCCTTGCTATGGCCGCTGGTGCAATTCCCTGGGCCCCTGAGTCATCAGGTGGAGGCGAGGAATGACTGGCTCTGCAGACAGGTTCTCTGGTTCATCTGGTGGACCAGGAAATGCTGGATCAAATGGTTTTGGTTTAATAAGACTTCTGGTAAGTGGATACACACATGGATTCATTTACAGCCTGTAGTTCATTTGTGAAAAGTGAAAAAAAACCCTGAAGTCCACAATTATATTTGGACAATTTACGACAATCTAGTATATTTGTGAATAGGGTAATTTAATATCTCTCATTAACAGATGCTAATTATATGTGCAATTATTTTGGAATAGATTGAACAACAATAAGGACAATTACCATCTTAGCATTTAACATATTTTAAGTCATCATTTGAGAGGCTGAACCAACTGAGAGATGAGTGTTCTCCCTACTTGATTCTTCATTTATTTTTTATTTAATTGAGTTTTAATGCTACATAATATTGGAACACAACCTTAAAGACTAGAAATACGATCAATCTAAGCCTACACTGCATTCTCTCAAAGCCCATTTTAAATTCTAAAAATTGGTGTCATTTATTAATTTCATTATAATTTGCACTTAATTAGAACTGCTCCATGTTTGAGACTTATACACAAAACAACTCATTCAGGCACAATTGGGAACTGAATTGTCCTATAAAATTAATTTCCCTGATACTCAATGGTCAATGCTTTAAGCATGGGAAGGTTTTTTCTTTTTTTAGAAAAACTATATTCCTGAAATGCTTAAATGAGCTATATCAAATGGTGTTTAACTCTTTCTTTTTTCTTTCCTTCTTTCTTTTCTTTTTTTCCTTTTATTTTCTTTCTCTTTTATTTCTGTGGTACTGGGTATTGAATCCAGAGCATTCTATCTTTCAGAATCCAGAGCATTCTACCTTTGAGCTACACCTCTGTTTTTGTTTTTTTTTTTTTTGAAACAGGGTCTCACTAAGTGCTGAGGTTGGCAGTGAACCTCCAATCCTCCTGTCTCAGTCTTTAACCTTTTCTCAAGGCCTCAGAACCACTGTCACAATGTATATAATATGCTATACTGTAGTCAGGAATTACCTGAGTATAAAGTACTACAAGGATACTACCTAACTGGTATGAAGGAGACAAAGAGGATGCATTATTCTCAATGTTGGAGGAAACCCAGATTTAGGGAAGGTGAGTGCATGGACCATAATTAAACAGCAATTTGACCAGCAGAAAAGGGGACAAAAAGCTAACATTTAGACTGTACTTTTTTAGTTCCAATGCCCTATTCACAAATATTTCATTTAATCCTAATAACAATAATTATCCTTCATAGTTCACAACAGGGAAAATGTGGTTCAAAGATTTTAGGCAAGAGGTCTTGTCACAGAGGGGGCAAGCAAGGCCTCCCCCTCCTGACCCTGTGCTATTTGTACTTGTTGGGTTTTTTAACCATTTGAATCTAAAGTCCAGACGGCTTCCTGTGGCCCCAGATGTGCAGGGTTCCCGGGACCTGCACCTTCCCGGCGTAGCTCAAAGGCTAGCTTTGGGTCCTTGGCTGCACATCTTGCGTCCTCGTCCCATCACCGCTGCTGGCCTGTGGGCTCCCTCCTTGCTGTCGTCTCCATACCTGCCTCTCACACTTTCTAGTCTGAAGTCTCCAATGTGTTTGTGAACCGTAAATGCAACAGCCTAGGAATTAGGATCTGAAGGCCTTTCTCTTTTAATTTATGCCATAAATTAGTGGGAAATTTGTTTGGCAGTGTAGAGCCTGCTTTGCTGGTTCTCAGTTCTGTTCTTAATTGTGGTGGTTTCTAAATATAAGAGACTTGCCAACAGGTGAGGGCTATAACTACAACACCTTAATATAAGCCAATTGCACAGTGATCAATATTAAGTTGCTGAATGATTTTGCTTTCAGAGCTAGTATATTCTCCAGATGAAAGTGCTAGTCCCAACTACATGATCGATGATCAAATATGGTGACAGAAGCTAGTGAAAGAAATCTCATGGAGCTGCCATAGGTTTGAAAAGATTCTTTTATGCTCACAAATACCGAGTCTAGGCCAGGCCTAGTTCAGTGGCAAAAGACAGGGAAGCCAGCGTAGGGGAAAGAAACAGGAGGTATCTAAGACCCTGAAAGTAGTAAATGTAGAAATTCCTGTGGGGAAGCAGAGAAGGTGCATAACATAACTTCTCCCTTCTTCCTCTCATACCTTTACTTCAGTTCTTTGGAAACCCTAATTTCTTTTCTTTAGGAGTAGGATTTCTCCAGGCCTGGGAAGATAAACAACCTCAACGGTACTCTATAACCACAGAGCTGAGCTTCCAAAGAATGTGGGAACACAAAGATCATTCACCCCTTTTCCTGGAGGAGGAAGACGATGTCTCCGCCATGCCATGGTCCACTGCTTCCCATCAGCTATGAAGGCGGCATTCCTCCTGGACAGCCTCATGCCACCCCGGTTAGCTGAGGGATCCCTGCCTGCCCCTGCCGGCTATCCCGGAGCCTATGATCTGCTCGTCCGGCAGATGCTGCCAGCCATTTGGCATCCTTTGCCCAGCCACATGGGCACATCTGTTGTTCCATTCCTTGTGCCAGGCTCCTGACCCCAACATTCAGTCTGCCTGGGGATGAGGTGTGGGGGTTTGCATCTAACTGGGGCTTTGGAGGAATAATGCTCTAACCCAAGGAAGAGAACAGAACCACACCACCGAAGGCTGGGGAGGGGAATGGAAGCTCCTGGGCCACAACATAGGGCCCCTTGAGGCATATTAGCCACAGGTGGACTGTACTCCTTTCCATAGCCTTTTCTGATGTTTTCCCCAGCATGAACTTCCCTTTGTGCGTAGGTTACCCTGTATATGTTTCTAACAATGCAACCACTGTAGAGCCTATCTCTGTTGATATGCCTAGTGCAGTGTGCTTTGGGAAGGAAATTAAATTAAATGTCTAATTCATCTCTCCAACAACAATTGATTGCACCATTATATGTTACTGAGCACATGATTTGTTCTAAATTCTATAAAACTTTTCACTTTTTTTTTCGGCTGAACCCAGTGACAGGCATGCTAGACAAGTACTCTACCACTAAGCCAGTTAGCCTCTTCATATGGTTTTAGACAGCCCTCACAACAGCCCCATTATATAGATGCTAGCTTGTAGAATAAAATGCAGGTGGACTGTAAAATAAAATGCAGAATAAAGTGCAGATGAACTCCTAAGTCATCTGTAGCACCCTAACCGCTAGGCCCTGCCCAACTCCATACCTCGGTGACGCCACCCTGGCTCATTCCACATCCATTCTCTTCGGGCTTCTTGAGCACGCCCAGCTTTTCTGCCCTGAACTCCTTGAGCTTTTCATCTCCACAGCCTGAAATGCTCTCACCCTGGGAGAGCTGGCTCATTCCAGTCTAGGGATCACAGGTCACCTGCATAGAGGAGCTTTCCTTGACCACTCCCAGAAGTACCCTCCCCCTCTGTTATGCTTCCCTATCGCCTTCATGGAACCACAGCTATCAACATCTACTTCCTCTCCTCATCCACATGGTAACTGCTGGTCTCTCCTCTGTAAACTTTATAAGGCCAAAGACCTTATTGGTCAACTCTGATGTAACCCCCAAGTACAAGTGCAATACTAAATATTTAATGACAGAATAAGCAAATCCTTAATAGCAAAAGTGATGGCTAGCACAGTCTCTGATATTAATGAAGATTATTCTCACACTAAAGAAAAGAGAAAATAACAAAAATATTCAGAAATAGTTCTGTGTTGTGAAAAAAGTCAAATCCTTTTCATATGATTCAGGTAAAACTATATCAACTTTTATAAAATATAGAAAATCAAACTTTTGTACATAAAGCTATTTTACCTTATGGATATAATGTTGTATGTTGTGAACTCACACACACACACACACACACACACACACACACAACACAAACACACACACTCACCTCTAAAAAGTGTCCTGGAAATAAAACATAATTTTAAAGTTTGATATAAATGTAAAAGAATTGCTTTTAAGCACACCTCATATTTTAGAGAAAAAATCTTTATATTACTACATGAAACCATAGCAATAAAGATATCAGCCAGGTATTTATTAATGATGTAGTTTTCAATATTTCATATAAGAGCATAAAGCAATTTGAAAATAGAAAAAGAAATGATCAAATGTCAAAGTAAATGTTCCTAGGAAATTTTCTAAAATGTAGATGGAGGTCGGCTGCCATAGCTATTGACCCATCAGCCTCTGTTGCTTTTTCAATCAACTGGGCGCCCTTTAGTTCAAGCAATAATACAGCTAGGACTTATTAACTATGAGTTTAATTTATGAGATAGCATAAACACTCCTAAAATCTTTGCCTTAGATTTCACTGTTGTTTTAGGATAGAAGAGAAAACTGAAAAGAGAAATCTTAAAACTGTTTAATATTTTCCCTCAAGAGCTTTTCCTTATTATCAAAACTAGAAATGTCTGCAGCCAGATTTCTACTTTTCAATATTTCAACAGGAGAACTTTAATAAAAGACAACCAATGTCTGGGAGTGTAGCCCATAGGTAGAAGGGCATCCAGGAACCCCAGTACCAATAACAAAAACAACAACAACAACAACAACAACAACAACAATAATTAATAATAAACAACCAGATTTGGACAATGAATGATGATGGTTTTCAATGAATGGATATTTTTTCCAGTCTCATTAAAACAATATGGAACTGAACAACCAGTCAACTGGCAAATTGCTAATCTTGTGTTCAGTTGGTTGGGATTTTGCAACAAGCTAGTTGTTCCAAGGTAAACACGACCTCTTTTTTTTTTTTTAATATTGAAACAGGGCTAAGTTGCTGAGGCTTGCCTCAAACTTTTGACACTCCTTTCTCAGACTCCGAGTCCTGGGAGTACAGTCCTGTGCCACAAAATGCATATATGGGCGACAACAGAACATTTAAATGCCACATGTCAGTGGCTATAAGTACTATAAAATGTGTCCTTAAAAAAAAAGAATTTATTTTCTAACTGTCCTGAAGGGATTTAAAACATAAGCTGTGTCATAAGAAATATCAAAAGTTTAATAAGATATGTTTAATGAGTTTTAGTGAAATTCATTTTTCTTCTAATAGTCAAAAAACAAAAGATAATTAAAAATAACTTAATCAAATGATTAAAAAATCCCCAAACATGTCTGGTTGCATTTGGCACTTGCTTTGCTCCCTTGAGCTCTTGGGGTAGGAGGGGGAAGCAGGTCCTGCAGCTAGATGTCAAAGACCACAAGAGGAGAGAGCATGTGGTCTCTGACCTTTGTAAATTATGCTGTTACTGGGGACTGAATGAAGGGGGTGCTTTATCTCTGAGCTACGTCCTCAGCCCTTTTTATTTTGAAACAGGAACTCCCTAAGTTGCTAAGGTTGGCTTTAAACCTGTGATCTCAGCCAGTCAAGTATTGGGATTACAGGTGTGTGCGACCACGCTCAGGCATTTTTTCTTGTTTAGATTAATAGATTTCTACAGTTCCATTTCCAGGCTCATGGGGTCTTTTCCCTGTCCTCTCTATTCTGCTGCTGAGCCAATCAACTAGATTTTATTTAAATTATTCTAACTTTCAGTTTTAAAAGCTCCATTTAGTACCTATTATCTCTTAATTCTTTACTGAGCTTTTCCACTTTTTAGATGAGATGCCCCTCTACACTTGTTTTTAGTTGCTCACTGATGTCATTTTTATGACATCACTGGTCAGATGTTTCTAACATTTGTGTCAGTGTATGGTTTATATTTATCTTTCCTCATTCAAGTTGAGATGGCTTTGGTTCTTGTCATGAACAATAGTTTTCCACTGAACCTGGACATTTTGGGTCCTGTAAGATTCTGGTTGTTATTGCGTTTTCTACTTCAGCTCTTTGCACACTGCTCTGGTAGTGAAAGGGACCATGTTCCTCACAGCCGCCAGGTGGCTGGAAGTCTAGATTCCCACTTGGCTTCTACTGACTCTGGGAGTTGGGAGATGACTTGCTGCACTTGGGGAAGCAATTCAGGCTCCCTGCCAGGCCTGTGTGGATAACCACTAATAAAGTGGGTGGGGAACCTTCTTACAGTCTGGTGAAGCTGACAGTCAAAGCCCCAACTTGGCCTGTGCTATTGGCTTTTGTGAGCATGGCCACAGTTTTCTTCTCTGGCAATGGACAGGTATATAGCAGTTGTTGTATAAAAATTTTCAGTTTGCCGGGCGTGGTGGCGCACGCTTGTAATCCCCGCGCTTGGGAGGCGGAAACAGGAGGATCGCGCAGGTTCGAAGCCAGCCGTGCTGGCGTAAGAGACCCTGTTTCAAAAATATAAAATAGGTCTGGGAGTGTAGCCCGGAGGAAGGAGGGCTTCCAGGAACCCCAGTACCACCAAAAAAAAAAAAAAATTTTTTTTCAGTTTTGCTACAATGCTTCCTGTATGGTACTTTGGCCTAAGGGGCAGAATTGCAGGGGTGGGGGCTTTTTTGAATGTGCCTGTTTTCATTGGGGCATCAATTTATCAACACCCAATGCAAGGCATGTGAGGCTAATAGAAAGTTCAGGGATCCCATCACAGGTCTTCCAGAAGGCCCAAGATCCCAGGATGGTCTACCTCCTCGCTTTACCTTCCAGAGTCTTCTGGTGTTTTCTTCTGGTATTTTCAGCATACAGCATTCAGAGTCTTTAACTAGACTTCATGGATCAAGGAGGGAAATGTACATCTATCTCATCTTTCTAGAAAGATGAGTCAAGAAGCCTCTTTTAAGACTTTCTCTTCCACAGACTAATAATCAACAAAAGCAAATCAAGATTGTTACACATACACACACACACACACACACACACACACACACACACACAAATGCTGCAGAAACAGAAAGAACCTACTAGAGGAGTGAAAGGGAAGAGGAATTTAAAAATAATTATGCACTGCACACCAAGTTTTGGAAGTAAAAACAAGTAACTCGTGTCTGCTTTGCTCAGAGCAGAAAGACAGACTTAGAGACAGTGATGGTCACAGATGTCCCCAGGCAAAGAGGAAGAGGACTGAAATAATAATAAATTAAATAAAGAAGATTAGAGCACATTGCTATCACATGGTCTCTGGAACAGATTCAGGAAGCCTTTTTTAAGGTTTCACATCACCTTGACAAGGTGGAATGGAAGAGAGGTTCTCCACAGAGATGGCCAAATGCTGCTCAATCCACCCACTGGAGAAGAGACATAAGTGTCCATAACAGGAAAGGCAGAGGCTCTAAATCTGTACCTGCCTTTCTGAAGACACCTGTACGCTATGGGGGGAGAGCGCGATGAGCAATGAGCACCACACACATCCCAGTGGTTTGGCTTTTCTCCTTATCGGCAGACAAGCAATTTAAAAGCCACAGCCTCAACTGGGACAAGTGGCCCACGCCTGCAATCCCAGTAGTTGGAAGGATGAGATAAGAGGACTGCAAGTTTGAGACCAGCCTCAGCAACTTGGTGTGACTCTCAGCAACCTAGTGAGAGTCTATTTCAAAACAAAAATAAAGTAAAATAAAATAAAATGTGCTGAAGGCGGAACATCCCTGGGTTCAATTCTCAGTAGCACAAAACAAAATACCACAGCTCTTCAATGAATCATCATTACTATTTTCCAAAGAAGGGGGGAAAATCTAGCAAGGAAAGGTTAAAGTTAACTCCCCCGTCTATTTTTATTATAGTTAGTCAATGATAGCTAAAGAAGAAGAATCTAGGAAATAAAGGACTTCTTTCATACCCTAATTTTTAATAGAACCTGACAGAACTTCAACCGAGAGCCAACAGAATGGAAGAAGGTTTTTGCCACCTATCCTCTTCCCATAGAGGTCTAATATCTAGAATATACAGAGAACTCAGGAAACTCACAGCTAAGAAAACAGATAACACAATAAAAAATGGGCAAGTGAACTAAACAGACACTTCACGAAAGAAGAAATTCAAGCAGCCAATAAATGCATAAAAAATGCTCAACATCATTAGTAATCAGAGAGATGCAAATCAAAACTACCCTGAGTTTTCACCTAACTCCAAATAGAATGGCAATCATTCAAAACACAAACAAACACAAAAAACAAAACACAAACAAAAAAGTGGGAACTCTAATACATTGTTGATGGGATTGCAAATTAGTGAAACCACTTTGGAAAACAGTATGGAAGATGCAGGGGAAAAATGGGAACAAACTTACCATATAACCCAGCAATATCACTTCTGTCTATCTACCCAAAAGAATGGAAACCAAACTACCAAACTAATGCATAAGTGTCTATGTTCAGAGCTGCACAATTTACTATTGCCAAACTATGGAACCAGTCAAGATGTCTGTCAACAGATGAATGGATTATAAAACTACGGGATATGTACACAATGGAATTTTACTCAGCCATAAAGAAGAAAAAAATTACATCATTTACAGGGAAATGGACAAAACTGGAGAACATTATGCTAAGTGAGATTAGTCAGTCACAAAAAACAAGAAATCGATGTTCTCCCTAATATGCGGAAACTAGGGAGAAAATGGGGCATAGGAGGAACTCTAGATGAAGAAGGAGATACTACAGATAAGCAAATAAGGTGACCTAACTGAGAGGATGGGAGGGGAGATAAGGGAAATTCTCTAATGTACATGATGTACATTAACACACATATCAAAGTCAAACACTTAGTCAAACATGAGAAGGAGGGAGGGGGACAAAATGAGGCAGGAATTGGTAAAGAGCTAATTGGGTGATGTGTGCATGTATGCCTCTACCACCTTGTGCCCCATTAAATTGTATGACTACAATGCACCAATGAAAAACTAAAAAAAAAAAAACAACAAAATGTCCAAGAATTTCTAAAGTACAAGCTCCACTTAGTACTGTGATTCTAAATAAAAAATTAATTTTCCACATATGCCCTATTACTTATATTTTCTTTACGGAATTACAATGTTAAATATTAGAGGCCTCCTAGATACTCACTGTGAATCCTGGAGTGTATAAAATAATTAAATTCTCTTCCTTTATACCGAATTACTTTCTTATAATTACATTTTTATCCCTAAATTTAATATACTATTTAATGCAATAATTAGAAAATCAATAAACTAAAAATAACAGTATATGATATTATTTCTTTCACCCTTTGATTAATTTTCTTAACATTGTTTTAGAAATTAACACCAACACAGAACTGGAAATTAGACAATAATTACATAAAATATAATTAGTGCTGCTTGTTGAATAACCTTAATAGAGACAAGATGCCAAAGAAGAGAGAAAAGGATGCTTGATGAGAATGGAAACGTTATCCTACCTATTTAAGAGCAGCACCACCGCCTCCTGGGTGAAGACAGCAGGGTTTCTTAGAACCAGCAAGTGAGAGCTGTTCATCAGTCACTGCTGTGCCAGTCATTTGGTCACAGTCGTCAGCCACTCACGAGCCATGCTCTCTATGTGTACAATGTGATGCTTGGGAGGCAGGACATAGAACACATGCATGGTGCACTCTGCAGAAGCAGAGATGAAATCCCAGCAATCCAGAGAAAGAGAGGATGACCAAGGTCAGAGGAGTGTGGGTCTGTCTGTCCCAGGACCAACATGACTGGCAGAAGCTAAGTGGGTGTCCCAAGATGGGGAGAGACAGCAGGATACAAACTGGTGGGAACCAATCTAAGGAGTTACAGATACAGGAGCAAGAAGAAACCACCCAGAGAAAGAGTTTAATGTGAAAAGAGGGTCAGGTGGAGAATACACAGAAATATATGTGTTTTAACGACAAGTGGAAAAAAGAAAAAAAAGTAGCTGAGAGATATTATGCAAGAAAAAAACAAGACAGAATTGTGTTAAGGAAGGCAAAGGAGAAGAATGAGGAGCTGAAAGTCCTCAGCCACTCCAAAAGCATCGAAAGTCAACACAGTGCAAGGAGTGGGAGGCGCCCGGCACTGTGGTCACCGGGCTGCGGCAGCAGAATTGAGCGCAGAAGACTTCAGCATTCCCGATGTTGATGTGTCTTCCTCTGCGGCCTCCACTCCAGGCACTGGCTGCTGGCTCCTATTTGCCATGCATGTTGTAAGGAATATGTACACATGACATAAGTGTCTCCTTTAATTAAAGGTATTTACGTGAAATACTTAATGTGCTGGTAGTGCCATTCTCCACGTTAAAGCTTTTATGCCTTATATATTATTACTTTATGCCTTATTGTTATGTTATTATATTAAAATGTGGTATCTCAGATATAACAAACTCCAGTCATTAAATTATGTGGCAAATATTTTTATAAATTATTGTAAAATTTTAATTTGAAAATATTTACAAACCAGTTTATCAAGTAGGATCTCAAAAATTGAAAAGCACACATAAGAGAGTAAAGAGTGGCAAAGTGCTTGTGGATGTTATAGAAAATAGGAGTATGGGTGATTTTTTTCTGCTTACTCATATTGTTCTATGTTTATTTAATATATTACAATGAGCATGTGTTCTGTAAAATTTAAAAAATCAAGGAAAGGAATAATTAAGTACTATTATACAGACAGAATCAATTTCCTACCTCCTACAAATGTGTTTACTATGCAAGTTCTTAGGAAGAAATACCTATTTAATTTGCTGTGGGAGGCAGCTAATATTAATATAGACCATGCTGACTTATAAGGAGGCTATCTTACAAGGACTCTCTGTGATCATGTTCTGAAAAAAATACTTTTTGTAATCAAGAAAATGTGAGTTATATGACACTATAGAAATGGTTCACAACCTAACAACTATTTATCTCTAACACGGACAGTTTCACTAAGCCATCTCTATGCCTACTTTTGGGGCAATGAATTTACATACCCAAATATTTCAGATTCTGTTAAAAGAGTAAGAAGATATTGCAGACAAATTAGTAGAGCATTGAAATACCTAATATCCTAAGGTATGTGCTTTGGTGTTTGTACATGTATCCATTAACGTTTTATACCACAGAACAAATGTTCAGCAAGGCTTGTATGTGACTATTAAAAAATTATTGCTCTAATACAATGATTCACACAATTTCCTAATGATGAATTACCAGAGGCATTTGTAAAAAGGAAATTTCCTGGGTCCAACGTATAGAATTAGAATCTCAAGAACAATGGCCTTGAAATGTATTTTATTTTTTTTATTGGTATTGGGGATTGAACCCGGGGGTATGCTACTTTCTAGCTACATCCTCAGGGTCTCATTAAGTTGTGGAAGGCTGGCTGTGATCCTCAAGTACTGGGATTATAAGTGTACATCACCATGCCCAATGAAATGTGTTTTTAAAAAGTTGCCCAGAGCCAGGTGTGTTGGCTCACTCTTGTAATCCCAGCATTTGGAAGGCTGAGACAGGAAGATCACAGTACACAGACAGCCTCAGTTACTTAGTGAGGCCCTTTGCAACTCAATGAGGCCCAGTTTCAAAATAAAGCATAAAAAATAGGGCTAGGGGTATAGCTCAGAGGTCGAATGCTCCTGGGTTCCATCCCCAGTATTGAAAGAAAAAAAAAAAAAAAGTTGCCCAAGTCACAGAACAAGCCAGGATCTGAGTTCTATTTTCCCAAGAGTGACTCAGAACATTACCAGATTATGTACTTTCCTAATTTCAGGTTCTTCACTTTGCAACTATTCCCAACACACATACACACCCTCTCCAGACCACTGCAAGTGCTAGAGACAATCAGAGACCCCCACTGTGAAGGTGTGCTTTCAAATATGAATAGCTATCCGGGCGTGGTGGTGCATGCTTGTAATTCCAGCATTTTGGGAGGCTGAGACGGGAGGATTGCGGTTTGTAGACAACCTCAGTTACTTAGTGGGGACTTCTGCAATTCAGTGAGATCCTGTTTCAAAATAAAGAACAAAAAATAGGGCTGGGGGTATAGCTTGGAGGTAGAATGTTCCTGGGTTCCATCCCCAATACTGCCAAAAAAAATGAAAAGAAAAAAAATCAGATATGACTAGCTGGCAGCCCTTCTTCTGTGCATACTGAAGACTAGCAGAACTTAGCTTCTGTCCCTCATCTGCCAAGAGCAGCCACTACCAGTCAGTCTAGCTGAGAGCTGTCTAGGAGAGAACAGCAGGGAACAGACCAAAACTGAACCAACTGGCCTCCCGGCCTAGTAAGAAAATGACAACAGGGCCAGGTCCTCTTAGATTAGCATTTTTCAGATTGCAAAGTGCTTGCATGCAACTTTAGAAGGTGGGCAGGGCATAACTGAGTACTTCTATACAGGAATTGGAGGCAAAAAGCTATCCAAATGACTGCCCCACTGTCGCTGGGCTTAGGCTCTTACCATTTCCTTTACACGGTGTCACACCTCACGGGCAAGATCAGCACATCCATAAGTGGTCAAAGGTAATCGTGAAAAATGCTCCCAAGAAGAGCTCCAACAAAATACTCTGAAAGTCCTGAGAAAGGGGCAATCGGTTGCAGGAGGGACAGCTGGTAAGAAGGACAGCACAGGTGGTGGACAGGAGAATGTTGATGAGCCTCTGCATAACCCAGGTGTTTGCCTGCTCAGCTGTAGCTCATGTACAGGTAGAAATTGGACACAAACTATTGGCCTCATAACCTAGAGGATCTAAGACACTCAAATCCGCTGAAGGTGACTGCCAAGAGAGGGTAACAATTACAGTCAGAGAAAACAAAAGAATGAAAAGTCACAATAACAAAAACTAAAACACTTCTAGTAACATGACAAGCCATGAAATCCATGAACCAAAAAAAAAAAAAAAAAAAAAAACCTTACCAAATGTCAATGGAAGGTATAAAGGACTAGTTTAGAGACAGGCAATATTTATAGAGGAGAAGATACAATTTTGTAGAGATGTCAGTTCTCCCTAAATTTAACTTATATTTCTAATAAAATTCCAACCAAAATCCTTGAGTCATTTTTTTAACTGTCTAATGTAATTCTGAAATTCATGAGAAGACTAAGAGGCAACACTGTGAAATAATAAAATATTTGGAAGGGTTGGCAATAATAAATTTTAAAACAATAAATATTTGCACTAATAAATATTAAGACTTACATGCAAATAAGGAAATTATTAAAAAAGAAAAAGGTTCATATAAGAACAGAGATGGTAAAGAAAAAGCATTTGTTATATTTGTTATCTATAAGTAAAGGAGTATAAGTAAATGTGTAACATTTTATTTATAACACAAGAAAAATTGTTTATATCCTTAAGAAATAATATATAACTCCTATATTAATGCAACCTATAAATATGTTAAATCATATTAATGCAATACCTAATATGGCATCTCTAATTTTATATATTATCTATTTAAAATATGTTCAAGATTATCATTTTAATAAAAGACTGGCAAAACAACACACATACAATATACAAGTAAATTATATGTAAATGAAAAAAGTTAAAATACCAGAGCCAGGCTTGGTGGTGCACACCTGTAATCCCAGTACATGGGAAGCAGCGACAGGAGGATTGCAGGCTCAGGAGCTTGTGAGGCCCTCTGCAACTTAGTGAGACCCTGTTTAAAAATAAAGAATAGCTGGGCGTGGTGGCACACGCTTGTAATCCCCCCCCGCTTGGGAGGTAGAGACAGGAGGATCGCCTAGGTTCGGAGCCAGCCACGCTGGCTTAAGAGACCCTGTTTCCAAATAAAAATATAAAAAATAGGTGTCTGGGAGTGTAGCCCGGAGGTAGAAGGGTTTCCAAGAACCCCAGCACCACCAGAAAGAAAGAAAGAAAGAAAGAAAGAAAGAAAGAAAGAAAGAAAGAAAGAAAGAAAGGAATGGGGTATAACTCAGAGGTAGAATGCCCCTGCGTTCAATCCCCAGTACCACAAAAATAAATAAAAAACCAGGAAGCTACTTTTGTCCAACAAATTCCATATATTTAAAATAGAAAAATCTCTAATGGTACCAAGGAGATGTAAACTAGAAACCCATGTACTTTTGTGTGTGTGTGTGTGTGTGTGTGTGTGTGCTACTGGGAATTAAATTCAGAGTTTTTCTACCTCTGAGTTAGACCCTCAGCCCTATTTTATTTTTTATTTTTAAAAAGGGTCTCACTAAGTTGCTAAGGCTGGCCTTGAACTTGTGATTTCCCTGTCTCAGCCTCTCAAGACCTGGAATTACAGGTATGCACCACCATGCACACCTCCATACACTGTTCAAATATGCATGTGTAAATTGATGCAACTTTAGAAACTAGGAGAATACTTCAAATTGTAAAGTATATAATGAATCAAGAGTGTTGGTATTTTATGTTCCTATATGATATGATATATGAAGCACTGCAAAACTACTTATATTCTTTGATATAGTAATTTTAATTTGAGATCATATGCTATGATTATTTATTTATAATAAATAAAAATGCAGATAAAAATTTATGTTTTCAAACTGGGTGTGGTAGTACATGCTTGTAATCCCAACATTTGGGAGGCTGAGACAAGGAGAATTGTGGTTCACAGAGAGCCTCAGCTACTTAGTGAGGCCCTCTGCAACTTAGTGAGACCTTGTTTCAAAATAAAAAATAAAAAATAGGGCTGGGGGTATAGCTCAGAGGTAGAATGCACCTGGGCTCCATTGCTAGTATCACAAAAGGAAAGAAGGAAAGGAAGGAAGGGAAGGGGAAAGGAAGGAAGGAAGGAAGGAAGGAGGGAGGGGAGGAAGGAAGGAAGGAAGGAAGGAAAAAAAATCAGGCTGGGGGTGTAGTTTGGAGGTAGAATGCCCCTGGGTTCCATCCCCAGTACTAAAAAATTTTATATCTCTCTCTATATTATCATGTCAGTTAAAATAACAAAAAATTAGGAACATACCTAAAATGTACCTAAATAGTAAAATAATTTGAATGCTATATAACTAGGCATTCAGCAAAACTAAAAGTATTTTTAAAGAATATTTAATGAGAAATTCTCATTATTTGTTTGTCATTTAAAGTATAGTAAAGCTCAATAAAGAGTCTTATTCCAAACATAAACACACACAAGTACATAATAAGGGCACACAAAAAAAGAAAGAAACACAAGGGAATGCGCGGACCTGTTAACAGTTATGGGCTGGTAGAGTATCTTGGGCTATTTTTAATTTATTCCTGTATTTTCTATATTGTCCATAATGTTTTAAAATCAGAAAAACATTTTTAAGAAAAAAGAAAAATGAAAAATCATTTGGCATCTCTGAACTAGAACTGTCATTGTAATTATATTAAAATTTATATAATTATACATTTAATGTCCATTCCTAATTCAATTGTAAGTTAAATTAGACCAAGAACCATATTTATCTTACTCAACAGCTATCTTCTGGGTATGGGTATAGAATATATTCATCAATATTAATAAATATTTATTTTTTTGCAGTGCTGGAAGTTGAACATAGGGCCTTGTGCATGCTAGACAAGTGTTCTGCCACTGAGCCACACCTCCAGCTCCAACTAAAAAATACTGATGAATGAACGAACGAATGAGCAAAGAAAGAAAAGATAAGAGCCGAGAGGGAGGTAGATGGATAGAAGGGGAATAGAAAAGCAAGGTCATGCATGGGGAACTGCCGGGAAAAAGAGCTCCTGCAACCCTCATCGTCTTAAGGACACCCCTCTTGCCTAGCGTATTACTGGTTTATAATATATCTGAGTAGCCGGGTGTGGTGGTGCATACTTGTAATTCCAGCATTTGGGAGGCTGAGACAGGAGGATGGCAGTTTGCGGACAGCCCCAGCTACTTAGTGAGGCCCTTTGCAACTCAGTGAGACCCTGTTTCAAAATAAATTTTAAAAAATAGGGCTGGGGGTGTAGCTCAGAGGTAGAAGGCCCCTGGGTTCCAGCCCGAGTACTGCCATAAAATTAGATAGATAGATAGATAGATAGATAGATAGATGTATAGATATATAGATACGAACACACACCACATGAATTAGTAAGCCAAGATTTACCCCTTTATTAAAGCAAGGATGCATACTACAAGCCCTCTATCTTTTTCTTCTGTGGCTCCAGTGCATTCTAAGCACAACTGAAGCAACTCTTAAGAGTAAGGCCGTATGTTTGTGTTGGTGTGTGTGACCAAGGTCACGATAGGAAAATCAATAAGAACAGTTCGCCAGGGATCATGCCAGATAATAACCTATTTGTTTCTCTTTAAAAATATCACGCCAGCAGAAGACATTTATCATCTGCTTTTATTGTGGATACCATTGTCTCCTCATGCAGGACCTCGAAAGAAAAGAGGGTGCCCTGGCTTTGAACTACTTACATACCCCACGTCCCTCAGTGAAGCAGGGTGCAGACATTGGCTCCGGTCCAAACCCAAGCCCGGGACTCAGCCTGCGCTCCAAGGAAGAGCCGAACCGCTTCACACTCACAACATGTTCTCATACTATAATATATATATTTTTTTGCTCTGCTTTGTGATTATCCTAAAACTTAAGAAAATCTAAGCCATCTGTGGCCCCATCCAAGTCTGAAATTCAGAATCTCTAAATGCTTTTCACATGTATTTGAATTTATTCATGTTGAAAAGTGATTCTACAGTATAAAACATTGGTGTAATTGTCTGGAAAGAATTGGTAAGCTTTCTGCTAAATGTTAAGAAGGGAAACGAGCACTTTTATAAGTTGAGAAAATCTTCTTCCAAATAATTTTCCTTAAAGAACAAAATCATTTGATGAGGACAAACATGCTATGCCTCCAAAGGACACATTAGCCCAGTGAATCACCTGGAAATCCAGGCTAAGGTATTAGTGTGTCTTATTTCTGAAGTGTTTTGAGACTATGTATTATGAAAGGTGTTACACAGATGCAAAGCTGGTTTTTGTAGTATTAGGAATTGAACCCAGGGGCATTCTATTTCCAAGCTACACCCTTATTTCTTTTTATTTTTTGTTTTGAAACAGGTCTTGCTAGGTCTTTCCACCCTAATGAGGCTGTCTTCAAACCTGTGTTCTTCCTGTCCCAGCCTCCTAAGTACTGGGATTACAGGCATGCACCACCACCACAACGGCAGTTTTATTTTTAAAGTAAATTTTATTGGAGATCTAAAGATAAATCATGTGGTTCTTATTAATGTAAAGTTAATTTTGACCTTGTAGTAGAGAAAATAACCAGCTTGAAAAAATATTAGTATAACATTACCTGAGGTTAAGGCTAATGTAGAATTTTAAGAGAACTGCCATTGTACTGTCTAAACAAGATGGACTGTGACATGTTTGTTTAGCAATTTATCTGTGAGTTTTCCTTTGATCTCATAATTCAATATCAGTAGGGTCACTCACTGAATGATTTATTGGGTTTCTCTTTATCCTAAATGCCAGCAAAAAGGATAGGCCTCCCAGTGGGGTTACTTTTGCATTTACTACATGAAAATTTTCAAAGAGAAACAATATGATTTCAAAAAGATAAACCCTTGCCACTACCATTGAACATTAACAAGCCTCAAGTGAATTATATTTGGGGGGAAAACACAATTTTCTCATGACCCTCAAAGGAAAAAATATGAAAACAGTATGAAAGTCAATATTGTGTGATATTTGAGACATAAGGATAATATGTCATTTGGTTCTGTACCCATGGTAATTACCATGTGGACGTTTAGCCAGCTAGCACTGAGAGTGATATTAGAGTCCTTACGAGGAATGAGAACCCTTGCATCAAGAGCAACCAGGCTGTTTATAGCAGCTGCCATCCATATTTTTTTAAAAAAAGGTTAGAGCTGCTTTCTGTTATAAACTGTAAATGTTGCCTATGAACATAAATGGCACTGGCTGCTTCTCCAAGACAATATTCTAAGAAATGGATGAATATATTTGCAAAAACATTTAGCAAACATATTTTGTAGCTTAACTCAAACACAAAACATTCATTTCCACACAGATGATCAAAACAACTACGTCTGAACTAGAAATATTTTTGTTTGCAACTGAAACACATGTTCTGGCTGTCAAAACATTTCTAAATAAAACATGATTTTTGCAAAAGGTATTTAATTTGGCGAATATGTGCCTGTGTAGACACAGACTCAAGGTAATTTAGAATTATGTATGGGTTCATCAGGAAATAAAAATAATAACTTCCAATGATTTGCTTACTCTATGAAAAGAATTGAGCAAAAGCTTTATATTTACCATCCAATTTAATCCTCATTATTATTAAAGTAAGAAACAGAAAATCTGAAGCCCAGAAATGTTAAATAATTCTTTCAAAATTTCACAAATAGTAAAAGGCTATAATAGTTGGGTTGTATATACTCACAGGCAACAATAAACAATTTAAAAAGCATTAAAAAACCATGAGATTATTTTCTCATATGCCTATTAGTCCAGGGTCAGGACACCAGGTAAAGGATGGCTGGCAAGAGCTCATCCCCATTTTCTTTGTGCACTACTCTACTTGGTCTGTCCCCAGGTTCACTGCTGTATGATTCCAGATGGCCACTATACCTATAAGCTTATTATACCTACTACGTAGCAGGAAAAGATCAGGCTCCAAGAACTTTTGATAAGTCTGTCTAGGAGAAGCCAGTCATCTAATCCCCATAGCTGCAAGGGAAGCCAGGAAGCTGAAGGATGTAATTGTCATGGTGTTTTTTTTTTTAGAGGAGGAGTTGGACATTTTCTCCAAAGAACCAGAGGAGGACATTTTCTCCAAAGAACCAGGCAGCAAATAGGGTTTTCAACTATGTGGTCTCTCAACTCTGCCCACATAGCTGGAAAACAACCACAGTCAAAATGTAGGTGAATGGGTGGCTATGTTCCCAGAGGGTGGGGAGCCAGGTAGAATTGCTCCTATAGCAGTAGTTTGCAGACCTGTCTTAGAATAATCATGATTTGACACCTGGGGTAGGTGGATGTACAGTGATGCTCTGAACAAAAGCAATCTTGCATGAAGGAAGAAAGAACAAGATATGAATCAGCTCAGAGTATTAAGTGCCTCACAGCTCAGGCAGCAGCAGGATTCAAATCGAGACCTGCAAGACTCCTCAGCCCTTGTCTTTAACCACTCCTATTAACTCTAAACAGTTCACCTTGGTATCCAAGAAGTTGGAAACTGGAAGATACTTGACATATCATCTACTCAGTCATACTGAGAATCCATATAAGGAAACAAAGGTCTGGGAAGCTAAGTGGCTCTCTAGAAATCACAGTTAAAAGCAAAGATGAAATTTGTCAGTTGGTTCCTTCTCATCACTGTCGCACCTGCTTCTAATAATAACAGCAGCAAGGTTGGCATTTTCAGAGCACTTGTGAAGTACTTTACATCATCTCGAATATTCTTCACAACACCCTTTGGATATAGACACAACTATGACTTCTCAGATCTCATGCTATACATAAGAACTGAAGCCCAAAGACGCACTAATTGAACAAAGATCATACAAGCAGGAAGTAGTAGAGCTAAGATTCGAACCTAGATCTGATACCTGAGCCTGGGCTGTCACACCACCAGACCATATTGACTAGAGCCCCCTGTATAATTCCCTGATCATTAAGACATTAGGATGGCACATAGCACTCTCAAGGATCCCTGGGAAGCCTCTGAGGTTTTGCAACAGTAATGATACAGAGCACCAAGTTAGAGTTAGGTGGAAACGCTGCCATACTGAGCATCTTTAAGTTCTTGGTACACCGCCTGCCCCAAGCATACTTAAACATAGTTCCTGGAAGAGTTCCCTTTTAGAAATCTTCTAGCCTTTAGAAATAAAACCTTTCCTAATAACGTTTGCAGGTGTCACATTTCTTCTCCCATTCCCTGACTCTAAGCTCTTGAGATAACTACAGGTTCACAGGCAGTTTTAAGAAATAATATGTAGCTCCTGTGTGTCCATCACCCAATTTCCTGCAAGGACAACGGCTTGCAAAGTCATCATGACACCATAGCTCGGAAGCTGCTACTGACAGCAGCCCAGACAGAACATTTCCGCGACCACAGGATCCCACGGGTTGCTGGTCTATAATCCACTCACCTCTGCCCCTCCCGACTGCAGCGATCCCTAGAAACACGCCATCTGTTCTCCACCCCTATCATCTTGTCATTTCAATAATGTTATATAAAGGGAATCATACAGTGTGTGACCTTTGGGGACTGAGTCTTTTCATCACCATAACTCCGTGGAGATCCATCCAAGTCACTGTGTGCATCCATAGTTCTCTCGTGTTTATCGCTGAGCATCCTCCCACATTATGGGTGCACTGCAGTTTGATTATCTGCTACCCAGTTAAGGGACATTTAGGATAATTTCAGTTTGTGGTTATTATGTATAAAATTGCTATGAACATTTGTGTACAGATTTTTGCATGAACATAATTTTTCATTTCTCTGAGAAAAAAAGCCCACGTAATAAAGGTCATTTCTTGTTTTATGTTTTTGTTTTATGCTGTCTTGATCAAGTTTTGAGGCCCCCACTAGACACACATCAGATTCTCTTTCCTGAGCAGTTAATTAAGCCCTTATCCAGACAGCTTCCTGAACTGGGCTCTCACAGGCCAGGCCAGACACCAGACCACAGGGAATGCCCCAGTACTCTGAAACCCAGAGGAATTATCAAAGTTATCCAATGAACAGGGAGCTGGAGAAGCTGACTTCAACCCTGCTTGCTATATAATACTATGTGCCCCTTTCTCTCCCATTTCCCCCTACCCTGTCCTGGATTGAAACTGCCTGTGAAACCGTGCTAGTAGCCTGGCCTTCCTTGCAGCTGTAAATAACAAGGTTTGCCTTTTTTTAAGAATTCTAAGACAAGTGTATTGTGTTTTGCCAATATATTATCATTAAATTTATCTATCTATCTATCTATCTATCTATCAGTAATGGGGATTGAACCCAGGAGTATTCTACCTCCAAGCTACACCCTCAGCCCTATTTTTTATTCTTTATTTGGAAACAGGGTCTTACTGAGGTACAAAGGACCACACATATTTGCCTATTTATATTTGTAAAAAACTACCAAATTGTTTTTCATAGCAAAAATGGGTGTTAAATTTTACCAATTTTATGGCATAAATCGTAAAGTCATATGGGTTTTTTGTTTTATTTTTTATTTTTTTAATGTGGATCATATTGAAAATGGCATAAATTCAGACTGTGCTTGGTGCCCTTCCTCCCCACTTCTCATTCCCCTGTCCCAACAGTGAGTGTCCAGGTTGACCATGAAGGTCATATGGTTTTCATTCTTCAGCCTATGGATATGATTAGATAGGCCACGGATGATTTTCAAATGTTAAACCAGCCTTTGATACCCAGAATAAATCCAACTTTTGGTATAGAATTTTTATTAAACACTGCTGGAATAAATTTGCTAATATTCTGTTGGAGATGTTAGCATCTAAATGTATGAGAGAGTGAGGCCTATAGTTTTCATCTTTACTACCATTTTTGTCTGGTTTTGGTATCAAAGTAATACTATCCTTACAAAATGAATTGAGAAGTATTTCTTCCTCTTGTTTTTTGAAAGATATCATGTAAAATTGGTGTTAATTCTTCAAAATTAACACTAATTAAATTCTGTTGGCAAAATTTTCCAACAGAATTCACTGTAAATCCAATGACTTTGAAAACTGTTTGGAAGGAGACTGGTGCAGGCCTATAATCCCCGTACTTGGGAGAATGAGACAGAGGATGGCAGATTGAAAGCCAGTACCTGATAACTTAATGAAACCCTATTTCAAAATAAATTTTAAAAGGGCTGGGGATCCATCTCAGAGGTAGAATGCCTGTGTGTTGAATCCTCATTCCCCCTAAAAGTAAATGGAGGGTTGGGAGTGTAGCTCAGTGTTGTAATACTGGCCTAAGATAACATGTGCGCCTCTGGGTTTTGATCCCCAGCAAAGAGAAAGGCGGAGGGTGGGGAAAGGGAGAGAGGGAAGCCTATCCATTTTACTGATCTTTTCAAAGAACTACCTTTTGTCTAACATTGATTTTGTCTTGCTTTGATTTTGTCATTTTTATTAATATTTCCTCATAGTATCTCACTTATATCTGCTTTGGATTTATTTTGCTCTTCTTTTTCTATTTCCTTGAAATAGGAGTTCACTTTAAAATTCCTACTTTTATTTTTTTCTAAAGTTCACATTTTATGCCATAAATTTGTTATGCCCTGCTTTAGTTGCATCTCACAAATTTTGGTATATTTCTGTTTTCACTTAGTTCTCTGTATTTTTTTTTAATCATTTGAGTTTTTGTTTTTAAAAGAGACCAGGTGTTTTTGTCTATTAAAGAGCTTAAATGTTTACTTATTAATAAAATATCTGGCAAGTACAGAATATATGCAGGATCTTGCAACATATAGGTTGTGGAAAAGCATCTGAAAACAAAGCAGAAAGCCTTGCACTCATGCAGCTCACCTCCTAGGGTGAACCCACAAAGACTTGGACTATAACACACCTGGGCACTGCACCCTACACTCGCTCATCCACTCCATCCACTCAGAGTCAGTGCCTTGCTAAGCACTACCTTACCTGAAAATTAATCTCGGCACAATTTACTACTTAATTCGTAAATTCAAATGTTGACTTCAGATCAGCCTCTGTTTTCTGAGAAGAGACCTGGACAGAGTGTAATGGGAAGCATTATGGAGCTGATATGGGAAAGTGTTTTCAAGGAAGGAAAGAGAGGACATGGGAAGGGCAGCTGAGGATTCTCCGGGCCAGCGTCACAGTGTGTGGAGGCTCAGCATTCCCTCTGTGGCAGACAAATGAATCCTGACCCGGGACGGTTCTGTGCATACACACGCCTCGGGGGTACACTGCCATTAGCTCTGTTCCAAGTCCTAGGACAGCGATGCATGACTTATGACAGCTTCATTATAGAGGAGCATTTTTCCCTCTGGGAATGATAATTTACAAATCACAGAAACTGCTACTTTCATCAGTAACAAGCAGCTGTGGCATTGTTTTTATTTTTTAAGTATTAGAATCAAAGACAAAGTCTGTCTCAGCTCCGCTGTTTAGTAAGTGCTGGGGTAAGATTCATATTTTCTGATGCCTCAATGATCTCATCTGTGAAAAGTATACAACAGCACCTACACTGCCCATCACCTCAGAGTTGACTTAAAAGGTAAACCATCTTTCATAAACACAAATGCATAATTTCAGCAGCAGCAGCAGCAGCAGTCTGATAGGAAGATCTTTTGTGATGCTACAAAGCAAATAGTATTAACCGACATAAAGGTATTTAGCGATGACCCTTACCCCATTTAGTGTTCATTGCTGGAACATTCACACATTTAATGACATAATGGTCTCTGAGACACATTGCAGCATCAAGCTATATGCAGTATAGACTATATTGTCATTCTTAAATATATAAAAACATTGCGCCGGGCGTGGTGGCGCACGCTTGTCATCCCCGCGCTTGGGAGGCAGAGACAGGAGGATCGCGCAGGTTCGAAGCCAGCCGCGCGCGCTGGCTTAGGAGACCCTGTTTCCAAATAAAAAATGTAAAAAAAAAATAGGTCTGGGAGTGTAGCCCGGAGGTAGAAGGGCTTCCAGGAACACCAGTACCACCAAAAAAAAAAAAAAAACAAAAACAAAAAAACATTGAAACTTATTTGTTCTAACCTCATTCATGTGAGAGTTAATCCATCAGGCATAGATATTTTACAAATGCAGCACCCATGAATTCAATTTATTCAATCAACAAATGATTATTAAATGTATACAATGCCCTGGGCTTTGTCTAGACACAGGAGACACAAAACAGAAAAAGTGCATGATGCTGGATCTTCTATTTCAATGATGGAAGACATAGAGTACATATTATATACAAGAATAGTACGTTAAAAGGCATTAAGTGCTACTGAAAATGGACAAGTAGAATCATTTTGAAAAGCGATTCTCATAAATCTGAAGGCATACATATGATCTAGAAATTCCATTTATGATCTAGCAATCTAATTCCCAGGTAAAATCCAACAGAAACACATGTACAAGTACATATACTAGAGACATGTACAGAAAGGGTCATAGAAGCATGGCATGTAATAGTCAGGATATGATTCAGAAGACAGAAACAGATCCTCACACGTATGGCCAGATGGTTTTTGAAAGTGTACCAACACCATATGGTGGGGGAAAGGACAGTCTTTTTCAACAAATGGTGTAAGGACAACTGGTTATTCAATTGTAGAAAAATGGCATTAAACCCCTACTTCTCATCCCGCACAAGAGTCAACTCAAGATGAATCAAAGACCTGAAAATTAGACCAGAGACTTTGCAATTATTAGAAAAGGAATAGAACCAACATTCCAACATATAGGCAGTGGTAGAAATGTACTCAATAAGATCCCAAAAGCTCAGGAAATTAAAATGAGAATTAATAAAAGAGATGTATTAAATTAAAAAGCTTCTGTGCAGCAAAAGAAACCTTCAAAAGTCTAAAGAGAAAACCTACAGAATAGGAGAAGATCATTGCCAGCTACTCCTCTAATAAATGACTAAAATTGAATATATAAAAAACTTTTAAAAAGCTCAACACAAAAAACAATAAAAATTAACAATTGAACTAAAATATTTCACAAAAGAATACAAATATTTTGTGAAGAATATTTTCACAAAAATATACAAATTAGTATATTACAATAAATATACTAAAAGTGTTCAACATCATTAGAGAGATGCAAATCAAAACTACATTAAGATTACATCTAACACCAATTTGAACATCAACCATTAAAACAATAATCAATAATAAATGCTGGTGAGGATGTGGGAAAAAGGAAGTCTTAGGCACTGTTAGTGGAATTGCAAATTAGTGCAGCCACTATGGAGACCAGTGTGGAGATTCCTCGGAACGCTGGGAGTGGAACCATTGTATAATCCAGCTATACCATACCTGGGTAACTTTACAATGGAACCGAGGTCAGAATATCATAGAGATACACGCATATTCATATTTACAGCAGCACAATTCACTACAGCCTAATTATGGAGCCAGCTTAGGTATCAATCAACAGGTGAACGTATTACAAAACTGGAATATACATGCAATGGAATTTAACTCAGTAATAAAGAACAAAATTATGTCATTTTCAGGAAAATGGGTGGAACTAGAGAATGTTATGCAGAGTGAGATTAGCCAGCCACAGAAATAACTGAGTGGCGAGGTACTGGAGATTGAAGCCATGTTGTTCTATCGCTGGCTACATACATAGCCCTTTTATTTATTTGTTTTATTTTTAACAGGGTCTCAATAAATTACCACGTGCTAGTCTCAAAACTTGTATCCTCCTGTCTCAGCCATATAATGGAATATTAAGCAGCAATTAAATGAATATATTCTAGAAAGTATCAATTTCATAAGAACCATAGAAATGGTGAGTGAGAGAAATCAGAAAAAGGCTACATATAGTAAGAAGATATAAAGTCCCCAAACTAAACTATTAAGACAGGGAAACCTGCAGGTGGCAAAAATACAAAGAAGTGCAAAGTATAACCTGGTAGCCAGTACTGCTGTTGCCTTTAAGCAGCTGGACTGGGAAAGGGCAGACCTAGGGTTTCTTAGAGGCTACAATGTTCAATTATGACATTAATATCCAAATATGTCATAATATCCAATTATGACATAATATCCAAATAATTATGAAATTAATATCCAAATGACATTAATATCCAAATAACCATATTTAAAAAATCAACACATTTAATTATAATACATTTGTAGGAAGTTTCAAATACAGTACGTTATGGGAAAGTCTTACGTATCCTTCATTCAACTTCCCCCAAAGATAAAATCTTTGATAACTATTGCAGGATATCAAAAGTAGTCCACCCATTGGTGCAACCCCAGACCTTCGAGTCCATGCATTTGGCATGTTTGCTGGTGTGCAGGTCTAGCTTTATGTGACTTGTTTTACATGCTTATCGCCCCCACAGTCAATACACAGAACTGTATACTGACCCCTTGTGCTTCTGCTTTGTAGTCTCACCCCTTCCTTCCTCTTTCCTTTCCTTTCTTCTCAAACCCTCTTTCATCTCTAACTCCTAGCAACCACTAATATTTTCTCCATCTCTATAATCCTGTCATTTTGAAAATGTTACATGAATGGGATCATACAGTATATATTCTTCGAGATAGGATTTTTTCACACAGCAAAAAGACTTGACATCCACCAAAGTTGTTGCCTGTATCATTAGTTCATTTGATTTTATTGATGAGGGTCCCATGGAGAGATGCTAATCATTTGCTCATGGAAAAATATGTGGGCTGTTTCTAATTCTTTGCTAACTACAAATATGTTTCTAAAGTTTAGCTTTTAGAAATAAAGCTTCTATGAACATTAATGTGCACGTATTTGTGAATGTAGATTTTCATTTCTCTGGGGAAACTAAAGAAATGTAAGTGATAGGTCTATGACAATTTCATGTTGTGTTTATTTTTTATTATTATTATTATTATTATTATTATTATTATTATTATTTAGTACAGGGGATTGAATGCAGGGGTTCTCTACCACAGCCCTTTTTGAGACATGACTTTGTTAAGTTGCCCCAAATGGCCTCTAACTTGTGATCCTCCTGTCTCAAGCCTCCAGAATAGAAGATAGGCATCACTACATCCAGATATATGTTTTATTGTTAAACTGCCAAATTGTCTGAGTGACATTAGTTTACAATAACCAATAATGTGTGAATGATTGGATTTCTCTAGAGCTCAACTAATGTTGCTACTACTATTTTTAAATTTTAACTATCTGATAAGTGTGTAGCAAAAGCTGATTGTGGTTTGAATTTGCATTCTCCTAAAGCTAAGGATAGTGAAAATGTTTTCATATACTTATTTGACATCTGTATAGCCTTTTTGATGAAATGTCTATTCATATCCTTGCCAACTTTCTAACTGGATTTTTTTAAACTACTAAGTTTTAAGGATTCTTTATAGATTTTAGATACATGCCATTTGAAAGATTTGTGGTTTCCAGATTCTTTTTCCCAATTTGTGGCTCTGTTTTTCACCTCTTCACAGTATTTTTCATAGAGCACAATTTTTCAGTTATGATGAAATACAATTTATTGGTTTTTTTCATTTATGGATCATGCTTTCAGTATTACATCTAAGGATTCTTTACTAACCTTTGGTTCTAATGATTTCCTCCAGTGTCTAACAAAAAAGCTGCATAGTCTTATATTTTACATTTAAACTGATAATATGCTTTGAATTGAATTGCCCTTTTTTGCATAGTAAAGTTTAGATAATGTTTCATTTTTTTTTTTGCCTACGGGTGTCCAATTGTGCTGGCACCATTTATTGAAAAGATTATCCTTCTTTTCCATTGAATTGCTTTTTTAAAAGTTGTGGTAAAATATCTAGAATGTAATTTTTTTCATTTTAATGATTAAGTGTGCCATTTAATAGCACTAAATACATTAACAATGCTGTCCAACTATTACTACTATTTATTCTCAGAAAATTTTCATCATCCCAGATAGGAACCCTATACTCATCAAATAACTACCCCTATTTCCTCCTCGCCAGCCCTTGGTAACTTCTGTTCTATATTATCTTTTGAATTCATCTATTTTAGATACTTCATATAAGTAGAACCATGCAATATTTGGCTATTAAGATGCGTTCCCTAAGAAGGTGACGTTTTAAAAAGGTTTGAAGAAGGTACAAATTGAAATAATCTCAATTTCTCAAAGAATATCAAAGAAACAAATTTCCCAGAAGCAAAGAGATTTAAGAATCTTTGGTATGTTTAGGGGAGAGAGGTAGAGTAGAAGATAAAGCTATAAGGGTCATGGGGCCTGGCCTATGTAAAAGGTAGTCTTGTAGGCCACTAGAAGAACCTTGGGTTTTATTTTGAATAAAACAAGAGGTTGTTTCTAATTTTGAAGAGTGACACACTTTAATGTATAAAAGAGTGGAAATAGATTTTATTAAAGTGACGAGGTTACATCAGGGAATAAAGACTATTGTAGGTGACATCATGTGGTCTAGAGTGATAGCAATGAAATAAGGACTAATTGGTTGGATTATGAGTCCATTTTAAGGGTGAGCCAACAAGTTTTCCTTTGGCTATGGGTAAAAGACTGCTAATGCTGCCAAGAATGACATTGGCTTTTTGGCCTGAACAATCTGAAAGACCAAGCTGCCATTAAATGATATGGCATGGCTCATGGGCAGGGCAGGTGTGGGGCAGGGAGGGAGAAAGAAATTGAGATATCTATTTCATTTCTAACTGGAGCTGTCTCAGCCAAGATGAGGTCTGGAGCAGTGATTTGTACACTGTGGCTTGTGAACTGAATCAGAGACAGGCCTGTTTCTATATGGCCCATAAGCTAAGAAAACCATGGGTCCCGGGGCCACTGTGACTCTACGCACAGGGATCAAGTGGGATGTCAAGTGTCTCCTACTCCCTGCCACTCACAGTCTTGCCCAACCATCTACCTGAGTTCACCAGGATTAATCCCACTATGTCTTTTATTCAGTGCATGGTAAACTGGCTTTTACTGACTCACAAGAGCCAATTTTGTCACTCTCTGCCAAGTTCCTGGAGACTGATACCATAAGGACAAGATATGCTGGGAGTATTGACACCATGGCAATTGGCAAAAGCTTTAAACAGGACTTTTCCCTGCCAAGTGCCAGGGATGAAACATTTAACAGAGCACTGCTGCCTCTGCCACCGTGTATGGAATAAATCCCGGAATCTCAATGCAACCATCACTCTCTCCTGCAGGTGGATCCCTACACAGAATAGCTTTGACTCCATTGCACCCCCCACCAATCCCAATCTCCTTGACCACTTCTACTGCACCTGTAGAAAAGGACCTGTCTTGTCAGCCTCATCTGTAAACACTTTCTTCCAACCATTAGAATCTTAGCTCTCCCCTTCTAATGCCCTTGCCCTGCACCTCATCCTGAAGGCTCTCATTCCTCACAGCACATTCAGCCGAATCTGTCTCTCTCCTTTCTCTATACTCGGTTTTGCAGCTCGTCATTCAACTTTTTCCCACTATTACACCTTCACCATTATTGTCAACTTCTGATGTTTTCTCACCCTTAGTTTCTGATAGTCCAGCTGTTGAGCCATAATTTTAGTATGTTACACCAAGAGTCTTTCAGTCCATATCTGACCAATCTTTGTCATCCAGAGACATGTCCATTCCTGTGGTCTCTTCCACACCACAGTAGATTTCGAGACTTCAAAGGCACTTAAAAACTCCATGATCAAACAATATCCCAGTAAATAACCTACTAAAAATCTCCTTGAAATGATCCCTTATTCTTTATATTTCTGTTGTGAGTTTTAAGGAGACACAATTTTCTTAGGGTTTGAAGTGTTTGTTTGCAATACTGGTAGAGAACTCAGGGTTATTCTACCACTGAGCTACATTCTCAGCCCTTTTTATTTTGATACAGAATCTCATTAAATTGCCTAGGCTGGCCCAGAACTTGCTTTCTTCCTGTCTCATCTTCCAGAGGCACTGGGGTTATTGAGATGCACCACTGCATACAGCTGTTTTGTTCTTCTTTTTAAAATGATTCATAATCATTTCATCAATAATGGTTTCAATGTTCAAAAATAGGTATTCAGAACTTGGTTTCACTATTCTCCAATGAAACTAACATGTATATTTTCCTCCCTTGGAGTGTAAACTATTGTCTGCCATATAATAAATGCACAAAGCAGAAGGGAATGCAGTCTTGACAGAAAGTTCCATGTTGACAGTACACCTCTTGGCTTCCCACAGCAAGACAAAGCTACCTGATGACTTAGGAAAGCTGAATATTCAAAATAACATGAGACAGAAATAAAAGGGCAAAACCACACACCAATGCCTCTCACAATGGACATGATTCAACTCATGTGGAAACACACCAGCAGGGGCTGAGGTGTGCAAGTGCTTTTGTTTTAACATATTTAAATATTTGATTATAAATTGTTATGAGAGTTTTAAGATTCTCAAAGGAGCAGATGAAAAACCAGGAAGGGAGAGAATACAGATAGGAAGAGCCAGTCAACAACAACCACATGACTCTGGGGAGAAGATTCTTTGAGAAAAGGAATGCTTTCTTTTCACCTTTCTTCTCTGTTGACACTGCCTCGCTCTCAGATCTCCCGTCCAGTGAATGATCCCGTCGGACACGAGTGGCTCCCTTAGGATTTGCCACTGCAATGCCTCATTCTGGTTTTACACTTCTCTTCTATCAAATGCAGTCAATAACCTGTCTGTAGGATAAGAGTATTGCAGATAAAAATCAATTCCCTTTGGACTTCATTTTCTGAAAAGCTTGGTGTATCCATGAAATTTAGGAACCACTGCCTAACTGGTCAAATGCCACAAAAAAGAACTTCAGTATTTTAAGTATTTATTTACTAACAGCTAGAGCTGCCTTGTAGCTAAAAAGAAGCTTAAGATATTTATTTTCTAAAAATTGTAAAAATGAAAAATATGAAAATTATTCAAAGTAAACTGAAAAAAAAAAACACTAAAGGATGCACCTAGAAAAAGTTTAACTGTTTCAAGAGTTAGAGCTTTTACCTAAAGATCACTCCAGATACTCGCAGACGGGTCCTCACCACAAGTGGCTCTTTGGGCACAAGTGTGCTTTGGGGACACTTAGAACTGTCAATATTTTCCTTATTTCTATGAATTATCATCTGTATCAAGGAAGTCTCCCTCAAGAGTCTACAGGGAGCCTTCTTCTGGATTTGCTCAGGCACTGGTTTGAAGTCCACCTCCCCTCTTTGCCTGCCTGTCTACTTCTAGTGATGCCTCAGGGTTTCCTGGAGAGTTCTCAGTGGAAGCCAAAATTTAGCATTTGCTTTTCATAAGAGCATAACTACCAGAAAAACAAGAAACAGAAAGGTGCCTCAAGGTTTAGGGGTAAGGGGGGCAAGCTGCCTGTCCTGATAGAATATGGACAGTAGGTGCTAACAGGCTGTGGGAGCCAATCAGAACATTTCAATTCCCATCAGAATAGGCTACCTCCTTAGGATTCTCCTGCTTGATGAACTCAGGAGATCCTGTATCCCAAAGCATCATGAAGTCCTCTCGGAGACCACCCAATATCAGAGAAGTTATATGTCTAGGTCCTCCTGCTTCTAGCTCCAAGCAACTGCCCCAGGTATCAGTTATAAGAGGAGAAGTTAGCTCAGCATGTTATTACACACAAACAACCAGCAAGCCAACAAATAAAACCCTTCCAACATGGGAGGGGTGGAATGGCTGTAATCCCAGGTATTCAGAAGGCTGACATAGGAGAATTGCAAGTCCAAGGACAGCCTGGAAAATTTACCAAGAATTTGTCTTCACATTTCTATAAAGGGCTAGGGATATAGATTAGTCAGAGAGTGCCCCTAGGTTCCATCCCCATTATTGGGGAAAAAAAAATAACAACAAACCTTCCCACCAAAACCTCACAGACAAATTAAGAGACCCAAGTAAATCAGAAGGGGAAAACTCCTATTAAATGGTTTCATTATTTCCCACTGGTGTTACAAATTTCATTTCCTGCTCTTATTTCTTATACTAGGTTTTCCATGAGACTATCTCCTCAAGGAATTTTTTTTTTTTTTTTTTTGGTAAGCAATGACAACAAAATGTTTGATTAGCTAACTGCCCGGGGAAAGATTATTTTATTTTAAATAATCTCAATTTGAGTTTTCCTCCCTGTTAACTCAGTCTTAAATTTGTTAATCGGTATGACAGCAATTACATAATCACACAATAAATTTTCTCATATGTATTGAGAATGAAGGATAGCATCATGGTTTGCCCATGATGAGTTCATAAGAAAAGGAGAATAAGGTTAGGGCTTCAGTCCCTGGTTAACAAAGCATGTTATTTTGTCTTTAGGGAGATCTAAACTTATTCTAGATCTTAGAATGTATAATAAATCAGTGACTGGTTTATGACTTTTTAGAAAACAAGTAAGAAAAGCCCCATATTTATTTATTTATTTTGGGGGGTAATACTGGGAATTGAAGCCAGGGGCAGTCTACTTCCTGGCTACAACTTCAGTCCTTTATTCATTTATTTATTTTAAATTTTGAAACAGGGTCTTGCTAAGTTGCTAAGAATCTCACTAAGTTGGTAAGGTTGGCCTGGAACCCGGGATCCTCCTATCTCAGTATCCCAAGTACTGGGATTACAGGCATGTGCCGCTGAGCCAGATAAGAAATGTCTAGATATGCCTTGAGTCATAGAAATATAGAGTCAAAGGGAATTTTAGAGAATATTAAGTCCAATTTTCTACTTTCAGCAGATGAAAAAATTCATCCCAGAGAAGGAAAATGACTTGACATTTTATGTAAGAAATAGGACAGAAGGCTGGGTCAGATTCCTGTTAGGGTTTCTTGTTCCCACTAATGGTATTTAGTGAGCAGTAACTGCAACAAGACTGATTTTTAGGGACCAGTGATGAGGCAAGACAGCTCCAGTACTATCCTAGGAGAACTGAAAACCTACCAGAAGAAATGGGCCTCAAAGTAATTAGCTACAGTGACCCACTTTATAACTGTGACACGACTGCAATGAAAAATACAGAATGAGCCATAAAAATAAATAAAAGAGTACCTGATGGAGTGAAACCAGCAAAAGTTTTCCAGAAAAAGTTATATTTGAACTGAGCACCAAGGGTTGACCATATAAATTATTTCACAAAGCAGCACTAAAACAGGAAACAAAAAACTAATTAGGAGATATTCACTGATCTGCCACAGATACAAAGTGGGCCAGCCCTGGGCCACCCAGAACACAGTGTCCTCTAGGAGAAGAAGGATAAGTTAGGACTGACCAGGTGAAGTAAGGGAGCATCCTGCATGGAGGAGGAGCCAGTGGGAATTAGAGATAGCATCACAGGCTCTCAAGGAAACAAGTTAACATTTATTGGGAGCCTATTAAATGTTAGGCAAGGTGCTACCAGTTTCCATGTTTCAGCTCATCTAAAACATACAACCGGATTCAAAATGGCGACTGAGGGACACAGCACTTCTCAGTAGCTGAAACAAATAAAGTTCAACCACTTTGAAAGCAGTGTCTTAATCAACAACATAAATACATCCCAGGAACCAAAACAGATCCAGGTACCTCGGCGGGAACCCTGAACTCGAAGAAGAAGAAGAACAAAGATTGGGCACCAGACCTGCTGCAGATACAACTGGGATGCCCGCCAGCGGGCTGCCTGCGTGGGCTGCCTGCCGGCCCAATCTGCACTCCCGAGCCCTGATGGAAATCACTG
This sequence comes from Muscardinus avellanarius, assembly GCF_963383645.1. NCBI lineage: Eukaryota > Metazoa > Chordata > Mammalia > Rodentia > Gliridae > Muscardinus > Muscardinus avellanarius. The sequence continues at coordinate 73,161,863 of NC_137796.1, read as the reverse complement.
TGGCAAGATAATCCAAAACTGAAAACGGACATAGAACCTCATCTTAAGCAGCGAGCAGCACCCACGTCAGAATTCTGTGTGCTCACCAGCGACTGGATCACAACAGCACAGGGACTCCCACAGATGCCTGAACCAAGGAAGCCAGGTACCTGAGTGTGTCCAGGGAAAGTGCAGGTCCTAGCGTGTGCCCCAGGCCCAGCACTGGCCCGGGGCATCTGTCCCATGCCTCAGAACCCAGCACTGTCCTCGCACACCCTGTCTGCGCCCCGGACCCCCGCTAGTAGTCAGTGCCTGCGCCACCCTCCACCCCTAAAATTGGAGTTTACCTTGTGTGCCTAGTCTCCGCCCCCCACTGGAGCCCAGACATCCACCTTGCCAGAGGCCTGCTTTCCAGGCAGTGAAAGCTCTGTGTGCCTGTGAGATCTCCTCAGGCCCCCAGCTTCTACACCCCGCGGGAGGCAGAGATCATTGCTGGACACTGCGCAGCGCCTTTGGCCCCGGACCCTTGTGCACCTATCCCGCACCCCTGGCCCACCGCTGGGAGTTCCTGCCCACCCGGCAGCCTATTGCTCAGTTCTAGTCTAGAGCACAGCCCCAGTGCACCTTGGAGGAGCATAGCAGCAGGCACTAGGCAGCTGCACCCACTCACACCTGGGTCCAGTAATAGCAGCACACCCAGCCTGCACTCTTGGAATAGGCAGAGCTCTGGCAGTAAATGTAGGCATCCAGGAACCAGCAACCCTGTGCCTAGGGTACATCTTGGGACCACACCGGCTAGCCCAGTTAGAATTTCCAGAGACACAGGAAAATCCATCGAGACACTATCTGCACAGGACCTCAGGGGGAGGTTCCAAGTCTACGTTGAATATCCTCCACTCCTGCTATAGGGAAGCACAGGCCGGAGAAAAGGGCGGTGAGTGCAGAGGTGCTGACTACAGGTTGGAATTACGCAGAACCTGGGAATTGTATAGAATCTAATAACAACGATACCAGACATCCTGACACATAAACTCAAAGCAGTTAAAGGAAAGAAAGGTGTCCAAACACCCAGAGTGACCTAAGAAGATAAAAATAGAGTACAAAGAAAACTAAGAGACATTGGATTATATTCTGAAAGTTACCAAAGCAATCAGATACACAAATATTATATGGACCTGACCCCATATCTGTAAATAAGTAGGACTGTTTTTTTTTTACTTTTATTGTGGATGTTTTGTTTTGTTTTGCTTTTAGTGCTTTGTTTTGTTATGATTATTGCTGTTTTATTTTCCCCCATCCTTCTTTTACTTTAACTTGTTGTTTTTTATATATATATTTGATAGTTTGCCTTGTTTTCTGATTTCACACAGCTGCTAGTTCCTTTTATTTTATTCTTGTCCTTTTTTCCTCTTTCTTCCTCTTTCCTTCCTTTTTTTCTTCTCCTCTTTTGATTGGTTTTTCCTTTCTTTTTCTTGGATTACATAATAGTCTTGGTATCTTGTGTGGATTTTTTTTTTATGTTTGTCTGCTTCTTCCATCACCCCTCTTACAAACTTCCCCACACCAACCTATATACTCTTTTCCCTCAAAACGTTTCCCCATAATATACCTCCTTGTTTAATACTCAAAGTATTTCATATCTCCATACTTACTCTACTAACTACAGGAGTCCTACTAGTTAATTCTCTCTCATTCTCAGCAAGATATTACCTTATCATACTTAAAGTCTTTCTCAACCTAAACATATCCTCTACCTAATCCGACTCCTTTACCTATCACCCCAGCTCCTCCCACATCACCCACCCTCAATATTGGAAAAGCTCTGCTGACTTGCTGATACCTCTAAACTCCTAATATTAAGATTGGACTAAGCATAATACTCACAAATGATGGGTAGAAATCAGAAAAACAGGACAGAGAACGCTATAAATATGAGAACCAGAAATAATGAAGAGACAGCAGAAATCACAAATACTGACCTACTAGAAATGCAAGAAGGGGAGTTCAGAATCTTGATGTACAATATGATAAAAGGATTTAAAACAAGTATAGAGGAGGTAAAAGGTGAGTTAGAAACACTAAGAAAGAATCAGAAAGAGGTCTGGAATGAAATGAAAGAGGCAATAAGTGAAATGAAGACAGCAATAGAAAGAAATTCTGGAAGATTAGATGAAATGGAAAACAGAATATCAATATTAGAAGACAGTACATCCAAAACTGAAAACACAGTCAGCGATATACAGAAATCTTTACAGCAACAAAACCTAAATATCCAGCAATTATGGGATAATATGAAGCGTCCTAATTTACGGATAATAGGCACTGAAAAAGGGATAGAGGTACAGACCAAGGGCATCTGTAATATCTTCAAGGAAATAATCTCAGAGAATTATCCAAATATGGAAAGAGACTTGGACCTTCATGTCCAGGAGGCATACAGAACTCCACTGAGACAGGACCAAAGAAAGACCACTTCACGCCACATAATAACCAAAATGACCAATATAGAGGCCAAGGAAGGAATCTTAAAAGCAGTGAGAACAAAAGGACGGGTGACATATAGAGGCAAAACAATAAGAATCACCCCAGACTATACAACCCAGGTCAGGAATGCTAGGAGAGACTGGTACGACGTGATTCAGACCCTGGAAGAAAATAACTTTCAAACAAAGCTTATTTATCCAGCAAAACTACTATTCAAGATCAATGGTGAAACCAAAGTCTTTCAGGATAAACAGAATCTCAAAAAATTCATGATTTCAAAGCCAACACTAGAGAAAATTCTTAAAGAAATAAACCATAAGGAAGAAAAAAGAAGCAGATTTCAGAACCAGAGAAAAGAGGAAGTTAATAAGTGGGCCATTTAAGTACAGAAGAAAGATCAAACCACCCAAGAGTAGACAGAACACAAAATGGCAGAATACAAAAATCATATTTCAGTAATATCTCTTAATGTCAAAGAACTTAACTCACCAATTAAAAGACATAGACTGGCAATGTGGATTAGGAAAAATAATCCAAATATATGCTGTCTGCAAGAAACTCACCTTACAGCCAAAGACATTCACAGGCTGAAAGTGAAAGGATGGAAAAAGACATACCATGCCAATGGTGACCAAAACAGAGCGGGGGTAGCAACCCTGATATCCAACAAAACAGACTTTAAACTAAAACACATCAAAAGAGACAAATCAGGGCACTTCCTTTTACTAAAAGGAACAATACACCAAGAAGATATAATTATAGTAAATATTTATGCCCCAAATGTGGGTGCAACCACATTTGTAAAACAAACCCTTCTGGACATAAGATCCCAAGTAGACCCAAATACAATAATTCTGGGAGACTTTAATATGCCTCTCACACTACTGGATTGATCTTCAAGGCAAAAGATGAGTAAAGACGCTTTAGAACTAAAGGAAACCATAAACCAAATGGACCTAATAGACATTTTCAGATTATTTCAACCAGGAACTACAGAATACACATTCTTCTCAGCAGCCAATGGAACCTTCTCCAAAATAGACCACATCCTGGGACACAAAGAAAATACCAGCAAATTCAAAAGATGTAATATAATTCCTTGCATCTTTTCAGACCACATTGGAATAAAAGTAGAAATCAACAAAAGGAAACTCGAAAGAAAGTATTCAAATTCATGGAGAATGAATGATACACTATTGAATGATGAATGGGTAAGAGCAGAAATTAGGGAAAAAATAAAGAAATTTATGGAAACAAATGAAAACAGAGACACAACCTACCAAAATCTATGGGACACCATGAAGGCAGTATTAAGAGGAAAGTTTATTGCATTGAGTTCCCACATAAGAAGGACAGAGAACCACCAAGTAAAGAACCTAATGACACAACTCAAGGACCTAGAAATTCTGCAAGAGTCTATTCCTAAAGCTACCAGAAGGCAAGAAATCATTAAAATTAGAGCAGAAATAAATGAAATAGAGAACAAAAAAACAACTCAAAGAATCAATAAAACAAAAAGTTGGTTCTTTGAAAAGATTAATAGAATTGATAAACCCTTGGCCAACCTACCAAAAGAAAAAGAGAATCAACTCAAATGATCAAAATTAGAAATGAAAAAGGAGATATCACTACAGATAGTGAAGAAATTCAAAAGATTATCAGAAACTACTTTAAAAATTTATAATCCAATAGACTTGAAAACCTGGAAGAAATTGATAGATTTCTAAGCACAGTTAACCTTCCTACACTCAGCCAAGAGGATATAGCAGGCCTAAACCAACCAATAACAACCAAAGAAATAGAAACGGCAATAAAAATTCTTCCACCAAAGAAAAGCACAGGCCCAGATGGGTTTCCAGCTGAATTCTACAAAACCTTCAGTGAACAACTAATACCAATACATCAGAACTTGTTCCGGGAAATTGAAAGAGATGGAACTCTCCCAAATTCCCTCTATGAGGCCAGTATCACATTAATCCCCAAAACAAATAAAGATACCTCAAGAAAGGAAAACTACAGACCAATATCCTTAATGAACATAGATGCAAAAATTCTAAACAAAATACTAGATATACGCATTCAAAACTATATCAAGAGAATAATACATCATGACCACATCAGTTTCATCCCAGAAAAACAAGGCTGGTTCAACATACACAAATCAATACATGTTATTCACCACATAAATAGAACCAAGAACAAAAACCACATCATCATAGCAATAGATGCTGAAAAAGCATATGACAAAATCCAACATCCATTTATGTTAAAAACACTGCAAAAAATTGGGATAGAAGGAAAGTACTTCAACATCATTAAGGCAATATACTGTAAACCCAAAGCCAACATTATATTGAATGGGGAAAAACTGCAAGAATTTCCGCTAAAGTCAGGAACAAGACAAGGATGTCCACTATCACCACTCCTTTTCAATATAGTCCTTGAGACTCTTGCTGTAGCAATAAGACAAGAGAAGGACATCAAAGAAATTCACATAGGAAGAGAGGAATTAAAATTATCCTTATTCGCAGATGACATGATCCTTTATCTGGAAGACCCAAAGAACTCAACCAAAAGACTTCTGGAGCTGATTGACAAATTCATCAAAGTCGCAGGATACAAAATCAACCTAAAGAAATCAGTGGCTTTTCTTTATGCCAATAACGAATCCACAATGAAAGAAACAAGGAAAACAATTCCATTCACTATAACCTCAAGACCAATAAAATACCTAGGAATAAACCTAACCCAAGACGTAAAAGACCTCTACAACAAAAACTATAAAACATTAAAGAAAGAAATTGAAGAAGACCTTGGAAGATGGAAAGATCTCCCGTGCTCATGGACAGGCAGAATAAATATCATCAAAATGACCATTCTGCCAAAACTGATCTATAGATTCAATGCAATTCCCATTAAAATACCAGCAACATTCTTCAGAGACCTAGAAAAATCAATCATGAACTTTATATGGAGAAAGAAAAGACCCAGAATAGCCAAAGCAATTCTCAACAATAAGAAACATGCAGGAGGCATTACAATCCCAGACTTCAAACTATACTATAGAGCAATAGTAGTAAAAACAGCATGGTACTGGCACAATAACAGATATACTGACCAGTGGATTAGAATAGAAGATACAGAAACAAACCCACACATCTTCAGTCAATCTTTGACAAAGGGGCCAAACACATACGCTGGAGAAAAGACAGCCTTTTCAACAAGTGGTGCTGGGAGAACTGGCTAACCATTTGTAAAAAGATGAATCTAAACCCCTATATCTCACCAAACACAGGAATCAACTCAAAATGGATTAAAGACTTAGAAATTAGACATGAGCTATGAAGTTAGTAGAGGAGAGCATAGGTTCAACACTACAACATATTGGCACAGGCAGTAACTTTCTCAACAAAACCTCCAAAGCTCAGGAAATTAAAGCAAGAATAAATATGTGGGATGGCATCAAACTAAAAAGTTTCTTCTCATCAAAGGAAACTATCAATAACCTAAAGAGGAAGCCTACAGAATGGGAAAGGATCTTTACCAGCCACCATTCTGATAGGGGGCTAATATCCAGAATATACAAAGAGCTCAAAAGACTCTACACTAGCAAAACAAACAACCCAATCAAGAAATGGGCAAATGAACTAAATAGACACTTCACAAAAGAAGAGATACAAAGGGCCAATAGATACATGAAAAAAGATGTTCTTCATCACTGGCCATCAGGGAGATGCAAATCAAAACTACACTGAGATTACATCTAACCCCAGTCAGAGTGGCAAGCATAAAGAAATCAAACAACAACAAATGCTGGTGAGGATGTGGGGAAAGAGGAACTCTTTTACACTGTTGGTGGGAGTGCAAACTAGTTCAGCCACTATGGAGATCTGTGTGGAGATTCCTAAGAAAGGTGGGAGTAGATCCACCATATGATCCAGTTATACCACTCCTGGGTATCTTTCCAAAAGGGTTGAGTTCAGAGAAATACAGCTACATATGCATACCTATGTTCATAGCAGCACAATTTGTAATAGCCAAAATATGAAACCAACCCAGATCTCCATCAATAGATGAATGGATTGCAAAACTTTGGGAAATACACACAATGGAATTCTATTCAGCCATATAGAAGAACAAAATTATATCATTTGCAAGAAGATGGAAAGCCCTGGAGAACATTATGTTAAGTGAGATCAGCCAAGCACAGAAGGAGAAGGTACATATGTTTCCTCTAATATGCCCAAACTAGGAAACACAGAGGATACCAGTGAGACTCCAGATAATGGAGGGGAAATATCAGCAAAGTTTGAATGGAAAGATAGGAGAGGAGGAAGGCTGATCTTGATTAATGAGGGTCTACATCTGAATATGTGTAAAATTATGAATATGACATGGTTAACCTGGACAACCATTGGTGGGAGGGGGGAAGGGAAAACAGGGGCGGGAGGGGGAGAGGGCACCAAATATAGTTTAAATGTATTCTATTTATGTTCAATAAAAAATTGTTAAAAGGAAAAAATAAAAAATAAAAAGGGCTAAAAAAAGAAAAACAAACAAACTAAAATAAATAAATAAATAAAAATAAAATAAAACATACAACCGCCCTAAGAAGCTGACTCAGGTGATTCCATTCCAGGAGTCAAAGGGAAAGAATGGACTATGGGGCGGGAGGGGGCATGAGGGACTTTGTGGGGTGACAGAACACTGTGGGGATGAGTCAACTATTGCAGGTATTCAACAAAATTCACTGAACTGTTCATTACAGAAAGTGAATTTTATGTGTTAATTTTTTTAAATGAAGGGAAGGAAGGAGAGCACTGAATGAAGGAGACTTGGGGGAGAGGTTGGGAGGAAGACTTCCACTGCAGATGAGCTCACTGAGGACACAGAACCCCTGGAAGTAGAGCACAGCTGCATTTCACATGGATCCAGACCACAAAGCTGTCAAGACCAGGGAAGAGCTCCTGCCTCTCTCTCTGTCTCTCCCTGGCCCTTAGAATTGGCAAACTCTCAGTTCCATGTTTTTACCACTTTTATCTCCTTGTCTACTCTGTGGCCCTGTAACTTCACATGATATACAGTTCCAATTTCTCCAAGAAATGATTCTACAATCTATATGCTTTTTATTTATTTATTTATTTATTTATTTATTTATTTATTTATTTATTTATTTTTGGTGAGTCTGAGGATAGAACCCAGGGGCATTCAACCTCCGACCTACAACCCCTGCCCTATTTTTTATTCTTTATGTTGAAACAGGGCTTCACTAGGTTGCAGAGGGCCTCACTAAGTAGCTGAGGCTGTCGGTGAACCATGATCCTCCAGTCTCAACCTCCCGGATGCTGGGATTACAAGCATGCACCACCATGCCCGACTACAATCTGTGCATTTGCAGTACAGAATTCTTTAAAGATTCTGATCAATGATCTGTTAATGAATTAATCCTTCTGTCACCTCTGATCTGCCATCAGCTGTCACCAAAAGAAGAAATCCTGTGGCTCAAATTTAACCCTTAGACTTTGTCCTTAAGCAGAAAATGTACCTAAGCCATCTCCTAGAGCAGGAGCAATGAGCTGGAGGTTCATTATCTGTTACCAGGCAGGACTTCTTTAAAGTTACAGACTTAAGAGATCTTAAGGACAACCCAGGAAGAAAAATGACATAAGCAAAGGTAAAGAATAGGAAGCCACGAGATATGTTTCAAAAATAACAGGTCACCTGTTCTACCTAAAATGCTAGACTTGTATAGCAGGATAAAGGACAGATAAATTGGGACAAGCTCAAGAGAAATAAGCATATGCGACTGGAGAGAGGAACAAAGAGTATGGGTGGCAGGGCTGGAGAACCAATGTGATGCGTATCACAGCTCAGAAAAAGGCCACGTCCAGAAGCATGCTAGACCAAGTTCGCTCAGAAAAAACTCTTCTCCTGCAGGAAGGACCAAAGTGCTGTGGGTGGAGACTCCGCATGGGAGTCAGCCATGGCCCAGCGTGTGACTTGAAAAAAGAACAAAGATTCGGCTGTGCTTCCCTGGCCCATGGTGAGAGAGAACATGGAAATGGGTGCAGAGGAGATATCCAGGTGGGCTGGAGTAGAGGCAGGACAGTGTCTATCCTCACCATGGTTCAGGACAAATATTTCTTAAAATGGCCTGGCTCCTTCTGGATAGAAAGTAATTTCCTAATAGCAATTTGATGTCCCAGGTACTCTGATACTGGAGAGAGGATGGCATGAAGGATGGATGGTAACTTAATGGTCGATGCAAGGGTGCTATTCCTCATCATAAATAAGTGAAAGTCTTCTGTGTAGAAAAAATATATAAGAATTTGAAGTAACAACACATCATGTTTTGGTGTTGGCAGGGCTGAGGAACTGATGCTGGAGGTGGTAAAGGGTCACTGATCTTTTCTGGCAAGATGGTTTCTCTCCTCATTGAAACTACAACACAACAGACTTTCAGCAGCTCTGGTAAGGCCTGAAAGAACTAACCTGAGAGATGAGGAAAGTATTACTTGAAAAGTATAAAAAGCAATGGACTTAACCCAGGATCTATAAAGAACTGCCAAATCAGTAATAAAAAGATAGGTAACCCAATAGAGAAAATGGGCAAAAGATGAACAGATTAAACAGGCACTTCATGTGAGAAGAAACACAACTGACCAATATGTGTATCAAACTAAACTCCACTGTGTACCAGGGAAATAAATGCCAATTATAACAATAGTAACCTGTAATTACACACCCACAAATTGGCAAAAGTTAAAATATCTGACGGTATCAAGGAAGAGTTGGAGTTTTATGTCTAGTGACAGAGGTGGTGGGAGTGTAGACTGAATGATCGCTTTGGAGGTAGCTGACTAGCAAGGCTGAAGACAGGCTCATACCAACTCTACGTGCAGGAAGTTTGTGCATGACTGTGGTGAGCTATTCCTCACAGCCACACCGCAAGTAAGATTGTTCAGGAGCCACAGAGGAATAAATTTTGGCTCAGTCAGACAATGGAAAACCACATAGCAAGAAATACAAACAAAATGCAGTGGCCAGGCATGGTGGCACACGGTTGTAATCCCAGGCTGAGGCCCTTTGCAACTCAGTGAGACCCTGTTTCAAAATAAAGAATAAAAAAATGGGCTGGAGATGTAGCTCAGAGGTAGAATGCCTCTGGGCTCAATACCCAACATCACACACACACACACACACACACACACCCCACAATACAATAACAGTGGACAGTGTAGATCAATCTCAAAAGCCTCATGCTGAGCTGGAAAAAGAAAAAAAGAAAAAGTATATTTGAGGCCGGGTGTGATGGCTTCTGCTTTTAGTCCTAGCATTCAGGAGGAGGAGACTGGAGGATTGAGGTTCACAGACAGTTCGCGGACAGCCTCAGCTATGTAGCGAGACCCTTTGCAACTCAGTGAGACCCTGTTTCAAAATTAAAAAGACTAAAAACTAGGGCCGGGGCTGTAGCTTGGAGGTATAATGTCCCTGGGTTCCATCCCCAGCACACACACACACACACACACACACACACACACACACACACACGTACATTTGACTTGATTCCTCTTATATCAAACCCAAGAAGAAGAAGTAAAAAGCAAGTCAGGAAGTATCACCACAGAGGTGGCCTCTTCCTGGGCAGGAGTGGGGGTGAGGAGAGGAAAGTGCAGGCAGGGGCTTGCAAGTGGGGCCTAATGTCGGTCTGGGCAGGGCTGATGGGGTGTTCACTTTAATGCTGATTTTTATTTTTATTCTGCACGTTTGTTTTATGTATTTATTTTTGCATTTACAAACATTTCATAATCAAGGCTCTCACTCCCTTACCAGAAGGAAAATACATTGTACTGACAGTGAATTAAATGGGGTGGGGATTGAAGAAGAATCAAACTTAGGAATTTTGTGACTGGGAACACGTTGGTAACATTTGTTGAAATAGGGATATTAACAGTAGCAGAGTTGGGAAGAAGATGAGTTCAGAGCAGCCACTTTTGGAGACAGTAGATGCTATAGTTTCAACTCCCCCCCAACATGTTAACATTTAATTGCTAATAGGACATTAGGAGGAACATGAGTAGAACATGAGGGTTCTGCCCACGTGAACAGCTGGCACCAGTGTCCAGAGGGGCCCTGATGAAAGGATGACTTAGACCCAGCATATTTTTCCCTTTTGTTTCACAGTGCTGGCTTGCTCTTCAGCCAGCCAGGTCATGACACAGAAAGTAGGCCATCATGGACGTCCTGACCAATAGAACCTTGAGCCAAAGAAACTCCTTTTGCTTATAACCCATCTGCTTGCTCCATGGTGTCTTTATTATGTCAGCATAACAGACTAAGATAGTGGTTTATTTGGAAAACTGTGTTGATATTTAGAGATGCTAGTGGAGAAACAAAGTCTTAGTTATGGGAGTCACAGAGGAGCATAATATACTTTTAAATTATATTATTAATATTGTATATTACATGTCTTAATTCCACAGGAACATTTTCCTAAAGTAAAACGGCTTATCTGAAATAACACAGACCAGTGACACTTCACCTGTGTATAATGTTGCTAAAATCTGTATGTGAGGTGGGTGTAGTGGTGCATGCCTGTAATCTCAGGACTCGGGAGACAGAGACAGGAGGATCACAGTTGTGAGGCTAGCCTCAGCACTTTAGTGAGGCCTAAAACTACCTAGTAAGACCCTGCTTCAACGTAAAAAATAAAAAGGGCTGGGGGTGTACTTCAGAGGTATGATGCCCCTGGGATCAATCTCAGTGCCAAAAAGAAAAAAAGAATTTCAAGGTGTGTATCTCATAATTTAGCTGAACATGCTGCAAGTAAGGGATTAGCCTGCTGGAATGTTGAGCCTTCAAGTTATTTAGTTTCCAGGAAGCCCCCAAAGTTAATGCAGGTTACGTTCCTCTTGTGGCATCAGTCTTATGCATTTGCCTCTTCTGTGTGAGTCAGCTATTCATAATTTTTTTGTTTAGCTCCCATTTTTTCAAAATCTAGATTTAAAATAAATCATTATAGGCCTAAATGTTGTTCCACAAATTACTCATATAAAAAAGAAATAAATGATGTTATTGTCATAATGGAATAAGTAGAAGCTACAGAGTCTTCTCTGCACAAAGGTATGCTTTTGATAATAATATAGCTACAAAAACAAACTTCATGGATATATATTTCTCAAATGAGAATTACCTACAGTTAGGTCAGAATAATTTGGCAAGATACAGAGATGTGCACGAGAAATTGCATGTATCATAATTCATTGGGATTTTATTTCTTTTATCATTTATTTTTCTTCTAGGAGCACTTAATGGAAAAAAACAAGCCCCTATCATAAAATTTCCCAAACTATAAGAGCATCCAAACAAAGGTCTTTAAAAAGAAAAGCAAATTAAAAGCACACTTCAATACCAAGTTGATAAAAGTATGCAGCAATTGTGCCAACTGCCGTGGCTTTTGACTTACAACAGATTCAGGTAAGAGAAAATGTGAGGTATTTATCCCTCATTTTCATCCTGAAGACTTGAGACAGGAAAGAAATAATCAGCTTACCTCTCCCCTGACATCTTTAAAGTATATACTCTCTCATTGTTTTTTTCCCCCACAAGTATGCCTTAACAGATAGATTAGTATGAAAAGAAAATTTCATATATGAATAAGCTGTTTATCATTTCTAACCCCAGACTGGGGAGTGAAGGAGGAAGGCACTAAATAAAATCCATACACTGCTACAGCGTCCAGCTGAAGAAAGGGCCACCATGCAAGGAATGGCTTTCTCTGTGTCCTACCACAACCACAAAACATGACTACTGGCTGCCTTGGGTTGCTGCATGTTGTCCCTTATTGCCCATAATAAGAACGGAGAAAGAAACCAAGATAAATATACTGATTAGCTTAACAGGCACAAAGCTCCAGGTATCCAACCAACAAAAATGTCTTGAGTACCAATACCTGTGGAATTTTATGTTTTATTCCAAAGAGGCAATAGTTAATAAAGTAAGTCCTCCTGGCATTGAAATAATTTTAACTTGACTAGACTTACGGTAATTGGAGTTAGAACACAAATAAAAGCAGAATTATGACCTAATGAGGTATAGATTGATATGAGTTTTTTTGCTATGTTAAAAATAATTTGCAGAATCTGTTCAAGTGTTCCAGTGGGTCAGGCTGTTAGTTGTAATGTGTGGCTGGGGGCTGAGGGGACAAGGCTTCGTTACAAGGTGGGGATAAGGGTAGAGGTAACTGTGGGTGAATGGGGGGGACGTCTCCAAACATATAGTCACATGTCCAGGAAGAACAAAAGAAATTTGTACCTGGGACCTGCAAAGGGTCCAGTGCACAAGTTTTCACAGCTTGAAGACATCAACAGAAAGTCCAGGTATTCTTAGACTGCATCATTAATTTATTTCATTTCTCTACTTTCATGCAAATTCAAGGATCTCTGAATTGTTTAGAAAGAACCCACTCGTAAGTTAAAAGAGTCCTAATCATTCTGCTATGCACAGGAGTCTTAGTAATAGTTCTGGAAAATGACACTGTCCCTTAATATCAAAGTACTGCAAAACAAAACAAAACAAAACAAAAAGAATCAATAACATCTTTTTCAAATATGAAGAAATAAAAGCAATGCTTTCTGTTTCGTGGAGGTACAGCTCCTTCATCTGAGAAACACGATCAAGGCACAAGTAGTTAGAACTCATGCAGAATTCTAGGCATATCAGATGTTCCACCATTTCTTTTTTTTTTTTTTTTTTTTTGGTGGTACTGGGGTTCCTGGAAGCCCTTCTACCTCTGGGCTACACTCCCAGACCTATTTTTATATTTTTATTTAGAAACAAGGTCTCCTAAGCCAGCGCGCGCGGCTGGCTTCGAACCTGCGCGATCCTCCTGTCTCCGCCTCCCAAGCGCGGGGATTACAAGTGTGCGCCACCACGCCCGGCATGTTCCACCATTTCTATTTCTCAAATTTGTAAGCACAACAGAAGAGGCTACAGGATGTCCGGAAGAAAATATACATATAAGGTTCAGAGTACAGACATTAGATTTTCTCATTACACTTTTTCACAACACAATTGCATTTTGTCTGGAGCTGCCTTGAGCTACAGGGGAATTAATAGCCTGGTGTTTCTTGTTTTAACAATTGCCCTAACAAAGAGTTTCCCAGTAAGGCAGCTCCTTGGCACCCCTCTGACTCGCCTAGCATTTTACAGTCTCTTCCAGGCATGTGTGTTTTTGTCTCCCAGAAGAAAGAAAAGTATCTCCCTATAGCAAACTGGGAAATGCTCCCTGAGCTCTTTCAACAGGTACATTTCAACAAGCCCTGAATTTTGCTCAGAAGAAAACCAAAACAAAGTGATGGAGAAGGAAGACAAAGGGTTTGTGTGGCTACAATGAGATTACACGGGTCAGGGGGGATCTGCTAGTTCATTTTTCTCGAATTCACCACTCTAATATCCTATGGAAGCAATCAAGTCCTTCCCACGGTGATGATGATACATTACTAGGAAAAATGCTTTGAGAATAATAAATTCAGTTCTGTTCATGAAATATGTCTGCCTTGCTTAGCATTTACAGGATCATTAGTGAATCTTAGATTTATTTTTCTACTTTCCATATTTCCTTTGAGATGTAGAGCCTTTGACACTAGCAAGAAAAAGATGCAACTATAATAGGACAAATTTTGTACCCACAGGGGATATAAGCAAGTAGAGTGGCTAACCACCTTGATTTTTCCCCCCAAATGAGGGGTATTTAGTGCTAAAACAGGAGTAGTCTGGGGCAAAGAGAAAGGAGTTGGTTACCCTACATGTCACACACACACACACACACAAACATTCTCTATCCACATGGTCTGAGCATACCTCTCTTTTTCCAGCTTATCTATTGTAGTAGTCCCCAAATTCCTCAATTCCAGCAAAAAATTCTAAGAGAAAAGCTTCACAGAGAGTAAACCAACAAAAGCATGAGAACAAGCTCCAAATCAAGAGATAGGTCAAAAGCATAAATCCTCTATGCCATTTTTATTTCATTAAAAAATTAAACAGAGGGAAAACGTGCCCATGAAATAAGCGTTAGTTTCTTATACTCCACAAAAATTCCCCCAGTTGAAGGTGAAAACATGGATGCTCGCTGCTCTAGTGTGGGATATTTTATTATCATCGCAAATCTTGGATAGGGGTCAAATAGATTTTAAAGTATGAAAACATCATACTCCAAGTCTGAAATGAGATTAAATATGTATACTCACTATCTGATACACACACACAGCTCTACAGACATGTATATTTGCATGTATATGAAACAATTTTACAGCAGTAATGATACACCTGTGGGACACATCTGAAGGACACAGGAAGCTGAACATCTTCTTTGCGGTTGTGTCCTTCCTTCTTGGGCTTCACAGCATGAGAGTGGGGACCTTCTCTTAAGCAGCCCCTACCAGCACCGTTCATTCTCAGGGCCACAAGACTGGGATGGTGCTCCTCAGTATCATCTCTGTCTGCTAAAACAGGGCCCTGAAATGGACAAACAGAATCTAGGAGGGCTGTCCACAGTAAAGGGTTTGTTACTTTCAGGGTAGTTCAAGGAAAGGGAGCTAGGAGATATGCCCTATGCTCTAAGCTCCATACTGAGAGACATCCTGGTGTTCCAAGTTTTCACCAAAGATGATGTCATTTGCAATACATTACATGTTCAGAAGGTACCTCTAAGATCTGGATAAGGTACACCTCACCTCACAGCAGAGCTCACCACCGTTCATCAGTTCCATTGTACCTGCTGCTAAGATGAACCTGGACTCCTATCTACATAAAGAAGAATTTTTATGCCTCCAGATGGTATGAAAATGATCAGATATACAAAGTGAGATTTTGCTAAGCAAGATTTCCTTGAATTAACACCAAGAGAACAATACCAATGCCTCTTCTAGTATTTGAAATACACAGGTATTCAGCGTCCCTTCTCCAGTTCCTACGTAGGGGATGTATCCCAAGATTCCCTCTGCTCACCTGAAACCTCAGGCAGTACCAAACACTGCATTTCTATGCTTCTCCCTAGGCGCTTGGCAATGCATCTCTTAGTACCAGAGATGGGCTGTCCTCCATGTGCGAAGCCCTGTGCCTCCTTTATATCACTACTCTATGCTCTGGGCCATGGGTAGGTGAACCAGGGATTCCTGGAAGACAAGCATGTGATATAGCAACAGTCGCCTTGGTATTCAAGATGGCTACTGAATGAGTAGTAGGTAGTATATGCACTGGATACAAAGGACAAAGGGATGAACCCTGTCCTGAGTGTAACAGCGTGAATTTCACCATGCTTCCCAGAATGAGATGTAATAAAAAAAAAAAAAACTCATCAGTTGTTTATTTCTGGAATTTTCTGTGTAGCCTTTTATTATGCAGTTGACTATGGGAAACTGAAGTCACAGAAAGTAAAACCATAAATAAGGGGGTAGCTGTATAATAACAGGAGTAATAACAGTTAGGTTCGTCTCCGTATGACCCAAGTATGAGTCTAAACCCCGCCCGTTGTGTGTTCTCACCATCAATCCTACAATAATCCCAAGGCAGGACATTATCCTACTAGTTTCACAAGGAAAAAAAACAAAATATAGAGGGTGAGGAGTGTGCCCAAGGCCACATGGCTGGTATGTGTTGAGAGCCAGGACTCAAACTTAGGCAGTCTTATTTCCAACCTCATGTTCTTAGACACGATTTTGTGTTGCCTCTTTCCAATTTACCTACTATCTATTCCTAGAGATGTTAAGAAGAACATAAGATATTAGAAAACAACAAATTAAGAGCATCTGTGCAACAGTTAGAAAGTTTTTTTTAAAAAAAAAACAACTAATCAGTAGATGCTTTTCAGAAATTCTGTGACTGCTACCATTTCTTATTTCATCATAAGATCAAAGAAATGACTAAATCGTACCCAGGGCACTTACAATTTATTTAAATTCATATAGAGTATACTAGATGAAGGCCAGGCACCAAATAACTAGACATTCCCCTTGCAACCAAGGATCAGAGATAAGCCAACGGCAGGTTGCCAATGTCTCCCTTCTCTCCAGTTTTAATTAACACAAGTACTGTTTCACATTCATTTCCACAGATAAAATTCTTAAATTTAACGAAAGTTTAACTTGGTAACATTAATCCATACACAGCAGCTTCAAACCTGACTATGATTTCTCTGCATATATCCATTTTAAATATGAAAAAGCTAATAAAATTATTGAGATGAATTAGTTGTTCAAAGAACTTGGTATGATATAAGCTTTTAGCTGGAATAAAAAGTTCTACCAAGTAGGAGTAAATAGTAATCTCAATCATAAACTGCCAATAACGGTTTCTCAATTATTTTTCAGAATAAAAGATAGATCTTAAAAATACCATGAACACAGACAGGTTTCACATAGGTGATTTTCTAAATACCAAAATTTACTCAGCCTAGGCAATTCTCAAAATTGCTTCCTACATTAAGCTATAGATCCTGACTATAAAAACAAAGTCTACACATTGTACATATCTCCAAAGGACATAATTTATCTCTCAGATATAATAAGTTACCTCATCTAATAATGAATGGGCAAGTCTGTAGTGAAGAAGGAAAGATTCATACTCTCAAAGATAAATAAGTTCTAAGGATGCCGCCTCATTTATAACCTTCCAAGGTAAAACAGTGCGATTCCGTCAGCTATGATAAAGACCAAGCACTAAAACATGAAGAAAAATCATCCTGGGTGAAGCATGAACTAGTGCTGCTATGGTTGTCTGATTCTAAACTTTCTAATCTGTCCATAGCACATTTTTCCCAGGGGGCTTTCCAATTTATAGCTACGATGGAAAGCGCTACTGGACCTGTTCCCAACCAGGCTGTGGAGCTGAATCTGTTATGTGCAGATTTTACCCAAAGGTGATGGGTGCTATAAAAAGACAGACAGGCTTCCCCTGTCTCCTCCGCTCTACTTATTCCTTTTCTCCTGCACATTCCCCATTCTCTGTCTATGCTTTGCCCATCTCTTATTTATTCATTTTGTACTGGAATCCATGTCCTGATGACTCAAAATACTCAGGGCTGGAATTGGGTGAATAGCACTTCTCTTGGTGATTCCTGGGTACCAGGCTCTCCTGCTGCCTCCTCCCAGCTTCTGCATTCTCCTGGGCATCTTATCTCTCTGCCCTTCCATAAAGGTGTGGCCCCTCAGAGCTTGCTTCTCTTCTCGTCCCTGCAAGAGCTCATCATGCACACACTTTAAAGTACCCCCTGCATACTGAAAATTTCCACTCTTGTGTTTCTAGCTTTCCTGTAAGCTCCAGACCTGTAAACATGCAAAATAAAACACAAATCTGTTACTAAAGACAAAGCCGACCTCACTTGGGCCACTCTCTTCACAGCCCTGAAGCCACACTGCCCTCTTTCCAGGCCTCAGAACTCACCCAGCTCCTTCTCACCTTAGCTCCCCTGCAAACGTGAGCCCAGAGTGTCTAAACCATCTCTTCATGTCACTGGACTCTTTTCCTTTGGACTTTGGTATAAATATCACAACTTGGACAATGCTTCTCTCATCATTTGATTGTGTTTGTGTGTTTGGTCTACATGTTTGTGTTTTGCTCATTTTGTCAGCTTACCCTTATCAGACTGTGAATCTCACATGAGCAGGAACCAGTGTGACACCATGCCATACCAGAGAGGAGGCATCCGACCAATGCTTGTTGAATGAAGTAATGTCTTTTCTTTATCCCATAGAACTTGGGCCAGGAAAGGTACCCACTAAATAACTCTGTGAAATATATGGCAAAACCAGAAAAGGCCAAAAGCAAAGAAAGAAAAGACAGCTGGGCTGTGGCCACATGCAGTGTCAGAAGGCCACAGAGTGTATGATTCTTTTGAATTACATGTCCAGCACAGACAAATCCATAGAGACAGAAAGAAGATTAGTGGTTGCCATAGGCAGAGAAAAAGGAAGCATGGTTGTGACTACAAATGGGTATAGAGTTTTCTTTCAGGACAGAGGACACATTCTGATAGTAGCGATAGGTGCATAACCCCGTGAATATACTAAAGCCACCGAACTGGATGCTTTACAAGGTGAGCATTATGGTGAGTAGATATGTCTGAATGAAGCTGTTATTTTAGAAGACCAAAGAATACATGAGATAAACAGCTGTGAGATGGCTGCAGCTGCTCTCTAGACCCTGAGCCCTCCAGAGCCAGGCCATTTCATTATCTTCTTATCTGCAGAAACGAGCACAGAGATGAGAGGAGGGCTGACTGAATCATGACTGCATACTAGGGTCTACCCTGTGGAAGCAAATACTCCAGCTAGCACATCTAACTGGGCTTTCTGATTACAGCAAAGATGAGTCCTCATCAGAAATGATTCTACATTATGTAGACAGGACACGTAGTAATTCACAAATGGCTCTCATATCAGGAATGGTTTCTGATAATCACACACAAACATAAAAGTCTTGTGAGGTGGCCAGGTCAGCTTATTATACCCTGAACACCACAGAGGGAGAAAGAGAGCCTCCCAGAACCCAGCAGCCTGCCCTGTGAGGCCTGGCTACATATGGTAGCGCAGCAACAGAGGCCAAGCACAGTGAGCCTTTTGCCATACCACCACCTTCATGGGCAAGCTGAGATTGACTCTATCCAAAGTATTCATAAGAATGATCAGAAAGATACCACTCCAAGACTAAGGTCCATCCTCATCTCCACCCCTAACATATCCTTTGACTTTAAATCACTTGATCACTTTCTTTCTTTATGCAGTCATTCACAAGATTGGTGTGATAAGACTTCCTCTGCTTTCTTTGCTGGCATGCCATAAAGACTGAGAGCGGTCCTGCAGAGATAAGAATGGAGCCTCCACATCACTCAGTTCTACATCCAGGACTGCCAACTTCTGAAGGACAGCCAGTGCAGCCTCTACTCCTCAGTGCAGCCCCTCCAACAAACAGGCTTTCAAAAGACTGGTGTGACTCCACTTCCATGTGAAAAAGGACCGAGTCCAAACCCTGAGTTAGGTGGCCCAGAATAAGAGATAATGGAGGAGGGCCACTGGCTCTCAAGGCCACGCTTCCTGCTCTAGTCAGGTTTGCTCCCACCCCAGCCTGTTCCCCACTCAGATCCCTTTCACTTTCAGGCAGCGGTGTGCCTCTGCATGTCCAAGGCCTCTTCCCCCAGAGGGCACCCACCCTGTGCACGGTCACCAACGGCAGCAGCTTCTGCAGCCAGCGACTCTGGGTGGCCAACCTCTCATCAGCTCAACAATCTTCACCCTCCCCATACCTTCAGCCTTTCTCCATGACCCCTGAAAGAGCTCCAATGCTCTGGTGGGAGTCACACAAGCTGTCTCTCCTTGAACTCTGA
Organism: Muscardinus avellanarius; assembly: GCF_963383645.1. Taxonomy (NCBI): domain Eukaryota; kingdom Metazoa; phylum Chordata; class Mammalia; order Rodentia; family Gliridae; genus Muscardinus; species Muscardinus avellanarius. The sequence goes on along the minus strand of NC_137796.1, from coordinate 73,142,020 downwards.
GTATAGCTCTTCCTCCCTAAATATCTTTTTCCAGGAATGAGAGGACCCTGTCTATTCCTCCTTTGTGTGGGAGACTGCAACTTTGGTGCCCAAGATTTCTACCCAAAGACCCTGGGATAAAACCAGATGAGACCACACCACCATGATACACAGTCCTCAGAGTACAAGTAGAGACTGAATCCCAGTGACCCTGGCTGCTCATGGATGTAAAGGTAACAGGCCTTTTGCAGGCCATGCATAGGTCTGGGTCCAACTCCATATCTTTACAAAGTCTTCCCAACTCCTTATTCTAGCAATTTTCCCTTAGCCAGGGTCGAAGCACATTTGCCTTATGTGGAATTTGGTGCTATAAGAGTTAACTATCATGTATGACATGAGCATTATTAGGCACTTATTGAATGAATGAATGAATGAATGAATGAAGAAATGGCCTGTATCTGGGAGAGGGGAGCACCAACACTTATAATCCAAATGAGAATTTGATAAAAGTCACTTATATTTGATTGTGTAATGAGCTACATATGAGATGCACAGTTGTGATGCCTCCCCTAATTATCCAGCCAATATTAGATTGGCTTGAAATTTCCCAAGGACACAGTTACTGGGATAGAAGAGAAGGGAAAGGTGGAGGGGACATAATTCCTTATGGTCTGCATTTTAAGGTGCCACTAAGCAAAGGCTGAAAAGTCATTATGCAAAAACTACCTAAAAAATAAAGTTCCAAATGAGATGAGGAATAGTTGGCTCTGAATACTAATGCATGTTCATGTATATAATTAGAGAGTATAATGAGCATAGGTGGGCATGATAATAATAATAATGCCACCACATTACGTTTACTTTACAAGTTACAGCGTGTTTTCCTACCTACAATTCTACTCATCAAAAAGTGTTCCCAGTCATAATTCCAAGAGGTTGGCAGGGTTGATACTATTATCTTCACTTGAGATATCCCATTGTCTCAGCTTTGTTGAGGATAGTTAACTGACTTTCCCAAGGTCACATAGCCACTAAGTATCAGAGCTGAGATGGAAACCCTGGTCTTCTGTGTCTCCAGTGTACATTTATATCATAAAATATCTGCATAATATCTCCCCCAAACCAGTCATATGTTATTATTTATTTACTCAAGAACTATCCAATCCATTCAGTCAATAAATATTCACTGTTTAGTATGGCTGATCAATACTAAGTTTCTAGGCCTTCAAAGACAAAGAAAACCTTTTCCTTCTTTGAACGGATTATAGTTTGCACAAATAACCCACAGTATGCAAAAGGTATAAACAGATAAGACAGCCATAAAGAAATATTAATTCATAGTACACACTATTATATGCACTTAAAAATGCCTTTAGCTTATGACTGCTGCCATTTCAAAACATAATGCAGACACAAATTTAAGAGCTCAAAAAGAGAAAGGTATGATTCAACCAATACATTCCAGGTTTGGCAACTTCAGAATTTATTGCTCATTAAAACTGTATTTTAATTATCCTAGTTTTAATTAAAGTATTATGTAGAGTTGGTGAAATGCAATTATGTGCAACTGACTTAAGATGTATAATAGGCTAATATTTGTAAAGAAATGCATTATTGTCACTAGATCTGCTCATGGAAAATGAAGTGGTGCTTTTTTCCCAATGAAATATTGGTACATAGAATATTAAACTCTTGCCATTAAAGTTAAACGCTACATTGCCAACTCAAATGGAACCAAGTAACTCTAAAAGCACACCCGCCCCCCGACTGATCAGTTTGCACAGGAAGGGCCCCTATCTGTGCCACGCCTGCAACAGGACCACAGCAGCAGCTACCTGCAGATGCCCAATGACCACATCAGGTGATGGTGCAGACTTCAAACTTAAATGTCCACCTACTGCTAGAGCCCATAACCTGATCTAATATTGTTTATAAGATAACCCTTCATTACACGGCCTGACAATCTGAAATACAAAACACTCGCAGCAATCTTGGTTGCCTCTCGCCATGCACAGTGAGGTTCTGGTGCCAAGTACAGGAATATGGAGCCTGAGTCAGCAGGCTGGAGACTAGTCATTAAAGCAATGGAATGCTTTCAATCTTTTCCTTACCCATTTTGATGGACATTAATTTGCCCCAGGATAATATTAGCTCAAATAATGGGACTCTCACTGTGCCCCATCCTCCTGGACGTGGTGACAAGAATAACAACAAAAATAATTTCTGGGCTTTCAACATCAGCACTTGGAGAAGCACCGGGGCTTTACATGGGAGCCGTGGTGGCTAGGCGGGGGCACTGTGCCTTCGGCTCCAGCATATTCTTTCCCTGAGGGTTCTTCTCTCCTACTCAGGCAGCTGTGAGTCACAGAAGACTTCCCACCATACAGAAAGAAACATCTGTAACCCTCTTCATGGATGAGCATTGGATATAACTTTTTTTTTTAGGGGGGAGGATAAAGCACAGTCTTCATGTTATAGAACACTCCTTGACAAATTACTTTCTTGTCCATTGTCCTCTGTTATATCTTACAACTGCTTTAGCAGAAAGAGATCATTCTCCCTGCTCCATAAATGAAGTCCAGATATACTAAGATAAATATTTCCTAGGTGAGATTCTGAGCTGCCAGGTGCTGAGATCAAATGTCCAAAGGACGACTGTTCCTGGAGACCTCTTAACAAAGACTACCCAGTTTCTGGGTAGACTTCCTAGTGTCTAGTCTACCCACAGCAATCCCCCACCAAACCCATGGGTAGGCAGTGTCTGACCATTTTTCCTCTTCCTCCTTCCAAGCCCTAGCTGCCTTGATAGCCTTGCAATTGGATGGTCTTTGCATTTTTTCTCATGCTTCCCTCCCCTCCTGAGGGTCTACTTAGCTCTCCTCTGTCCCACATATGGAGGCTCCTGGCTTTCCGCCTTCCTCTGACCTCACCTGTCCTCAATCCAGTGGCGACCTTAGGTGAGTGTTGTAACCCCGTCACTGCCACTGGCCTTTTCCTCCACTCTCACGGCCAAACCCTAAATGTGGCAGCTCCTCTAAGTTCTATTCTGGAGTCTAGATTTCAAATATCCCATGGCTTGGCCCAGTTTTCCTGGAAAACAGAGCCTGTGCAACAGCTTGCGTGCTGACCCTTTACAGAGGAGACCCCAGGACAGCAGGAACAAGAAAGGAAGGAGACAGCAAAGACAAGGAGGGCACAACCTGCAGGAGACCTCAGAGGGGCGCGTGAGGTGGGGTGGTATGATTATTGTACCTGCCGATACACCTGCACTCAACCATTCTGATTCCCTAAGGGTCAAAGCTCACCCCACAAAAGTTTTATTTTGCATAATCTGAAATGCATCATCTGCTGTTCTCAAGGAGGAGAGGAAGCCTGCTGTCTGGGATTGAATGAACAGCCAGGGAAGAAAAGATGGAGGTGCCTAATACACTCACTTCCCCTCCTTTGCCTACTGTAATTATTCTTCCATCCACAGTCCCTTGCCATGTTCTGATTGTATCGCATTGGACTCTCTGTTATTTCACCCCTTACACAACCCAGACAACTGAGACTCATCACTCCCTGGCAAACAGACCCATATACTTGCTCCTCACATGCATGGGACAGGCTACACCTCAACCTTATTTGACAGCTGAAGAGCTGACTTCTCCATATCTGCATCAGAGCCTCTCAACTCTACTGGAAAGCTCACTGCCCAGCACTGCACCTGTGCACTCCTGCTCCCTATGTTCTGATTTGCTTTTGAGACTCTAGAGGAATATTTACACCCTCACCTTTCTTCATGCCCATACCTCACTCTAAGCTCATTCCAGTAGTCTGAGAGTAAAAGTCCAGAAGAAATCCCCCGATTTACTCTAAGAACATCCACCAAACATGCACCGTACGATCCTGTCAGAGTGGAAGAAGACCCTGACTTTACCAAGGGTCTTGAAGAGCCGCCACACACAGCCATGAAGCTGTGCCCCCTGTCCTTGTCTGCGGGCACTAGTCTCTGGCCCTTTGCCATGGCCTTACTCCTCTCACATTCTCTTGAATCTTTACCTCCTCCTCTTTATCAGGTAACTCCCATTGGCATACAAGTATTCTCTAATATTCCTCATCATAAGGAAGAAAATAACACTACTGTGTTTGTGTACCCATCATGGACACTACACCATTCTCTGCAGCCATTCACAAGAGCCCCACAGAGTCATCTCAACTTGCCATCTTAAACATTACTAAACATTCCCTAACTAGAGAACTTAATAAAATGAAGACCAACATTGCTAATAGCCTATTGCCCTCTAGATTCAATATCCTTCCTCAAACTTACTCTTACACCCTTTAGAAGCCCGGCATGGTGGCGCACGCTTGTAATCCCAGCGCTTGGGAGGCTGAGACAGGAGGATCACACAGGTTCAAAGCCAGCCTTGGCTACTTGGTGAGGCTCTCAGCCACTTAGTGAGACCCTGTTAGCAAATAAAATATAAAATAGGTCTGGGAGTATAGCCCGGAGGTAGAAAAGCCCCTGGGTTCCACCCCCAGTACCACAAAAAAATAAAATAAACCCTTTAGTAACAGTTTCAAAAATGTAAATTATCATTCTAGTCAGAAAATGTTTTCATTTTCCCCTCACTTTTGAATGTTAGTTTAGCAAGATATGGAATTATATGATGACAGTATATAATAATACCTTGGCTTTCTGAGATATTATTCCACTATCTTCTCCATTATTGCTGTAAGCTATCATGTAATTACTGTTCTTTGAAATATTGGCTGCTTGTAAGGTCTTCTTTGTTGTTGGAGTTCTGCAGTTATGATATGTAAAAAGTTAAAATTTATTTTTTAATGTTTCCTACTTGAAGAGTATTCTCCTTCTTGACTTTAAAGACTCACCATTTTAAGAAATATTGTAGCAATAATGTCTTTCAACATTATCTCTCCCCCAATCTCTCCATTCCTTCTGGAGTCTCCTTCCATGTCTATTGATTATTCTATTATCTATATCTTGATCTTTCATCCATATTTTCATATTTTATCTCTATGCTCTATTCTGAGTTTTTTCCTCAGATCTACCGGAATAACAGTCTTCATTTTAGCTGTACATTGTCTGCTGTTTCATTCATTCAATTAACTTTTTTAATAAATGCATTTTTCACCACAAGAAGTTTGATATTTCCTAAATCAGCACAGAGAAAGATGTTCAACATCACTAACTATTAAGAGAAATGAATTTAAAAAAACCCAATAAGATATCATATCTATCAGGATAACTAAAGTAAAAAAAAATATGGACCACACCAAATGCTGGGGAGGAAGGAGAGAAACTCAGTCATTCATACATTTGCTGGTGGGAATATAAAAGGGTACAGCTATTTTTGAAAAAACAAAAACAAAAAATCTTAAACATACAGAGAAACTTATCCCAGAGAAATGAAGTCTTGTATTCACACAAAACACATACAATAATATTTATGGCCGTTTGTTGACTATGACCCCACAGTGGACACAACCCAGATGTCTTTCAAAAGGGCAATGATTACACGAACTGTAGTACATCCATACCAAGGAATATTACACAACAATAAAAACAAACTAGCCATATCTACAATAACCTAGACGAGTCAGATAATTACACTAAATTAAAAAGCCAATTCCAAAAAATTAGATACTGCATGACTTCATTTACATAAATTCTTAAAATGACAAAATTACAGAAGCAAAAATATTAGTATTTGCCAGGGTTTAGAGATGAATGATGCAGGAAAAAAAGTAGTTGTGGCAATCAAAGAACATAGGGGATCCCTGTAAGGATACAATCTTTTCCATCTTGACTGTTAATGTCAGTATTCTGGTCAAGATACGGAGCCCCGTTTACAAGACTATCATTTGTGGAAACTGCTAAAGAGTACACAGGATCACCAATATTATTTCTTGTAATTACATATGAATCTACTATTATCTCAACATATTGTTTAATTAAAAATGGGGGTAAAAGAAAAATACTGCATAAGTCCACATATATAAAATCTATACAGTAGTCTATTCTCTATATTCATAGAGAATTAAAATGGAGGTTTCCAGGGGATGCAGGGATAGAATGAGGAGTTAGTGCTTAATGAGTACAGAGTTCTAGGTTTTTTTGGTAGTGGGGATTGAAACCAGAGGCATTCTACTCTGAACCATATCCTCAGTCCCATTTTATATTTTACTTTGAAACAAGAGGGTCTCACTAATTTTCTGAGGTAGTCCTTGAACTTGAGATCCTCCTGTCTCAGCCTCTCAATTACTGGGATTACAGGTGTGCACCACCAGGACTAGCTCAGAGTTCTACTCTTATTTATTTATTTATTTATTTAGTAGTACTGGGAATGGAACCCACGTGCATTCTACCTCCGACCTACACCCCCAGTCCTGTTTTTTTATTCTTTTATTTTGAAGCAAGCTCTTTCCTATGTTTGCCTGCATTTAACCCTCAGCCTAGAATATTCATCCTCTGGGTCTGTGCATGGCGGGCTGCTTCTCACCTTGGACATCACTGTATGAAGCCAGCAGAGCACAGATGGGTCAGTGAGTGCTCAGAGATCCATCCGCACTGACTCTGCCTGGCCAGAGGCCTCTCCCATCAGTAGGGTAAGAATAATAAAAGTACTAACTCACTGCACTGCTGGAGGACTAAAGGAATCATAATTATATAAAACACTACAACAATGCCCAGCACTCAAATACTGGTAGTTATTATTACTGTTAAATATCAAATTGAGAATATCACAGATATTATGTTGAAGAAATAAAGCCAGCCACAAAAGATTTCACATTTAAAAGCCTCCATTTCTATGGAATTTTAGAATGGGTAAGGACCGCTAAACTATAGAAAGAGAAATTAGATTATTGGGAGAGCAGGGCTGGATGTTGGGGCATGAGGGAACTCTCTTCACTGGGGTGGTATTTCTGTATACATTTTCTGAAATTCACCACTCTGTGTGCCTGAAGTCTGTGTATTTTATTATATGTGAATTATAACTTCAATAAAATGGTTTTTACAATGCCACCTCCATAAAGAAGCCATCTTTAACACTCAGTTTAAAGAACAATGGACCCTGAGCTTGGCACGCTGTAGTGACCATGTGGTATCTTCTCACACTCATCCCCACCTGAAGCACCTGTCAGTACCCTGCTTCCTCAATGCTGGCAGTACGTTTGATGTCTCCCTCTGCTTTTTGTGCTTAGCAACCAGAACAGCACCTAAATAAGTGCTCAGCAGCTACCCACGGAGCAAATAAAGGAAGGAGGGGAGACAGGGAGAGGAAGAAGCAGCCATGGGTTCCTGTCTTATACAACAGCATTGCTCCATGCTACCTGAAAATATGTGCAAGAGTGTCAAAAGCTTTCAATATACCCTCTTCTTTCTTTCCTCTACCTCCTCCCTCCTCCTCCTCTTAATCTTCTTCTTCCTTCTCTCTCCTCCTCCTTATCCTCCTTTCTTCTTCTCCTCCTCCTTCTTTTGTGGAACTAGGGATTGAATTCAGGGGCATTCAACCTCTGGGCTACACCCTTAGCCTATTTAATTTTTTATTTTAAAACATGGTCTTGCCGGGCGTGGTGGCGCACGCTTGTAATCCCCGCGCTTGGGAGGCAGAGACAGGAGGATCGCGCAGGTTCGAAGCCAGCCGCGCGCGGCTTAGGAGACCCTGTTTCCAAATAAAAATGTAAAAGTAGGTCTGGGAGTATAGCCCGGAGGTAGAAGGGCTTCCAGGAACCCCAGTACCACCAAAAAAAAAAAAAAAAAAAAAAAAAAAAAAAAAAAAAAAAAAAACCAAAAAACATGGTCTTGATATATTGCCAAGACTGGCTGCAAATCTATGATACTCCTGTCTTAGTCTCCCAAGTACTGGAATTACAGGCACGTACCACCACATCCAGCTCACCTCCTTCATTTTTGACATGACAACATGAAGGCAACCAGAAAAAAAGCAACTGGAGTTGTAGTGGAAGCAGGTCAGGAACCCTAGCCTTTTTTACTTGAACTCAATGTGGCTTAATTTGCACATATAGATCTATTCTATAAGCATTCTGAAAATGCCTATAAAATATAAAAATTTTTAAAGGTACATGATTTTGAAAGTTCAGTTAACTATAAAAATATATTACAGCCAGATATACTTCATTCGAGCATTAAGTTCTGACTTCCACTACAAGTGCTAATTTAAACAAATCTTTCTTGGAGCCATTGAAATGAAATGGTAATACGTTAATGGATGTTTGAGTGTTTAAGTGTGGACAGTTATGAGTCAGAATGTTTCTTGGTCACCTGGGATGCTGTTTACTGCCCACACTTCACAGTCCAGATCATTACTGGCAAGCCGTCTATTTCAAAACTGACTGCGGTTTGACATATTTAATCTGTAAACTTCACATTTCAAAGAAAACCACATGCAAAAACACATGTGCTTACAGATTCCTGTCAGGTAGGCTACAGGATGCAATTTGAGCACAAAACCCTGCAATTAAGCAAAAGAATGTCATTGCACAGACCAGGTTTTCACGTCCTAATCTGATAACTACCGACATAAATTACCTCCTGGAGGTAAGAGAAACATTGTATGGCATCAAGATGCACATTTCATAGTTTGAGAAATAAAAGGGAACAAAAGAAAATATATCTAAACCAAAACAACACAGAAAAATTTTATTTTCAAATTAGACTATATTATAAGACAAAGCCATATTCATCTTTGATATGCAAAGATAGAAAATTAACTGTTCATATTCAGTAAGATGGAGAAATAAACATGCATTTTTTCATCTCAGATAAGTAAAACCCATAATTACTTATTCAAAATTCTGAATATAATTTTTCTCAATTCTTTCAAAATATCATTTGCTCTTCCAAAATATTTTTCTGCTTCGCCAGCTTTTTTTTTCTTGAAGTTTTCTAATTTTACCTTTTTTCTTGTTCTTTTGAGAAAGTTTACAGATTTTACCTGGCTTTCTTTCAAATCCTGTCATCCCCTTGCCCATTCCAGTACGGCACATCTGCTCTGCATGCCACCAGGCCAAACAGTTACAAAAACAAATAAAATTTTAGGTGGTCGGTACCAGGAAGTGAGGGTGATTAGAAATCCATTTGGGTAGAGAGGTCCTACAGATGTGATCAGTTAATTCAAGAGAGAATAACTAAGATGTTAAATAAAGTTTTAGAGTTTTGACAGAAGCCACAAAACAGGATGATGGTGCTTGAAGAGCCAAAAGCATTCTAAAGACTACTTCTAAAAGTGGGTCACAATGAATTGAGTTAATTACCTCTTCTACATGTATAATAGAAGGCATGCTTAGCCTTTCTCCTCCTAGAGTGGAACAGATGCAGCTTGGAGAATGTAACTTGCATGCTCTAGAATGTATAGGTCACACAGTGGAACATGGCCCTCATAGTTAGAGCCTGGGGGCAAGATGCTAAGAGAAAGAGGTGTCAGTATTCAGGCACGCAGCACTTATAAGATGGGGATACTAACTGGATTGCACTACTTAGAAGACTGCCTTTGTTCCATTGTCTCACCTGTATTAGTTCTTTATAGCATCTTCAACCTTAATTACCTTAATTACTTTCTGCTGTGCAACCTAACATGTTCACAGGTTCTAGGAATTAGGACTGTGTTGGGAGATCATTAAACTGTTGATTTGTTCTGTAGACCATGGGAAAGTTGCTGGATATGACTGAGTCCTCTCCCATTTGTTCAGTTCTATCATACTATATATACCCCAACAAAATTGCATTATGTGAGAAAGAGCCAAAGTAAACGCTGTGACTTGCAAACTTGAGCATGAACAGATGCAGTGGAACTCCTTAGGCTTGGGCTATAGACTCATGTATTTCATAGTTTTCTAAAGAGCTTTAAATACCACTAACACGCCAAATTTAATCTCAATCTCTTTGGCGACATGGGTCTGGTGCATATAAATATGTAATCGTGGGCTCCTCTTGGCTATGTAATATGCACCTCAAACTTAACATGTCCAAAATAAATCATAGACACTGACACCAACTATCACACATTGGTAGCCAAACTTGCTTCTTCCAGAAATGGCTCTTCATTTCAGGAAATGGTAACTCCACCCTATCAATTGACCAAGTCAGATATCCATGGCCTGTCTGTCTCTCTCTTTCTCTTTCCATCCCTTCCTTCCTCCTTCCTCACTCCCTCTCATTTTCCACATCCAACCCAGAAGGAAATTTTATTTATTCCACTTTCAAAATATATCAATAACTGACTGCCTCTATGCAAACCCATGTTAACCAACATTATTCAAATTGAAAGCTGGTTTTTTAAATAAAGGAGTAAAAAGACTAATGTGATATAAAGGAAAGTTATCAAAAGCATGAAGGAAGTTCAACAAATAAAGTGCAAAGATTTAGCCTGATACAGAAGAAAGTATGAGATTGAGAGTTAGATTCCTAGATCTGCCATATTTCAGCTATGGACCTTTGGGTTAAGTCATCTCTCATCTTCAGTTCTGATAGCTGGAAGTAGAACTTATTATACTTGCCAGGATCCAATTGTGAGGGTTAGATATGTTTCAAGTAGGCACTCAATAAATAATAGCTGCTAATATTGTTGAGGCTATTTAAGTTTTCAAGGTGCAAAAAAATTAGCTTACTCTTTCTCTTGAAAAATGAAAAAAAAATTACTTATTTGTAATCCTAAAGCTCACCTTCAAAGGTCATGAGCTACTCTAACAAACAGGAAGTTCCTCTGCCACAACAAAGCTCCCTCTCTCCTGGTGTGTTAGTGAACTTACGGGGGATGGGGTGTTCCCCAGTTTATGTAAAGCACTTTGGGTCCAAATGTTACAGATTTAGAATTCACCTCTAGTGGTGAATTTGCCTGCCAACACTCTGTGCAGGAGCAGTGCCGAAATGCCCTTTCACCTTTGGCCAAAAGAGGAACTTTCCTAGAAGTGGAAAGCAATAGATCTTTGCATGATGTATAAACCTGTGGAGAAAATCATGCACATACTGATTTATGATATCTTGCCCAGAAGGTACTTAATAAATGTGGGGTGATGATGAAGTGGAAAATATGAAACTAAAGGGCCTTGCAGAAGTGTAAATACGCGTAATCAGCCTCATCTCATCTCTTAAAAAAAGGTATATCATATTATCTTACTGAGATTGGAGATTTATCGAGATCTTCACAGTTGTAAGCAGATCATTTGTTTGATGGGACATTAAGTTAAAGCCCTAATAGTATCTTTACTTTATTAGCTCATTAGAAATCAGTTTTAGTATAAGTTTGAAAATTTAATCATTTACCCTTTTATACTTGAATAAGTGTGGTCTCACGAACATAGCTAGATCACAAGTTAACAAATGAATTAATACATACTTGCTTGCTACCAAGTTTAAATTATCATTTCACCATGATTGTGCTGTCATTAATATTAAGAGCTCCAATACTTGCAAAGAAGCCTAGATCTACCTTCCCACCCCTGGTACCAATTTTCCCCCCAAATCTATCCTCCTTTCACCTGCGATATGGCGCTAAACCCTAGAACCTTCCAAGACAATTACATAAAATGGTATCTTAGCTGCCTTTTGCTCAGCCTAACAATTTCCTAAGGCAATGAGATATTGATCCTTCATTTTTGTTTCACCCAAACTCAAGAGACATCTAAAGGTGGGTATCTAAGTAACTTTTAATAAGATAAAAAATAGCAGTTATCCTATTTCTTAGGTAACTGGTACTTTTGCTAGAATTTCAAGTTTTTTTCTATTTTTAATAACCAAAATAACAACATTGGTTAAATAAGCTTAAGAATAGTCAAGCTGGGACAAATTCAAGCTGGGACAGGAAGATCACAGGCTTTATCCTCACCTCAACAATTTAGGAGACTCTCAACTTTAGTAAGACCTTATTTCAAATTAAAAGGTCTTAGTGTGTAGCTGGGAGCGAGGTTTAATCCTCAGTACCAAAACAAAACAAAACAAAACAAAATATAGTTTGGGTACAAGCATGGATCAGATAATTTGGTGGACAAATGATGAAACCAGGCTTAGAGAGATATTCCATGGATGCTCACGTAGGGGAGAAAGAAGGTTTATTCCCCACAGTTACTTGCATAATTTCATTTCAAAATTTTCAGCAAATTGTTTTAGAAATATCATTTTTTAAAAAACTAAACACAATGAAAGCTCTTTCCCAGCATGAATTTTTATCTGTGTGTACAAGTACTTGGCAAAAGAAATATTTGACTTTTACCCTAAGCTTATAGCAGTTCATGATTCTTTTGGAGATTTTCATCCTTGAATCCTTTATATTTGGAATATTGTCTTTAAATTAGATTGCAAAATGCTTAGTTATGAAATATATACCAAATGTTCTTTTTAATCACTTAAAGCTCCAAATGAAGAAAGCCTGTCTGGCATTAGATAAATATCTTGAATGTGGGATAGGCAAGAACACCTTGAAATAATGCTTAACTAATCACAAAGCAACTATTCTGCAATAGATGGGCGAGCCACTAATTAGACGAAGGGAAATAAAACTGTCATGGTAGGATAAAAGGATAAAGAGAAATAAGCAGTAATTACTGTTTTATCGTCAGAGAAAGTAGTATCAAACATGGCTCAATAAAAAGAGGGGGGAAACTCACAGCTGTATAAGTAAATACCAGCCCTCATTAAATCAGTACTTAGTGCTAGACACAATTCAGGGATGACAATGACATCTTAAAAGTACACTCACAATAGAAAGAAGAAACCACAAAGAGTAGGTAAGAGTGCCTTAGGTTCAGTGTGTACAGCACTGAAGAGTAACATTACTTGGTCATTTGTTTAAGCTGCTTAAAGTCAGATTACTAGAGGGATACATGCATTCTCATGTTTATAGCAGCACAATTCATGGCAGCTTGAACTACGCAACCAGCCTAAGTGTCCATGAGCAGGTGAATGGATTATGAAATTAAAATTAAGGTGTGTGTGTGTGTGTGTGTGTGTGTGTGTGTGTACACACACAAGAACCCAAGTCATTTGCAGGTAAATAGATGAAACGAGAATTTTATGCTAAGTGAGACTGGTCAAGTCTCAGGATGTTAAGGATCATATGTTTTCACTCATATGTGGATGTAGAGAGAGACAGGAAGACAAAGGTAAATAGGAGAGACACCAGTGGAATGGAGGGGAAGGCAGATATGGGGAAGGCAGTGAGGAGGGGAAAGGAGAGCACTGATGACAGCAACCATTCAAATAACCCTTTGTTCATACATGAAGTAATCTGTTTCAATTATCTACTATATCTATTGTAAATATTATAAAATATTATCTATAGGGGTTTCAAGGAGGGACTCGGAGGGAAACAAACAGCTAATGTTATATGTATGTATGTTTCTGTCACTCTGAACCTCATTATGATGTGTACTTACAACATACCAAAAAGTAAAAATAAAAGTAACCAAGTCAATTTCAAAACAGCTGTTTATTAAGGATGGAGGTAGAAATCTGAGCTAGGTTCAGAGTTTTCAATCACTGGTAACCTTAATTGGTTCACCTACCACACAAATGGTGCCAGCAAGTATGAATAATTGCGTCTGAAACTTCAATGTTTTGAGTAACTTACATTCTGTTGCTTGGAATGATCTTGTGGCCTTCTCTAAACCAAGTCACTTGAGGTCTGGGGCAGCTGGTAATGGGCATTAAGTTGAGAACGGCTGCATGTCCTTGAGAAACAGTTTTCCTCTGGTCCGTGTCAATAAAATTTCCCATGTCTGCAGAGAAAAATTAGATATTTTAAGTGTTAGAAGACACTTATTGGGGGAGGGGAGCAAAGGTCAACAATGGAAATAACTCTGTTTTCCTAAGAAGTCATCAATGGTGTTTGACTGCACAAGACAAGCAAGAATGGACGGCAGCATGGACACACACAGATCAGGCTATGACTGAAGCAGGGGCACAGCCATGCACCTCCAAGGCAGCCAGGAAGTGCATCTCAGCAGAGCCTCCATCTTCCTGCAGAACACGATGGATGTCTAACAGTGGCACAAACTGAAGAGCATCCTAAGGCCATGGTAAACAACTTTCACAGCAACTGTAAATGCGTCTGGATATCTCCCAGCTACCCGGTCATTCAAGCTGGTTGCCCCGGCACCAGCCCTGGCTCCACTTGGTTTCTCCTCCTCTTCATTTCTGGGGTGACTTCCTTCCCAAAAGATCTTTGGGGAGCAATATTTTCTAACCGCTGCAGAGTGTATGAGGAGGTTTCTCAACCATCACTACACTGTTGACTTAATTTGGGGCAGCAAGTCTTTGTTCTACTTGTTAAGAACATTTTAAAAATGAGGTCACGGGGGGAAAAACCCCACAAGCATTCATATGTAGCTATAAATGGCTGGTTATTTTTAATTGGTGACTATAAATTTTTGAGAAAAAAATCCACATTAAAATTAGATATAGAAAAATGTGTATACACAGAGAAATAGCAAAAAAAAATCCTTTATTTCAAAATGTCTATAAAGTTGGAAATTTCCATAAAACAGCTCTGCTATCTATGACTTTTTTGGATTTTTTGTTCAAAGAATTATTTTCCACGTGACAGTGTGTAATATTTGAGGGAAAATATGAAATAAACTAATGAAAGAGATTAAGAAAATACCCATGATTACTTTAAAATAAAACTAAATTTGTTATGCAAGGGAAGGAGAAAAGGAAGAGAACATCTAAGAGCTTGAGATGAAGGGTAGAAACAAGGATATAAATGATTAAGCAAGAAGTCCAAATTCAATTGTCTAAAATAGAATTTAATATATTATAATAAATCCCTGGCTCTTAACTTACTCAAATATGGTTTGGGTATTGATCTGCACTCTATTTATTATGTTTTCAATTATTCTATTGAATAAAAGTTCTGAATTATTCTGTACACGAATTTAGCTGTGTGACTTCATCATCATGATTCAAAAAACTATGCCTTACTAGTGACTTTTAAAAATAATTGGGCCAGGTATGGTGGTACACACCTGTAATCCCAATACTTGAGAGGCCGAGACAGAAGGATCATAGGTTCAAGGTCAGCCTCAGCAACATGGTGAGAATCTTAGCATCTTAGCAAGACTCTGTTTCAAATAGAACATAAAAGAGGGCTGAGGTGTAGCTCAGAGGTAGTATGGCCCTGAGTTCAATTCCTAGTATGACAACAATAATAATAATTGAACATTTATAGTATCAATACCTCATATAGTCATTAGTACTTATGGTAGAAGAGTAAAACAACAGGTTGAAATTTAATTTAATTCAATTAATTAATTTATTTATTTATTTTTGGTGGTACTGGGGATGGAACCCTTCTCCCTCTGGGCTCTGGGCTACACTCCCAGACCTATTTTATATTTTATTTGGAAACAGGGTCTCTTAAGCCAGCAAGGCTGGCTTCGAACCTGCATGATCCTCCTGTCTCTGCCTCCCAAGCACAGGGATTACAAGTGTGCGCCACCACGCCCGGTGAAATTTTATTTTATATATTAACAAAAAGCTACAGGCCTAAACTGGGGTCAAAATAACAAACGAGGGAATCTTATTCTCAGCTAATAGCACTGCCAGACATAGAAGCTCCACAATGTTCCCTGAAGTATACGACACATAAAAATGTAATTTAAAATTTCAGAACATTTCATTCTTACTTTTAAACACAGACATTTTGGTAGTACATTCAAAATATAATAAAAAAGACTTTTCAGTTTAGGTACTCTTCAAAGCTTTTGGATTCGAAAAAAGACTAAATTCACAGGCCAAGTTCACTGCCCTTTTCCTCCTAAAGATGACATTAAAATTCAAGCTCCCTGCATGTTGATTACTCCTTCTGTAACTTATAAAAGTTTCATTCTTCAAAATGGATCTGCTGAATAGAGAAAAAAGTGCTATAAAATTAATAACATCTGGGACGTGGATACTTTTGTAGTACAGCAAAAGGACTTCTAAACAAATCACTGGAAAGAACTGATTATGAATTGATGGCATTTGGATTTAACTTTTATTTTTAAAAGGCTGCTGGATCTCAAAATATTGCAAGCTAAGAGTGGCTGATTCATAAAACAAAAGTCATCTTGCTCTTCTTTTCAACCTCCCCCATTCCTCAACTCTATTCAGCTGGAAAAAGCAGCATCTGCCCTACCCCCTTGCCTGGTTAGCTCCACTGGCCATTCACTCATCTCACTAGTTTTAATCTACCAGTCCCTACGATGGCTAGAAATGGTTCTGACTCCCTCCCCAGAGCTGCCTTATCTTGTTCTTCCACATCAGGGGCCCACGACTGTACACATACATGCAACTTGAACTTCTGATTTTCTTTGCAAGAGTGCTCCCATCCTGTTCCGCACCACGCAGCGGTAAAACCCAGCATCCAACTTCTGTAGAGATGGAATAATATACCTGTCAAATACAAAAAAGAAATGTGGTCACATCTGAATAGCACAGGCATCTTATCTAGCAGGTGTCCAATTAATATATTAGCTTTAGGGATCTAAGATCTAAGCAAGTCTTTCCTAACCAAGGCAAGAATGACAACTATGGGGTGTTTCTGAGATGATTTCATCGATATCTGCTTCCTGGCTAGGCTGAGAGTACATGAAGCTAGGACCCATGTCTGTTTTAGTCGTCATTGTGCCTTGCTATCTAGCACCACGCTACACACAAAGTAGATATTACTTGTGATGAGAAATGTGTATGATTGAGAAATGTGAAATAACTAAAGGTCACTTCATTTAAACTAGACATTTCAATAAAACTTTATTTTCATTCTACAGGACCTCTGAATTTCTAGAAATGTTTTCTGGGAACAGTTTTAACATATTGTGCTGCCACACTAGATAAAAGTTTAAATGCCACCTTCAGGATGAGATATATCTCTGCTCAGGCAAAGAAAGCAGTGGTGTTGGGACATATTCTTCTCTCTGTACTCGTGTGCACACCTTCCAACCTAATGATACACCTCCTTTTCTTCTCCATGTGTGGCCTGACAGTAACTTAAAATTTGTTTTCAGAAACCATAAAAAGGCATTTCATTGGTTTTTATTCCTCTGATGATAAGTAATCATCCTTAAAACAAATGCCTTTCTAAGAACCTTAGCATATTTTAATAGAAAAAAATAGTAATTAAAATATATAGTTTCAACAAAGCCCTTCTTTAGGTTTACAGCTAGGTAATTTTTAAATCTATAGGCAATAAGACTATATAAGCAGTCATCACATGGACAGAGTTGCACAGCTCCTGAGCACACACCTGCTAAGCTCTTTGAGATGGCACAGTCATCAGTGTCTAGGTCATGTTCATTGAACAAATCAAGAGCAAGGCTTGAGCAAGCCAACTACCTGACTCAGGGTTAATAACCAAAATGTATAAGGCACTCAGCAACAAAAGAGACAAGTCAATTTAAAGAAATGAGCAAAGAAGTTGAACAGACACCTCTGGAAAAATACATATGACTGGCCAAAAGGTCTATGAAAATGTACACAACATCACTAATTATCAGGAAAATGCAAATGAGATATTACTTTGTGTTATCTTGAACTTGTTAGGTGTGTGTGTGTGTGTGTGTGTGTGTGTGTGTGTGTGTGGTACTTAAGACTGAATCCAGGAACTACACTATCCTAAACCTATTTTATTTTATTTTTATTTTTGGTGGTGCTGGGGTTCCTGGAAACCCTTCTACCTCCAGGCTACACTCCAAGACCTATTTTATACTTTTTTAAAATTTGGAAACAGGGTCTCTCAAGCCAACAAGTCTGGCTTCGAACCTGCGTGATCCTCCTTTCACTGCCTCCCAAGCATGGGGATTACAAGCATGTGCCACCACGCCCAGCTTTTTTAAATTTTTGAAACAGGGTCTTGCTAAGTTGCTGAGGCTGGTCTTAAACTTGCAATATTCCTGTCTCAACCTGCTAAGTATTAAGATTACAATCCTGTACCACCATGGCAGCTTAGAATGTCCATTAACCTTTTCCCATTTGCACCAAGAATACTTGCTGCTGGAGCTTGCAACTGCATTTGCCTTGAGATGACTCGAGGCTTCTAGTTCTAAAGGACTTTTGCAAATGGATAAATGGAAAGACACTCAGAATCATATACACTACTGTTGCATTAAGATTAGAGATGATCTCTGCTTAGAAACAACTCCAAGGACAGTTTTTATATTTTACATTCACATTGAAAGCAGGTCAGATTTGCTTTAGCCTCAAGGGGTATGTTTATATCAAATTAAATGAATGAGGTAGGAGAAAAGAGAAAAGGTTTAACAACAACCACACACACAATAAAAGATCTGGGTGTGTAGATGTGGTGGTACATGCCTGTAACCCCAACTGCTCAGAGGCTGAGGCAAGAGGATCACAAACAAATTTGTGGCCAAACCGGGCAGCTTAACAAGACCCTGTCTCAAATAAAATAAAAAGAGCTGGAGTGTATTTCAGGGGTAGATGTTTGTGGTAAAGAAATGTTATGTGTGGGACCCTGAGTTCAATATCAAATACCAAAAATAATAAATAAATAAATAATAACAAATGATGATAAGAGTCTAGGGAAAAGAGGATTCTTATACATGTGAAATATGTGAAATATGTAACTAGGACAGAAAATAGTAATAGAAGTTCATAAAAAAATTAAAAATACAACTACCGTGTGAGCCAGCAATGTGATTTCTAGGTATCTAAAGGAAGTGAAATCAGAATCTTGAAGCAATATTCGTATTTCCACGTTCAATACAGCTTAACAATAGCCAAGATAGGGAAACAGCTCAAGTATATTAGGAAGGCCTCACTAATATACATGATGTACATTCACAAATACATCAAAGTCAATCACTAAGCCAAACATGAGAAGTAAGGAGGGGGGAGGGAATGAGGTGGATATTGGAAAAGGATTAAATGAGTGATGTGTGCATGTATGCCTCTACTATCTTATACCCCATTAAGATGTATGACTACAATGCACCAATAATAAATAAACAAATAAATAAATAAATATAAAAACTAAAAATAAAAAAGGACTTCAGATAAATGAAGGGGAGACCACTAGGATAGTATAATGGATTGGGGGAGGTAGTATGGAAGAGGAAATAGGAGAACTGATTAAAGAAACCATGTAAATAATGTTATGTTCATATACTAAAGTGTCACTACCAATCTCACTAATATGTATGGGGATGGGTAGGAGCAGGGTATGATCTTCAGGGAGACAGACCCAGTGCTGTGTGCATGTATGTTTGTATCTTTGAACTTCACTATGACACACCAATAAAAGTATTTAGAAAAAAAAAAGCTGGGCGTGGTGGTGCATACTTGTAATCCCAGTACTTGGGAGGCTGTCCCATGCTTGCAACCAGACTCAGCTACTTAGTGAGGCCCTCCAACTTAGTGAGACTTAAGATAAAAGAATGAAAAATAGGCATGGGGGTATATCTTGGAGGTAGACTGTCCCAGTACCACAAAGAAAAAAAAAAGAAAGAAATAATAAAAGGGAAGAAGAGAAGAGAAAAGAACAAAGGAAGTGATGCTTTCTTTTACAAAAATGAAGTTCTGGTGAGAATTATCTACAAATTCAAAACTATGTCCTCTTATAAAATATAATCAGAGAAATGTTTAAAAGGTGAGGTAAAAGACAAAGTATATTTCTTTGTTCAATTCCCAAGTATGCCTTAAATCATTTATAGTCAGCTAATTGCTTAACTTTTTATTCAACTAAGTCCAACTAGTCATCCTGAGAAAAGAACTGATAGACAACAAGTTTTAAGTGAATAAAACATTTAAACACAAATATTAATTCAATATTAAAACAAATATTAATCAAAATATCATTTTACCTATGAAAATATTCTTGATATCCTATGGCAGGATTCATAAAATCTTTTATTATAAAATATTGTTGAGCTTTAATCTTAAAAATTTTATTCTGCCGGGCGTGGTGGCGCACGCTTGTAATCCCCGCGCTTGGGAGGCAGAAACAGGAGGATCGCGCAGGTTCGAAGCCAGCCCCGCGCACTGGCTTAGGAGACCCTGTTTCCAAATAAAAATGTAAAAATAGGTCTGGGAGTGTAGCCCGGAGGTACAAGGGCTTCCAGGAACCCCAGTACCACCAAAAAAAAAAAAAAAATTTTATTCTGTCTGTCTGTCTGACCATCTGTCTGATTTATCTTAATTTTGTGTTTTTCTCTCTTAACCTCATTTTCAAACTAGATTGAATTTTAGAAGATTAAATAAAGTTTCTTTAAGTGAAAAAAATTTGTATTCTATTCTAAGTAACAGGTCATCTCAAACAAAATTAATTAATGAAGATAAAATATCAACCCAAATACAAAAACGCAATGCCACTTGTTTAAATTAGCAATCAGAACCAGAAGGATTAGCAGCTTTGATTATTGTATACTGTGATCCTCATAAAGAGGTGTTTTAAGATCAGGTGAAAATAAAACAAGAGTTTCTAGAAGAAAACAATAGAGAACAAAGCAGAGGAACTACAAGGACAATTTTATCATTACAGCATAACCATATTTATATAATTGTCATTTTTGTACTTTTTCCTTTTTGCAGTATCTTAAATAGGCCTTAAATTCTTATGAATTTCTATAATAATTCTATGTACTAATGCACAAAAATAGCACTGCTTTCAAGCAACAGGAAGAAACAGACACAAAATTGAATATTAGGCATATGCTGTTGTGTACCATCTCCTTAGTCTAATGTCTCACCAGGGAAAAGCTATACAAAAAAGTTGCAAAGTTTTCCACCTATTACCGGAATTCCTACACAAATTATGTTCACCTAACAGATGGGAATATTCATTGTGAGTCTATTGTTTATAAACACACATTTTTAAGCAGAGAAAGTTTCCTGGCTCTTTATAAGAAAGTATGATAAAATCTTAGCACCATATGCCACTAAGATATAGGAAATGCCTACTCCTGATTCCAACCAGCACGGCAGGGAATGTTTGTGCTCGCTGTACCCAGGCAGAATTCTAGTAGACTAGCAGAATGTTCTGTGGGACTAGTTTCTTATCAGTAATAACATATTAAAGACAATCAAACAGAAAATCTCAATAAGGCCAAGGGTTTAATTGCCCATTTCTGCTAAGGAGTATATCAGTTAGGAACTGTCACTCTGAATGGGCTACCAGAACAACCCAAGAATTTATCTAGGAAGCAGCCTTAGGTCCATTTCAGCCAACAAACATTTGCCTGGCTATCCCTGGGGTAGACATGATACTTTTGTCTGCCCAGGATCTGAACTACTTCCCTAAACTTGGAGAATTCTTCACTTTGGAGCCTTAGTGGTCATGCAGCTTTTCTCAAAGGCTGCTAAGACTGTACATTTCCATGTACATTATCAGATGGTCTACAGAGTACGGTCTGAGACACAGCCACGCATAATTCCCCACTTGTTGTGGGCTACTAACGAACAGGAACAGAGCCAAGGACTCATCACACAACAGCTATGATGGTGGTGACACAGTGCGTGGTAGTGGGGTCACAGTGGTGATGGGGATTTGGTGGTGGGGACAGAGGAACAATAATGGTGTCGAGTGTCAACTGGGGCAGCAGCTCCAGCAGGAGCATTGTGTTCAGTCCCTCGTGGGATGGCTGTTGGGGTGCCTGTGGCTCAGGGGCCTTGCCTCATTCTGCTGCTCAGTCGCCAGTCAGCCATGGGATTCTAAGGGCAGCTCACTATCCAAGCAATGACTTGCCAAAGAGAGAAAGTTTATTTCTGGAGTTTAAGAATTATTTAGAAATTTACTCCAAGAACACAGTAAAAATCATCTGTGGGAAGAATAATCTAAAATTGCTAGGTACTCGATACTGTCAAAGATAAAAATCTAAATAATGCCTTAGTGATCATTGCTTTTTTTTAAAGAACCATGGCTTCCTGGTAAACCTCTAAGAACTGATAAAAAGAGTCTCAAAAAGAAAAAAAAAAAAAAAAAAACAAGGACAAATCACTATCTTAAAAAGTTTTCCTGACCTGGAAAGAGTGGCACAAACCTGTAATCCCAGTACTTGGGAGGCTGAGCCAGGAGGACCACAGGGTCAAGGCCACCCTCAGCAACTTAAGGATCCCCTCAAAGACTTAGCAAGATTCTGTTTCAAAATAAAAAACAAAATAGGGCTGGGGGTATAGCTCAGAGATAGAATGCCCCTGAGTTCAATTCTTAGTACCCAAAGAAAAAGAAAAAGAAAAAATTTCCAGAAGGTGAACTACTAAAATTTTAGAAGATGTCTAACAAAGTACTATTTAGTTTCATATTAGGAACTGTTGAGCAGTTCTTTCCAGCATAGTTAGATATAATTAAAAATACTCATAAAAGCAATAGAACTGAGGACTTCCGGGAAGATGGCGACCGAGAAAAGCGAGGCTTAAGAGCCCCACTAACAACAAATCTCCATTACCACAAAATCAGTGCCTTTCAAAGCCAGAAAACAACATCACCAGAGAAACAAAAAAAAATCACCAGGCTCCAGAGAGAAAGCGGACTGAGAACAGAGCCACAGAGGAGATCCTCACGCCTGAGGACGCGGCATCGGCAGCAGCACCATACTGCCGGTGGCACCGGCGAATTCACAGGACGGCCACAGCAAGCCGAGGGGAGCCGCTACGGAACAGCCAGGCGGGATTTCTCGGCGCAGAGGGCATCTAAAGCTCCCAGTGGCTGAGCTCAGCACACGCTGCAGGGATTCAGAGTGGAAATCAAAACCAAGAAAAAAAAAACGCCAGCCCCATAGCCGAGGGCGTAGCAGCGGCGCCATATTGCCACCGGCGGCAACAGCACCGAATTCACCGAATTCAGTACAGCTACATCTGTGTACTCAAGAACAGTGAGTCAAATTGCGGGCCACAGCGGAGAAATCCCAGTACTGTACTCACTGGGACTTGACCCAGTGGGAGAGGGGTGGTGGCAGTGATATCACACCATAGGAGAACGTGCAACTTGGCACCCCCCACAGTCTAAAGCAGCCTCTATCGACTCTCTGGGTCGGAGACTCTGTGATACAACCCAGTAAAGGAGTAGTGGGGTCTGAGATACTACTGACTCGAGATCCAGAGCACCTTAAGTGAAGTCATAGTGACCCAAGGTAAGAACCCAGAAAAGGCACAAACTTCTGAAATCATGGGAAAGAGGAATAATACTGGAGCAATGAATGCTCACAACCCCACAACATCAGAACCCGATAAAACAGAAAATCAGAGATTTCTAGAAGATCAAATCAGGAAAATAACTGTAGAAATAATAGAGGTGCTTCGAAAAGAACTCAGAGAGAGCCAAAAAGAGATAAAGGATGCAATTAATGAAGTAAAGGCATCAATTCAAAGCACAAACAACCGATTAGAACACATGGAGAACAGAATCTCGCTCTTAGAAGATGATCATTCAAAAAATGAATGCATAGTTTCTAATCTAGGAAAAAATATCCGACAGCAGGAATCTGATATTGAAGAAATATGGGCCCATTTTAAGAGAGCTAACCTACGAATAATTGGAATAGAGGAGAGAAAAGAAAGTGAAACCAAAGGGATCAACAATCTCTTCAAGAAAGTAATAGCAGAAAATTTTCCAGACATAGAGCAAGAGGTCGATACGCAGGTCCAGGAAACGTATAGAACTCCCTTTAGACAGGATCAGAGAAGAGGATCCCCACGCCACATAATTGTCAAAATGACCAATGTGGAAGCCAAGCAGAGAATCTTAAAGGCAACAAAAGCAAAGGGCCAAGTGACATTCAGAGGCAAACCAATTAGAATCACTCCAGACTTCCCAAACCAAGTTATGAGAGCCAGAAGGGCTTGGAGTAACATATTCCAAACTCTGAAAGAAAACAACTTCCAGCCAAAAATTTCCTACCCAGCAAAACTTTCTATCAAATTAGATGGAGAAATAAGAAGCTTCCATGACAAACAGAAACTGAAGGAATTTATGTCTTCAAAACCAGCGCTAGAGAAAATACTCAAAGAGATTAACTACAAAGAAGAAATAGGTAACACACATCAGAACTAGAGAAACAAGATTTTCCATCCAACAGACAACTAAGATTGGTTATCTGTGGAGATTCATTATTTATGTTAGTCTTTTACCTATCTCTAAATTGTATTGTTTGCCTTTATTGTTGTTAATTTTTAGGATTTCTAGTTGGAATATTAATATACCTTCAGATATAGCATTTTGAAATATTTTATCCCATTCTATTAGTAACTGTTAACTCTGTTTACATTGTCTTTGGATATACAATATGTTTTTTATATTTTAGGGAGTTTGTATACTCTTCTGTTGCCTGTGCCATTGAAATCATAACCAAGAAATCACTGCCAATTTCAATGTTGTGAGGTTTTATGACCCAGATTTTCTCCTAAAAGTTTATAGTCTTAAGATTTATATTTAGGTCTTTTATCTATTTTGAGTTAATATTTGTATATGGGATTAGGTAAGGGTCCAACTTTATTCTTTTCCATGTAATTATTATTTTTCAACAATATTTAGTTAAAAGATTATTTTTTCCGCCACCAAATGTTCATGGAAACCTTGTCAAAAATAACTTGACAATATAGGGAAGAATTTAGCTCTAGGCTTTTATTTAACTCCAATGGTTTATATATCTGCCTTTAGAATAGTACTACACTGTTTCAATTATTGTAGCTTTATATGGTTTGAAATCAGAAAATATACATCTTCTAGCTTTGTTCTTTTTCAAGATCATTGTGGGTACCAAGAGTCCATATTCCATATTAGGATAGATTTTTTTTCTGAAAAATAAATATATAAATATATGATAGTTTCACCTAAAAAATAGAAAAAAATATTCTCTGGTAAGAAAGAAAGCAAAAAGAAATATTGAAATGTTATCTTTAAGTCATCAAAAGCTTGGTATCAGACAAATGAAACTGTTATGTGAGATTATCATTTTTAATTTTTGATAAATTGCTATAATACTAGATGTCAATCACTAAGCCAAGCATGGGAGGGAGGGATAGGGAGAGAATGGGGTGGGGATGGGGGTGGGCTGACTGGGCAATGTGTGCATGTATGTCTACAAAAGTATGTATCCCACTATGATGTATGAATACAGCGCACCAATTAAAAATAAAAAAATTTAAAAAATTTAAAAAAAGCAATAGAACTGAAAGACAGGTGAGATGGTACATCTAAAGCTCCCAGTGGCTGAGCTCAGCACACGCTGCAGGGATTCAGAGTGGAAATCAAAACCAAGAAAAAAAAAACGCCAGCCCCATAGCCGAGGGCGTAGCAGCGGCGCCATATTGCCACCGGCGGCAACAGCACCGAATTCACCGAATTCAGTACAGCTACATCTGTGTACTCAAGAACAGTGAGTCAAATTGCGGGCCACAGCGGAGAAATCCCAGTACTGTACTCACTGGGACTTGACCCAGTGGGAGAGGGGTGGTGGCAGTGATATCACACCATAGGAGAACGTGCAACTTGGCACCCCCCACAGTCTAAAGCAGCCTCTATCGACTCTCTGGGTCGGAGACTCTGTGATACAACCCAGTAAAGGAGTAGTGGGGTCTGAGATACTACTGACTCGAGATCCAGAGCACCTTAAGTGAAGTCATAGTGACCCAAGGTAAGAACCCAGAAAAGGCACAAACTTCTGAAATCATGGGAAAGAGGAATAATACTGGAGCAATGAATGCTCACAACCCCACAACATCAGAACCCGATAAAACAGAAAATCAGAGATTTCTAGAAGATCAAATCAGGAAAATAACTGTAGAAATAATAGAGGTGCTTCGAAAAGAACTCAGAGAGAGCCAAAAAGAGATAAAGGATGCAATTAATGAAGTAAAGGCATCAATTCAAAGCACAAACAACCGATTAGAACACATGGAGAACAGAATCTCGCTCTTAGAAGATGATCATTCAAAAAATGAATGCATAGTTTCTAATCTAGGAAAAAATATCCGACAGCAGGAATCTGATATTGAAGAAATATGGGCCCATTTTAAGAGAGCTAACCTACGAATAATTGGAATAGAGGAGAGAAAAGAAAGTGAAACCAAAGGGATCAACAATCTCTTCAAGAAAGTAATAGCAGAAAATTTTCCAGACATAGAGCAAGAGGTCGATACGCAGGTCCAGGAAACGTATAGAACTCCCTTTAGACAGGATCAGAGAAGAGGATCCCCACGCCACATAATTGTCAAAATGACCAATGTGGAAGCCAAGCAGAGAATCTTAAAGGCAACAAAAGCAAAGGGCCAAGTGACATTCAGAGGCAAACCAATTAGAATCACTCCAGACTTCCCAAACCAAGTTATGAGAGCCAGAAGGGCTTGGAGTAACATATTCCAAACTCTGAAAGAAAACAACTTCCAGCCAAAAATTTCCTACCCAGCAAAACTTTCTATCAAATTAGATGGAGAAATAAGAAGCTTCCATGACAAACAGAAACTGAAGGAATTTATGTCTTCAAAACCAGCGCTAGAGAAAATACTCAAAGAGATTAACTACAAAGAAGAAATAGGTAACACACATCAGAACTAGAGAAACAAGATTTTCCATCCAACAGACAACTAAGATTGGTTATCTGTGGAGATTCATTATTTATGTTAGTCTTTTACCTATCTCTAAATTGTATTGTTTGCCTTTATTGTTGTTAATTTTTAGGATTTCTAGTTGGAATATTAATATACCTTCAGATATAGCATTTTGAAATATTTTATCCCATTCTATTAGTAACTGTTAACTCTGTTTACATTGTCTTTGGATATACAATATGTTTTTTATATTTTAGGGAGTTTGTATACTCTTCTGTTGCCTGTGCCATTGAAATCATAACCAAGAAATCACTGCCAATTTCAATGTTGTGAGGTTTTATGACCCAGATTTTCTCCTAAAAGTTTATAGTCTTAAGATTTATATTTAGGTCTTTTATCTATTTTGAGTTAATATTTGTATATGGGATTAGGTAAGGGTCCAACTTTATTCTTTTCCATGTAATTATTATTTTTCAACAATATTTAGTTAAAAGATTATTTTTTCCGCCACCAAATGTTCATGGAAACCTTGTCAAAAATAACTTGACAATATAGGGAAGAATTTAGCTCTAGGCTTTTATTTAACTCCAATGGTTTATATATCTGCCTTTAGAATAGTACTACACTGTTTCAATTATTGTAGCTTTATATGGTTTGAAATCAGAAAATATACATCTTCTAGCTTTGTTCTTTTTCAAGATCATTGTGGGTACCAAGAGTCCATATTCCATATTAGGATAGATTTTTTTTCTGAAAAATAAATATATAAATATATGATAGTTTCACCTAAAAAATAGAAAAAAATATTCTCTGGTAAGAAAGAAAGCAAAAAGAAATATTGAAATGTTATCTTTAAGTCATCAAAAGCTTGGTATCAGACAAATGAAACTGTTATGTGAGATTATCATTTTTAATTTTTGATAAATTGCTATAATACTAGATGTCAATCACTAAGCCAAGCATGGGAGGGAGGGATAGGGAGAGAATGGGGTGGGGATGGGGGTGGGCTGACTGGGCAATGTGTGCATGTATGTCTACAAAAGTATGTATCCCACTATGATGTATGAATACAGCGCACCAATTAAAAATAAAAAAATTTAAAAAATTTAAAAAAAGCAATAGAACTGAAAGACAGGTGAGATGGTACATACTTGTAATCCCAGTACTTGGTATACTAAGAGAGGAGCACCACAGGTTTGAGGCTAGCAAGCAATAGCTTAGCAAGACCCTGTTTCAAAATTAAAAATTAAAAAAGGGTTGGGGATTGTCACTCAGAGGTAGAGCACCTCTGTTTAATTCCAAACAAATAATTATAATAATAGTAATGAAACTACATCTTCAGAACAAGAAGAAAAATCAGTAGTTTTCCTTCTGTGGTCAAGAATCATAATTCAGTTTATAAGAAAGAATTTTTGTATTCATTAAAATCAGATGTAAAGTTTTTCTCTTTCAATGACAATCTCCATTTCATGACACTTTAGATAAGACTACTTGCCACAGCTATAATTGTTATGCTTGTATATGAATATCTATTTTGCATGAAAAATAAGTTCTTGTATCTTGGCCCTAAGCCCACTCTTCTCCTTAAAGTGAAAAAAAGGTGTTAAGAAAATAAAAAACATTTTCTTGAAAGCAGTTCATTTTTTTTACTGAAGTAATAATCATATTTTCTACTTTACTTTTTTTACTAATTTCCTAAGTGGTATTTTAAAAAAGTAATAATCCAAAATAGAATAAGTCTATCGTGAGCTTCTTCCTTGAGAAAAATAATGAAATGAAAGCATTGACTGAAATTTTCTAAGAAATAAACAGACACCCAAGTCTAAACGTGTACACGATTCATTAATAGTCACAGGCAGCCGGGTGTGGTGGCTCACGCTTGTAATCCCCGCGCTTGGGAGGCTGAGACAGGAGGATCGCGCAGGTTCAAAGCCAGCCTCAGCTGGCTTAAAAGACCCTGTTTCCAAATAACAGTATAAAATAGGTCTGGGAGTGTAGCCCGAAGGTAGAAGGCCCCTGGGTTCCATCTCCAGTACCACCACCAAAAAAAGAAAAAAAGAAAGAAAAAAAAGTCACAGACACTGAGCAAATAGAGGGTTATGTTCTTCCAAGAGAATTATAGTAAGCTGGGTTTGGTGGCTCATGCCTGTAATCCCAGTACTCGGGAGGCTGAGACAGGAGGATTGAGGATAGTCTCAGCAAGTTAGTGAGACTTTCAGCGACCTAGAGAATGACTCTGTTTCAAAATAAAATAAAACAGTGCTGAGGGTGTAGCTCAGAAGTAAAACACCCCTGGGTTTGCTCCCCAGTACTTGTCTCATTTAGAAGTCTCTTTCAACATGTACAAAAAGAGAGTGGTCAGAATGAAGTTAAAGTACACAGTATGGTAAAGATGTACTCTATACAGGGAACACTCTTAAGTTCAAAGGTGGTTTAATCATCTCAAAATGTACATCAAAGGGAAAGGGGGCAATAAGCAGGCACTTGTGGATGGGGTGCGGTCTGTAGAACTTGTAGTGGGCCTCTCAGGACCACAAGGCTAGGGAATTCAAAGCTTCCAGGGATCAATGAGATGCCAAGTTTCCACAACCTTCTAATTGATACCATACCATGAATAAAATACTTTAAACCTTATCTCAATAGTTACCAAAGATAATCTGAAGTTTAAGAGTTAATTTTTGAAAGGTTCTTAAGACTCTCTATCTGAGATTCTGGCTTATGTAATTTTCCCCTAAAATAAAGATTATTTGGTGGGGGCATTCATTCTTTATTCATTGCTTCCTTTCCTTATCAAGTTAGGGGTGGAAAAGGTAAAATTTGCATTTAATGAGGAATGAACACATGACTTGATCCGGCCTGTCAAACTCGGCATTATTTGGATTAAATGCTCTCTCAAGTCAGAAAGAATGGACATGTGAGAAGACCTTAGGGAAAGAGGACATTGATTTTTTTTATGGTTAAAAATCTTTTATTCCATCTGATTAATTTTTTAAATGCCAGATTCTCTGTGGATATAAAAAGTTATATCCAGGATTTAGAGCATGATGACAAATGTTATTTTTAACATACTTAAAAATATCTATATCAAGACAGAATGGAAAAAGGGCCTAAACTATTAAGTATTACAATGTAAGTCTAAGTGAATTCAAACATAAATTTAAAAGCTTCTACTTGTCTCATTTGGAAGTCTCTGTCAACAAGGAGTCATTTCATAAATTAGTTTGGTCATTCTGGCCAAAGTTCTCCACTAAGATTCCACAATGGTCCCCAGACAAAAGAACCAAGAGGGATTAATTATCTAAATCCAAATTGTCTCCAAAAGGAGCCTGATGATAATTCAGCTTCAAAGAGTCCTCAGAAACAATAATATGGGGTGTGACTACACAGAGTTGAAAAGACACACTAAAGCCAGAAATAAATATAAATAAAACACAATTTTATGGAAGGCATATAAACATGAGGCCATACTACAGTAACACTAAAGATCTAAATAAAATAGCATAATTTCACACCCTAAAAGCCCCTCCAGTCAATGCTGGTTACTTTAACTTGGGATGAGAGAACAATTGTCCTTTTATTTTCAAAAGTTTATTTTCCTTCTAGAAAAAAAGACAAAAGATCTTGATGCCTTAGAAGTAAAAATTCATCATTTTAGTTCCAGGGCTCACAACTGTATGATTCGGAAAAAAAGCCAAAATGAGACTTGGAAATTTTACACTAAGCTTTCCAATCATTCACATGTTAGTCAGATCAAGAAAACAATCAAATTAAGTAGGTTAGATCTATTTGGGGTTCTACTTAGTTTATTTAAAACAAGCAGGACTAGTTAATTGAGCCGAAATATCACTTGATGCAAGCTGGGACCATCACAGAGACAAGACTTGTGGAGTGTACACTAATGGAGAATCAGCAAGGAAACTACACTTTGCAATAAGCTGCAGATGAGCACTCATCTAGTTCATGAAGAAACCAACTAGTCGGTTCACCTAAAAAAAGAATTCTCCACCAGGCGTGGTGGCGCACACTTGTAATCCCAGCATTTGGGAGACTGAGACTGAAGGATCATGGTTCACGGCCAGTCTCAGCTACTTAGTGAGGACCTTTGCAACTTACTGAGACCCTGTTTCAAAATAAAGAATAAAAAATAGGGCTGGGGGTGTAGCTTGTAGGTAGAATGCCCTGGGTTCCATTCCCAGTACTAAAAAACAAACAAACAAACAAACAAACAAACCCTCCAATTAATAGATTCTTTTACTCAGTTAATACAAAGTAAATATAAAGAGTTAAAAACAACTATGGGGAGAGTGTTCCTCATGGCATATCAATAAATTTTAATTTGGAGGTTTGCCTCAGGATCTTAAGCCTAAAGGATCTAAACAAGGAACCAATATGAGAAAAACTGACATGTTAATGATATTGTCTTCAAATATAAGAACATAGTCTGTCCATTTATTTCTCTTAGCTATGTTTGAAGTTTTTGATACAAACATCCTGCACATCACTTGTCAGATTTATTCCAAAATATTTCAGGTTTTTTATGATGTTTTAAATTTGTATATTTGTATATGCATGCACATGTATATGTATGGTGATGGAGACTGAACTCAGGGACAGTCTATCTGCAAGCTAGACAAGTTTTATTTTTTTAATTTGGAAATAGGATCTTGCTAATTTGTTGCTGCCTTCAAATCTGTGATCCTCCTGTCTCAGTCTCCCAAGTACTGGGATTACATGTTCACCATGCCATGGCTTGTATATATGTATCTATAATCTTATACATATGGTTGTCTCTCCATATCTGTGGAGGATGGGGGATTGGTCCCAGGAGCCCCAGCAGATACCAAAATCTATAGATGTTCATGAATCTTATATAAAATGGAATAGTATTTACATATACACATACATCCTTAAATCTTCTCTAGATTCCTAATACCAGACTGTGGCACACACTTGTAATCCCAGAATGCAGGAGGTAAAGACGGGAGGATCGCAGTTTGCAGACAGCCTCAGCTACTTAGAGGCCCTTTGCAACTCAGTGAGACCCTGTTTCAAACCAATAGAAGACTAAATTTTAGGGCTGGGAGTGTGGCTCGGAGGAAGAATGCCCCTGGGTTCCATCCCCAGTACCAAAAAAAAAGTTGATGCACACTATTATTTTCAGAGTGACAAGGAAAAATGTTTGTAGAAGTTCAATAGAGATACATTTTCTTTTTAATATTTTCAACCCAGGAACCTGTGAATAGAGATCCAACTGTTTAAATACACACACACACACACACACACACACACACACACACACGCATACACACACACTTTATAAGTATATATGTGTACATGTGTATGTATATAAATTTTATGTTATAAAATCAATGTAACTAATATTTTACATGTTGATGTTGATAATGCTGGTAATACTGCTAAACTCTATTATTAGCAGCTTTTTTTTATGGTACTGGGGTTCCTGGAAACCCTTCTACCTCCGGGCTACACTCCCAGACCTATTTTATATTTTTATTTGGAAACAGGGTCTCTTAAGCCAACAAGGCTGGCTTTGAACCTGCGCAATCCTCCTGTCTCCGCCTCCCAAGCACGGGGATTACAAGCGTGTGCCACCATGCCAAGTGCTTATTAGCAGCTTTTTTATACCTATCGCATTTCTACACAGATGATCATCTCACTTGAAGATAAAGACAGTCTTAGGCTGGGCGTGGTGGTGCACACTTGTAATCCCCGTGCTTGAGAGGCTGAGACAGGAGGATTGCACAGGTTTGAAGCCAGCCTCAGCTACTTAGTAAGGCTCTCAGCAACTTAGTGAGACCCTGTTTCCAAATAAAATAGAAAATAGGTCTGGGAGTATAGCCTGGAGGTAGAAAGCCCCTGGGTTCTGCCCCCAGTACCCCCCCCCACAAAGACAGTCTTATTTCCTTCTTTACTATCTGGATGACTTGTTTCTTTTTCTTACCCATCATACTGGCTGGTAATTACAGTACTTATGATTTGCTGCTTTGTGAATTTGTAGTTATTTTTTATTTTTTTATTATTTTTTGTGGCACTGGGGATATAACCCAAGGGCCTTCTACCTCTGGGCTATACTCCCAGACCTATTTTATATTTTGTTTGGAAACAGGGTGGCACTTAGTTGCTGAGAGCCTAAGTAGCTGAGGCTGGCTTCAAACCTGCGCGATCCTCCTGTCTCAGCCCCCCAAATACTGAGATTATAAGTGTGTGCCACCACGTCCGGCTTTTAGCATTGTATTTTTAAATATTTTTTCTCCCTGCTTCTTTTGGGTATTCCAATTACACAAACAATAGGCTATCTGAAGTTTTCTAGTAACTGACGAATGCCCTTTACATTGTGGTTTCTGCCTTTTCATTTTGGATAGTTCTATTGCTAAACTCTTAAGTTTAATATTTTCTTCTGTAATATCTAATCTCTGATGGTCCTATCCAGTGTCTCTTTTCATCTCAGACATTATGGTTTTCATGTTAAGAAGTTTAGTTTCTGCCTTTTTAATAGCTTTCCTCTCTTAACTGTGATCATATGAATACTAGTCAGTTTTTCCTCTGTGGAAAAAAAAATCCCTGATAAAACCAACTAAGGGCAGGAATGCTTAGTTTAAGCCCAGTTTCGGTCCATGGTCGCTTGTCCCCATTAATTTGGGCATGAGGTGAGGCAAAACTTCATGATGGAAGGGCCTGGCAGAGGGAATCCTCTCAGCACACCCAAACCAGGAAACAGAGGGTGGAATGGGGCCAGGGGCAGATACAGTCCCAAAGGGCATACCCCCAGGGCCCACTACCTCCAACTAGGTTTCACTTTCCACAGTCTGCACCACCTCCCACCAATCCATTCAGACGATTAATGGATTAATGGATCAATACACTGATAAGGCAACCCTTATGACCCAATAAATAACCAAAGCTCCATCTCTGATCATGGCTACATTGGGGTCTAAGCCCTTATATCTTTTGGGGACAGTTGAGGTCCAACCCTTAACAATATGAAATACAGTTATAATAATGGTTTTATTGTCTTTCTCTGCTAATTCTAATATCTGAGACAGTCCAGCTTGGTTTAATCTACTGATTTTTCTTTTTTTATGCAGTGCTAGGGATGGAATCCAGGGGCATTCTACCTCTGAGCTATACTCCAGCCCTATTTTTAATTCTTGATTTTGAAACAGGATCTCACTGAGTTGCAAAGGGCCTCACTAAGTAGCTGAGCTGTTTTCAAACCGCGATCCTCCTATCTCAGCCCCCCCAAATGCTGGGATTACAAGTGTGTGGCACCACACCTGGCTCTAATCTATTGTTTTTCTTTCTCTTTAATGGTTATTTGCTCCTGCCTCTTTGTTGGCCTGCCAGTCTTTGATTAGACTCTAGGTATCATGGATATTGCCTTGAGTGCCAGATATTTTTGTATTCCTATAAATGATCTTGAGCTTTGTTCTTTGATACTGTGAAGATACTTGGATATAATTTGATCCTTTGGGGTCTTGCTTTGTAAAACCTGCTAGGCCAGACCAGGGAGGATTTTGGACTAATATTTCCTCACCATGGTTCTGGGCACTATATTTAATAACCCTGTAAGTAAATGATGGGGCTTTTCAGTATGGCTGGTGAGGAAAGGACCTCTACCTGTTCCTGTGCAAACACAGGGAACTGCCACCTCTGATCCTCTTGGGTGACTCTGGCCTTGAGGAGATACCCATCAAAGTGCTAATGAAGATTCCGCTTAATACTCAAGGATGACTCTCTGAAGGTCTTCACATTTCTTTCCTCAAGTAGTTTTCTCCTTCCTAGTACTCCATCCTGGGAAATCAAACTGACTCGACCTCTCCAATGCTCAGGTCTCTTCAACTCAGCAAGTCCTCCATGTTCCATCTGCATTCTCCTTTTCTGCAGCCCAGTCTGCACATTTCCTCAGGGTATTAAGCTGAGGCAAAGATAGGGTTTACCTGGTTTGTATTCTCTCTCTCAGGGATCAAAGTCTTTCGCTGCCTGATACCCAGTGCCTCAGAAATCATTATTTCATACCTGATGTTGAGTTGCATAGTTGATTGAGGTCAGAGTGTAAATCCAATTCCTTAGTGCAGACTGCAGTATTCAGTGGGGCTCAGAGTGAGAGAGGATTCGGCAACAGGATTAGTCTATAATTCTGGAAGTTTTCCTTCCCCTTGAGCCACATATCCCAGCACTTTGGATGTGCCAGAGAGACTTGTGTGAATGAAGATACTGTGGGGACTCAACAGTAATGCCACAGGGAGTCAAGCATATACTCTAAGGGTTCCAGAAAAAGATCATCCCTTCTGCGACAGAAAGCCAGACACACTAAAAATCAAATCCCAGCAAGCTTTGTACAAATTGAGAGCCCAACTATGGGCATTAGGGAAATATGCAACTGTAAGTAACCATTACCAGGAAATTATTATCAGAGCTATGTAATCCTAAGAGGAAGGCTATTTCTCAACTCCATGTAGGCCTTACCAACCGAAGGAGCAGTTAAATAAACACTCAGGCCTGAGTTTATACTTGCATCACCTCAATGCTGAAAACAGAGACACCACACTACGGCTTTGCTCACAGGCAGTCAAGAGGAACAGTAAAGGGATACCCTCTGGAGTGGTCTCTGGAATAGTCAGAGCCACAAACAGAACACTGCGTCCTTAACTTTGGACAGGGACATTTGAGGAAAGAATGACTTAATAAAAATGGATATAAAGAAGTAGGCAGTGGCAAGTGCTTGGCTATTGGAAAAGAGGCTAGGAGAACCCAGAAATAAGAAGCCATGTGTTGATAGATCAATGGAGATGGTATAAAGTATTTTAACATCACTAGAGAGCTTCCACCTTGGATGAAATATTCAGCAAACATCTGGACAAGATGACTCAAGTGTGGAAGTCATCTACATGTCCTCACTACTAAGGAAAAAGAAGGCAAGCAAACAGACCACACTGGCCAGGCCTGAGGCCATGAATGGGTCCAATATCAGCGACGACACCACATGAAAGCTGATCTGGCATTTGCCACTGTTAGATGCCAAGCCTGCTACCAGCAGAGAGGGATGCTGAGCATAGTGCACACCCTTCTCCAAGCAGCCACTTGACTGGGACTATACCTGCCCCCTGCACCATGGAGGCTTGCAGGGATTCACCTGTCAAGCTAAGTCAAGCTAGCATCTGTTCTAGAAATGTGCTTGCCTTGCCTGCACATTGGTTCTGCCAGCACCACAATCTGGCAGCATACAGGGTAGCTTGTTACACTCTCTTGAATAAGGTCCTTTCAGAAATGATAGCTGACTATCTTCTTTGAGGGGTGCTCTGATGGACTGGGCTTGACAGAAGGTACAGGTGACACTAAGGGTTACAACAACGGACTCAGTGCTATCTTTTTGGCTCCACCTTGAAGCTGAGCCACTGCTATGGTCATCAGGTCCACAGAGCCTCAAGGAGATTGCTGGTGCAGGCAGCAGCAAATTTGCCTCAAACCATGCCTCATATTTTCGCTTGTCCACAGCCAGAATGTTTGAGTAGTAATGCTTGAGTTAATAAGAAATTAAGGTTAATGACCACGAGACCAATATGTTTCTATGGAATACGAGAGTTGATAGAAATTTTCCACCATTGCCCTTCGGGTTGGGCATCTCTGAGATGCATACCTTACGTCTTTACAGAAGTTGTGAGACTGAGCAGTAGCCACCTCCTGATCACCAAGTTGATAATGCACTCCAGAGTGGGTTTCCTCCTTCCTTATTTCATTGCCTGCCTCTCCACTGCTGCCTGGGTTATGTTCCCAAATAAACTACCTAGTGTAACCCTTGTCTAACTCAGTGTTTTTAGAGTATTTCAGGTTATTAGAGCTACATCTCATTTGGCAAAAATGGTTTTCCTAGGTTTTTGGATTTTTAATTTGTAATGGTTATTTAAACATAGTGAGTTTGTTAAATTTTGTGCAGCTTTCTGTGATCTCTGTTTTCAAAATTTCCCCTGGTATTTTTTCAGATCACTCAAATACTCCCTTTGCTTTCTTATGCTTATTTTTAAATTTCATTTTTCAATGTATCTAAAACTTATTTGGACACTTTATATGAAATAAGGATAAATTTTGAAAGTTGCTTCCAAATAATTTATTTCTTTACCATTAGCTTGAATATTCATTTAATTACATATGTTATGTTTATCATGGCTCAAAACTCTCCCCTGAGATATATTTTTTTCTGAATATTCCTATTTTTATACTACTAACTTGAAATTTGACTTTTTTGGGATTCTAATGTCCTAATGCCTAGAAAGAAAAATTCTCCATTAGTCACCTAATGGTTTAAATACTTGTTTGTATTTGTTTCTGCTTATATTTCTAGATGAGCTTTATAAGACCATGCTCAAATTACTTGCCAAAAAAAAAAAAACCTCACTGATATTTCTTACATTAAAATATCCTAGTGGAACTGGGCATGATGGCGCACGCTTGTAATCCCCACGCTTGGGAGGCGGAAACAGGAGGATCGCGCAGGTTCGAAGCCAACCACACTGGCTTAAGAGACCCTGTTTCCAAATAAAATATAAAATAGGTCTGGGAGTGTAGCCCGGAGGTAGAAGGGTTTCCAGGAACCCCAGGACCACCACACACACACACACACACACACACACAAATATCCTAGTGGAAGTAGATTTAATAAGAGACCTACTGATAATAGGCTAAACTCCTACAATAATTTAAAAAGAAATGGATTTTTATAATGCTTAGGTTTCCTTTCTAGGATCCTCTCTCATATCTCTCAGGGAAGCTTTATGAGGCTTTTCTTTTCATGTGAGTTCTGCTCACTTTTTATAAAAGTTATTCCCAGGTACTTAATAATTTTTATTAATATTGTGGGGTTTTTGCCTTTTTGTAAAACATAAGAAAAATAACTTTTTCTCTTAACTATTCGTATTTTACTGAGATAAAAAAGAATAAACACCCATCAAATTTCTATTGTTACAGTGTCATAGAATTGAACCACAGAGACAGGTCTCATAAAAAAACTTAAAGATTTTCAACAGTTTAGAGGTTTCAATTATTCCTATGGTTACAAGCCATATTGTGCTAACATTAAGAAAATCTTTGCACACAGGTACACACAAACACACACGTCACACACACAATGAATATGAACATAGCAGATTTCCTCCCAAAAAGAAAATAATTTATGGAAATTTTTTCTATAAAACATAGATACAAATCCACCTAAGACACCTATGCAAACTTGATTTAATTGCTGAAACATCTATCAATATGCCAATTTAGTCACCTGTGCCTACATGCAGAAATGAATATTGACATGAAATATAACATTTGAAACTTGCTGAAATTCACCATGCAGTTTCTGCCACAAATAGCAATGGAAATTTTATTCTTAGAAAAAACTGGAGAAGGTGGGATTATATTATTTGCTGTTTACAGGGTTAGCATTTTTATAACTAACACCAAAGAAGGAAAAATTGAGGCTCCCTTTCAGGGAGGAAACAGGTTCCATTTTTATATAGTATCCAGTGTTTGCCAATTTGAGACTTCGAAAGGTCTCATGAAGGTTAATATATGACAGCTGAAGGTGATTATTGGACGGAAGTAAATGAAAGAGTAATTTCAAAAAATAGCAGGAGATTTTAGACAGGTTTTATATCTTGTAAAAAATGATGACAAAATATGATGGGTTCTTGATAACCCATCTCAGTGTCTGAAGCCCTCAGTGAACAGACATAATTCATCGACACAGCCCCAAACCATCCTTCCTCCAGAACAACGCATTTCTTCCTATCGAGTTTCCAGTGAAATGAAGTGAAGCAGCTACCTCATTCTAATGGCCTGGATATAATGAGTGGCTCCTTCAGTTTTGCTCGATACAACCAATAGTGTTTTTGCTTCTTGTGGATTATCATGGCATTTTTTCAAATGAACAGGTGAATTTGCTAGTGGAAAGAGCAATGCAAAACAAAAGAAATCATCCTCATATATATAGTTAATGCCAAAATTGTTTCAGTGTAATTTTAAGATATAAATACATTTTGGCATTTAAAAATATAACTGTGAAGCTGGATGTGGTGGTACATGCTTATAATCCCAGTACCTAAGAAGCTGAGACAGAAGGATCACAAGTTTGAGGAAAGCCTCGGCAATTTAGCAAGACTCTCAGCAACCTAGCAAGACCCTGTTTCAAAATAAAAGCAAAAAAGGGCTGGGGCTGTAGTTCAGAACACCTCTGGGTTCAATCCCCAGCACCACAAAAAGTAAAAATAAATAAAACAGCTATACAATTGTTGTAAATATACCCAAGGAAATGTAAATAATATAATGACTTGATACCTACCTTCTCTGTTTTTAATAAAAGGAATTCTAACAGACAACTTTAATACTGTTCTTTTTTATTCCTGCATTCTCCCCCAAAATATGGCTATGGGAAGACTCATAAGGGAGATATGTGCCCTTCTCCTGTGAAGTGGGAGAAATTATTAAATGGAGGCAAGAACGGACAATTGTCCTGGTGCCTAAACAAAAGGCATGTTCCCAGCTTCATTTCAGAAAATATGCCTAAGAAAACTGATAACCTAGGAGAAAGAAACATTCCTTTCCCACTATCTATGGCATATACCCAATACTGAAGATCACTGTTACAGTTTCTCTACCTCCTTTTACTAAGAAAAGCAGCGTGGGTTCTTTGAGAACCTCATTCCTTTCCTCCTGGAACACACTGAATATTACATAATTTAATTTTCATGAGAACCCTGTTAACAATTATACTTTGCAAATGAGCAAAGTAAGATCCAAATGATTAATTAACTTCTCGAAAGCCACGGAGATTGGAAGCTGAGTACCAAGTACCTGAGCTCAAGTCATCTGATGCTCAAGCCTATTTTTCATACATGGTTCTGATGTCTACATCTGCTACTCTTGTAATGTACCAAATGCAGCCTAGGATTAATTAAATTACTTATGTGCCAAAAAATATGCTGTTTTGAGTACATTAAAGCTGACCAGAGCGTACAACAGCACAGTGCGGTGTGACCAGCCACATCCTGTAAATCCTTATGGTAGGTCACACAGGCAGCCTGCCCAAGGCCATGATGCTAATGCTAATAGGTGGTGGCACTGCGATGCTAACCAAGGGCTATTTGACTTCAATGTGCTCTGAACTATTGTGATAAATTGCCTCCCTCAAAGCAGATAATCTTACAGGGTAGGCCTAATAATGCAAGAGGAGGTCAGAAACTGATATGCCTTAAAGGGCAAGCAGACCACAGAAACAGGCACAGCAAGTATGGGATGATAAGGAAGATGGGAAAGCAGGGTTCTACAGGGAAATATATGACTGTCCAGTGCTAGCAACCAATAACAATTTTTTAAAAGCACACACACACACACACACACACACACACACACACACACACACAGTATGGTCAGGCTGAATGTGCACCACGCACCATCACAGTACCTCTGAGGTCAAAGAGGGGTAAGGTGTTTGACTTCTAAATAGCTAATTCCTTCTTCTTCTTTTTCCTTCTTTTTTTTTTGTAAGTACTGGGAATGGAACCCAAGGGCATTTGATGACTCTGAGTTATATCACCAGCCCTATTAGGTTTTTGTTTTTGAAACAGGGTCTTGCTAGGTTGCTGAGAATCTCGCTAAAGTTGTTGAGGCTGGGCTCAAACCTTTGATCCTCCTGTCTCAGCCTCCCAAGCACTAGGATTATAGATGTATGTCACCAGGCCTGGCTTAATTCATTCTTGGTTCACTTACATAAGAGTGTGTTGCTGATGATTTCTGCTGATTGTAAAGCTTCTTGGAATCTGCAGGCACCACTAGCTCTCGCCCCACTCAGAGTTGCAACACCAGCCTAACATTCCTTACAGGGAAATGGTGGCTAAACAGTACCAGTCTGAGAAATGGTTAAGCACTGTGAAAAGAAACTGAGTCTCAAAAGCACTGCTGGGGTTACTTCCTGTATGGAGCCGACCTCACACTTATCCTGATCTCCAGCTCTGACTTCTTCCACGTGGTGCTCCTCTCTGCTCCCTAGGTTCACCGGATCCCCAGGGCAAGAGTTCAATACACATGGTATTAGTCTTTGCTGTTGAATAAAGAGGCTGTGCTCATGTCTACTCTCCCCTGATTCCATCCTTTCTTATCCCAAATAAAAAAAGGGACATTTTTGTTGATCGCCCAGAGCCCCTGGAAGCTACCAAGCTAAAGATTTCTATTTAAACATTTGTCCAGTTAGGAAACAATATTTATGGGTGGGGCTATTGTCACAGAAAAACATATTTATCATGCTGAAAGATCATGTGAATTCCTCTGTAACTATACTTTTTGTCTAGAGGTTTCATTAGTGGGCTTACTTTTACAAATATAAGACAGACTTGTAGGTGAAAATAAAACCTATACCAGAATAGCAAATCACATTCTAAATACACGTTCAAATCTAGTCCTTTAGTCCTCAACGCATTCGACATCCAAGCCAATATTTTCACCTTCCGTGCTATCGTAGCCACTAAGCAAGTATTCGAAACACAAACACCTGAAATGGAATCTTATTTTCAAGCGATCATTTACTTATATTCGCTGCTGTAGGTGGTGAGCTCACTGTCATTGTGCATCCACTTGAACTCCAAAGGCCAGCTCCCCTCAGCAAGGCAAGTGAGGACAAGGCGGTTCCCTTCCAGGTGCATCTGGGGCAGGCCTGGCTCCGTCTTAAAATAGGGTGCGACATCATCTGAGGTAGTTAAAGGAGGGGAAGAAAGAAAATAAAACAGATGAGGTATACATGAACGAATCCAATGAGTAAATCAGTTACTTAAACAGATATAATTTTAACCTATTTAGCCCCAAGTTTTAATCTCGCAAATATTTCAACAAAATTGACCCAGGTGCACTGAAATGGACTGAAAATCATAACCTAGAGCTTGCATATCCTTTATATATTTATTTTCATTTTTAAATACTCTAATCACTCACCTACTATTTTTCTGTAAAGAACAGATCTCTAAAAACATAATAATTACTTTAAATTTACCATAAGTGGTATATTTGTTGCTCAATTTAATTTTTTATAGGTGTTCCACATCGGGGCCATGGGACAAAATAGGCTAAAGACTATAAATAATGGTTGTTTGGCCCAATTAAGTAGCAAATGATCCCTGAGCCCCTAGAAACACACAACAGCCCAGATGGTATTTCAAAGGGCCAAAGGCTAAAAGGGTCACCCAAGTTCGTTTCTATTTATTATTTACAGGCTTATCAAAGGGACATACTGGGGGGAATTCCTACTCATAAAAACCTTTGGTTTTTAACTAGGTAATCAGGTAATCTTTTTTTTTTTTTTTTTTTTTTTGGTGGTACTGGGGTTCCTGGAAACCCTTCTACCTTCGGGCTACACTCCCAGACCAATTTTATATATTTTTTTATTTGGAAACAGGGTCTCTTAAGCTAGCGCGGCTGGTTTCAAACCTGCGCAATCCTCCTGTTTCCGCCTCCCAAGCACAGGGATTACAAGCATGCACC
This sequence comes from Muscardinus avellanarius, assembly GCF_963383645.1. Lineage (NCBI taxonomy): Eukaryota > Metazoa > Chordata > Mammalia > Rodentia > Gliridae > Muscardinus > Muscardinus avellanarius. The sequence goes on along the minus strand of NC_137796.1, from coordinate 73,100,007 downwards.
ACCGCGCCTGGCTAACTAGGCAATCTTATTCTCGAATCAACAATTAAGGGCATGAAAATGAAACTTCCTCACATAACCTTAACCTGCAATAGCTTTTTTGTGTGTATTGTACAGAGGATTGAACCCAGGGGCATTCTATCTATCATAGCTAAACCTCAGCCCTATATATTTTTTAAAGGGTCTCACTAGGTTGGTAAGAGTTGCATTACTTGCTGAGGCTGTCCTCAAACCTACAACCACCCCAGACTCAGTCTCCCACATACTGGGATTACAGGTATGTGCCACCATAATCAGCCTTCAGTAGATTTTAAAAAATGGAATACTAAACTAATAAAAATAGACTAACCATTTTACACTGTACCACAGATCCCACAGATAAAATGTTGACTGAAAGAAGCCAGATAGACAGAATAAAAGGTTATAGCATATGCTTCCACTGGAAAGTTCACAGAAGTTCAAAACCAAGCACGTGTACTCTGTGATGTCAGAGGTCAGGACAAGGGTTCCCCCCGGGGAGAGAAGAGTGATGGGGGTTTAAGGGGAGGTTATGGAGAGTGGGCCAAGATATATAATAGGGTTACATAGCTATATTTACTTTGTGAAAAATCATAGAATTCTACACGTGATATTTGCTTCTTTTGTATGTATGCCTCAGCCTCTAATAGAATTGTCCACCTAGAAAGAAGGCTTTTGCCTCTAATTCTATCACTAACCAGCTACATAACCGTGATAAGAATAATACAATAAACAAAATGAGGATACTTCTCATTTTCTATAAAAATCCTGTAAAGACCTGTAAGACCTGCAGTCACGATCAGCTTTTATTCTATTTTTCAGGCTTTCGGCCCTCTCTTGTCCTGCACAACAGTCCAGGCACACATGGCTCCTTCCTACTACAAGGGCTTTACATCTACCATCTCCTCCACCTGGGGTACTCACTCTCCTCCTCCAGGATAGCTCAAACTTCTCCCCACCAATGGGCTCTAAACACCACTGCATTTATTTCACTTTTTAATTTTTTTGTGGATCTGGGGATGGAACTCAGGGGCATTCTACCTCCGAGATACACCCCTACCTCATTTTTTATTCTTTATTTTGAAACAGTGTCTCACTGAGTTGCAGAGGTCTCACTAAATAGCTGAGGCTGTTCGCAAACCGCAATCCTCCTGTCTCAGCCTCCCAAATGCTGGGATTACAAGCGTATACCACCACGCCTGGTTCACTGCATTTATTTCATTCACAATACTTAAGAGTATAAAATTAAAGTATTTATGGATTACACCCTATTTCTGAATTCCAAGCACCTAGGAAAAAGTCAGAAAAAAGTAGATACTGAATAAATACATATTGAATGAATAAATGTAATGTCAATAACAAAAATAAAAGAAATAGTTACACTTTACTATGTAACTTGTGCTAAAAATTGTTCTGAGTGCACGCCGGGCGTGGTGGCGCATGCTTGTAATCCCCGCACTTGGGAGGCGGAGACAGGAGGATCACGCAGGTTCGAAGCCATCCGCGCTGGCTTAAGAGACCCTGTTTCCAAAAATAAAATAGGTCTGTGAGTGTAGCCCAGAGGTAGAAGGGCTTCCAGGAACCCCAGTACCACAAAAAAAAAAAAAAAATTGTTCTGGGTGCTTTAGAGGAAACTTACTTAGTTTTTACCAAAGCTCTATAAAAATATATATCAATAGTATGCCAGTTTTACAGATGGGCAAACAAAAGCACAGGGAACTGAAGTGAACTGATTAAGAACTATCCAGGTACTGGCATTTGAATCCATAGAATGTGGCCCAAGAAGCAAACCAATACTGTATGATTCTAGATACTACAGATTTCTCAATCTGAAAACTTTCTTCTCAAGAATCCATATCTAACCTCAAATTTTTGATAATCCATTTGTAAAGTTGTGAAGCTAGACCTCTAAGTTAAATGACTATATTTTCAAGAAGTTAAACGCCAAGTAATATAACTATTAAAACTAAGACTGTTGAAACTATAGTTGCACACAAGTGTTTCACATATACTAATACTAAATACATAGATTTTAAAATACATAACCAGCCCTCCAAATCCACAGCTTCTTCCTCTGCAGACTCAATCAACCTCAGATAGAAAATATCCAGAAAACTGGCTGTATTGAACAAGAACAGACTCTTTTCCCTTGATATTATTCCTCAAACAAGACAGTATAACAACTCTTTGCATAACATTTTTACATTGTATTCTGTATTACGTGTAGAGAAGATTTAAAGTACATGGGAATATGAGTAGGCTGCATTCAAATACTGTACCACTTTACATGTGGGACCTGAGTATTTGTGGATTTGGGCATCTTCAGGGAAGACCTGGAACCATCCCTAGAATATACCAAGGAATGACTGTGAGTTTGTCTTTATGCTGATCACTGTATTTCATCGTAATTGTTATGTTGGTACTATCAACAGTTACTAGCATTTGTTCATTAAAGTACATAAATGCTAAGTTGCATCTGTGTGGTAAGAACCTATATATTAAGGCAGTTATATAGTTATATTAAACCCAGGCAGTGAGATTTAACATAGCAAGTAAGATTTAAGGAAAAAGGAGATAAATACTCAAGGAAAAATATGTGCAAAGGACCAGTGCTGGGAACAGACATGAAGAGCATTCTTGGGAATACTGAAAAGCAAGCCATACTGAAGGTGCAGAGAGAGTAGGTGGAAACAGGGTATGCTGCGCTAAGATCCTGTAGGACCCTGCAGGCAAGGCGAGACATGCCATCCTGAGCGTGTACCAGTGGTGGTGCCCACTTTACATCAAGTGCTTCGGTGTGAGTGATGAAAGATATGATAATTGTGTCTACAGACCTGATCAAAAGTACTGTGGATCAGATGGTAATAATTAGCTATCTTGAAAGAAGAACAGCAGAAAGCCCTTTGAAAGGTTGTATAGTTCAAAATCAATCTGGTTAGTATGTAGAGAAGGAATTAAAGAAGGACTGGAGTCTTAGAAGATGAATTTGGAGGCCAGTGCAGCAACCCAGAAAAAATGCTTTAAGAAGTGACAGAAAGGAGGCTGGAGAAAAATAAATAGTAGAAACTATGGAGAATGAGATGGAAAGGAATCAATGACTTGAGAACACCATTAAGTGCTTTAAAAAGATTCAATAATGGCCTGTTTATGGAGTGAAGGAGAGTGGGTGGTCCAGAAGGATTCTTGGGTTCCTAGTCTGTATGGTTTTCTGGTCAATAACCACATAATGATTCTATGTGCTAGACCTTGTAATTGGTATTGGGGATACAAAGAACAAGACACAGTCCTTAGTCCTTAAGAAGTGACAGTGAAGGTCTAACAAAGGAAATATAAACAGCCAAGTATTAGGTACTATAACAAACATGTCACTAAAATTAGGAGCCATTGATTCACGTTCTATTGCAAGGGTTCTACCTGCTTCTGCAGTACCATGCTCTACGCTGCATTTTAAATGCATTCCTAGGTTTTGATTGTAAACTCCGAGTCCAATTTCCTTTTTTTGCTATGTACTTGAGCTAAAATCATCCACTCCTATGACCCAAAGAGTGTAATAAAGCTGAACTGCAATGGATATAGCTTTGATACCTTGGGATTTACTGAGCTACAGCCTTTATTAATGTCTTGCCATTTGCACTCTCTTTAACAATAGAAAAAGAAATGCCACTTCATATGGTTCCAGTGTCCTACACGCATGAGTCATAAAAAATACATCTTTTTGAAAGGAAAAGGCTTCAAGATAAAAGCATAAAAATTTGAATTTGGTTTTACATTTGACAGAGCATCATCAATTTAATACATTATACAATGGTTTTGAATTTACATACCACAATTCTATTCTTCAAGGAATTCGTAGTTAACTAAACATGGCTACACTATGCACAAATTATTATGCTGGATACTGTAATCTAGTAGGCAAAATCTTCATGAAATATACTTTCCTACAACTGGCAAACAGATATTTTTGTGATCTAAATTACTGTAGGATCATGGGTAACACAGATGCTGACATTTATTATAAAAAGGATAGAGCGCAAATATTGTCAATGTTCTGTCATTTTAAGCTTCTAAATTAAAATTATCACCACAAATATTTTAACAAAGATTAGCCAATATGGAGAATAACAGTTACCTGAGTCCAGCACTATTTACCACTGCAAAACATGCAGTAGATCTTGAAATTTAAGAAGGGCATCAAGCCGGGCGTGGTGGTGCACGCTTGTAATCCCCGCGCTTGGGAGGCAGAAACAGGAAGATCGCGCTGGTTCGATGCCAGCCTCACTGGCTTAAGCGACCCTGTTTCCAAATAAAAATATAAAATAGGTCTGGGAGTGTAGCCCGGAGGTAGAAGGGTTTCCAAGAACCCAAGTACAACCAAATAATAATAATAATAATAATAATAATAATAATAATAATAATTAGCCAGGCGTGGTGGCGCACGCTTGTAATCCCCGCGCTTGGGAGGCAGAGACAGGAGGATCACGCAGGTTCGAAGTCAGCCCCGCGCGCTGGCTTAGGAGACCCTGTTTCCAAATAAAAATGTAAAATTAGGTCTGGGAGTGTAGCCCAGAGGTAGAAGAGCTTCCAGGAACCCCAGTACCACCAAAAAAAAAAAAGGAGGAAAAAAATTTTTAAAGGCTAAAAAAATTTTTTAATTAAAAATTAAAAAAATAAAAAGGGTATCAAGGTCAGAAAACACAAAAGCAAACACAAAAGCTTTGGGGAAGGAAGGAAAGAAGCATAGACTAGTATTTAGGTGTGTGTGGACCCCTACAAAAATATTTGATCTTTATATACTTTAAGTGGGATGGAGAAAAGCCTGAAAAGATCAATAGGGGGAAAATCATTAAATTACCTGCAAGTTAAAGTTATCAAACTTTGACCTGGGAAAAAGCCAGTGGTCCACTTAATGCTCTTTGAAAGGTGTGTGTGTGTGTGTGTGTGTGTGTGTGTGTGTGTGTGTACATGTATGTACATACGTACTTCAAATAACTAATTAGCTCTTCCCCTTCAAAGAAAACATACAGAGATTATGCATACCTCTATATCCTTAACAATGCACATTCTTAGACCTTAGAATGAATCACCAAGGAAAAATGTGAAGTTTCCCTTTTTATACTTTTGGATAGAACATAATCAGTTCTGAAAGAGAGAGCCTCATTTGTCTGGATGATACAGATTTAAGGTCCATCCAAAGGAGAGGAGCAGACTCAGTGTTCTCTCAAGACAACACTGTAATGTTATGATGTCGAAGTGGCTTCCCTAAATGGACTTCTAAGATGTTCAGATGTCACATAAATGGATTTAACTTTACCTGTCCAATGCAAAGAAAATCTTCTCATCAGAGAGCCACAGGAAATAGTTTCCATGTGCAACAGAGAAGCATGAAAAGTCAAGGCCAGGCCTGGTCCCTGGCTCACCTTCCCTCACATGAACAAGGGGAGATCTGTGGGTTTCCATTATCCACCCCGCAGTGGAAGACAGAATCTACAGCCACCCTTTACTGACAAAGTAGTTAGGAATTGACTAGCCGGTACCAAGAATATCAAACTTGAGGCTGTTCTTAAGATTCTGCTGATAAGAGCTTCAAGTAAGACAATCTTCATCTCCTCAGTAATTTATCTTTTTCTCCTCCCTTTCAAAGTGATAATGAATAAAGAAATAATAATCAGCCTCCACTCAGCAAAGAAATCAACCTTACCACAAACAAGGGGTGGTCTGCAACAGACAAGCCCTGCATGTCCTGGTAACGTGAAGATGCAATGTATTAAACCCGCAATCAGCAGCATCAATCAGGTGAGAGTCGGGTGGGGAACTCAGGGGCACAGTGTGAATGGCCAATCAGCCAGGGCAGGACCTTTTACTACTCAACTCTGCTTCTGCCACAGCTAAGTTTCCCAGGGCGACTAATCTCTGGTTTAAACCACTAATCTTCTTTCAAAGTTCTTTTATATCAAATTCAAACATTTTCATGCCCGAAGCTTGTGAATTTGCCACTAATGGAAAGTTTTATTTTTTGAATTCCAGTGAGAAACAGAAGCACTGGGCAGAATGTATCACTTTTGAACAACTATTCTGAAAAACCTGGGTAGAAGATCCTGTTCTGGTAAATGTAGCCATTCCAATTTCAGCTGCCGGCGGCTCATTATGTATACCTATTGAAGCCAGGAATTTAATCTCATAGTATAATGTGCTTTTCTTCATAATGGCAATATTAATCCTTTTAAGGAAAACAATTATGTATTCAAATGTATTTCTGAGGTAAAATTTAAATATATTACTGGATATGTTCCACTGTGGTTAAATGTGCACATGTGAACAGGTCACCCTACAACGTTATTAAGAGAACCCTACTGTTTCAGGACAAAGTCCTGCCTATTACTTTAGAACAAGGCAATATAAGCTGCACTTCCTGTGACCACAAGTAAACCCTTTGGTAGTGAAAGGAGGAAAGAGGGGTGTGAAGGAATAAAGGATCAGTAAGTGGTGAACAGTCATTCTCAAACTAGATAATTACCACTCCAATAAAGGGTTGGCTCTACCGCCACAGCTAGTTCCCAGGTGTATTATCTGATAGTTCATCAGAAATATTTATAAATATTTTGCAGTGGTAGACTCTCAACCATAGTAGAATACCATCATATTCTGTGGCTCTAAAACAAAAGTACTCAGCATTTTTGTATAATGCTTCATATATTTTCAATGCTACCTAGTCAAATAAGTATTCAAAATTCCAGGGTGAGATGTAGCTACAACTGAACAAACATACATCTGATTTCAAACATAATCAAAAGACAAACTATCGTGGTAACTATAGAACACAAAAATCAGGTATTTTTTTCAAGTTGTTATCCTTTCTGTCTTGAAGAGTTCTGATGGGGTAGACTGGAAGTTTAACTAAGTTGTACCCATAGGTGTCCTTTTCCAGTGCCACGCTGAAAAATGGGCAAAAGCTTTTCCTTCCTTCCCAGTCACCCAGGAGAGAAGCCCTAACACGGAGGCCCACTCTTGCTCCTGCTCCAGACACAAAAGAAGGCACTTCACCACTCCTCAAGTGTTCCCTGAGCATCCCCTGGCCTCTGGACTTTGGAGATAGTGCCAGGCCTGCCTTGAGCTCACAGCCTTGAAAACAAGATGGTCAACAAGCCAAGAGAAATAGCAGAGGAAATCCAATAAGGTATGAAGTCAGTGCTGCCAGAGGGCCCTTGATGGGATTCATGGCTGAGGATCTCCCTGTAATAGAAGTCCCCACATCTCAGCCTGAGTAGGTGCTAGAGGGGCATGAGGACAAACAACAGGCTCAGTCAAAGAGGGTCGAAGCTCCAAGGTCTTGGAGAAACAAAGGACCAGGTGTATCGTTGGGAGCTGCTTCAACTATGCAGTGGCTCTGAAAAGCTCTTGAAAGTTTGTTAAAGAACTGGCCCCTGTACCATTCTGCATGGCAAATGAGAATTTCTGCTCCCCCCCACCCCTGACAAATGCTCCTAGACTCCAACTAAGAGGTGAACTTTTTTTTTTGGTGGTGCTGGGGTTCCTGGAAACCCTTCTATTCTATCTCCGGGCCACACTCCCAGACACTTATTTTTTATATTTTTATTTGGAAACAGGGTCTCTTAAGCCAGCGCAGCTGGCTTCAAACACGCAATCCTCCTGTCTCTGCCTCCCAAGTGCAGGGATTACAAGCATGTGCCACCACGCCTGGTTAAGAGGTGAATTTCTGAAGGCCAGCCTGTCTTCTGTTTGTGCCTGGTCTGGTTGTGAGGAGTGAGCAGTCTTGCAGGGAATTCCTGGTACTCCTGGAGAGATCTGGAAGTCACCACTGAGGACAAGGAAGGGCTTACCAGGAGTAGCAGTGTCTGCTAAGCTTGGTTTGGGACATAGTCTGGGGACCCATGTGCCAGGACGTCTGGGCATACTGAAGAACCAAACAAAAAGCAGACTTGTCCACCCTTATTCCTGACCTCTGTCCCTGTGTCCTTGAGGGCTCCATAATCAGACAAAACAGGTTGAAGCTGAGAGTTTGCACTGCATGTTCCTAGACCTCAACTCAAGGTCATCATTATGGACTCAGAAGTCTGGTTAACAAGCACAGGATTTAGTCTTAGGCATCCTCTTGATACTTGAATCTGTGATGTGGGCACAGGGAAAGTAGTTACAGTCAGGTCCCTAAGATTTCCATTAGCGGTACTGTAAACAGCTTGCTGAGGCATTCAGTCAGTGGGGAAGTCAAATTGACTGTTTTCTCTGCAATCCAATCCATGAGAATTAACAGCATATTTAAGGCAACTCATGGGGTAAATCTACCCTTCCAATAGTTCCCCAAAAGAAACCATCCAAGCTTTCTGTGAGATAAATCCACAGTGAAGCTGATGCTAGAAACAAAAATGGTTGTATTTATGTACTGGTTTGATCATTCACTGTGCTAATCTATTTCAGCATATAAATTAATAATAAGAAGAGACAGTGGGATAAAAGCAATTCACTATATCTCCAAACTGAAATAGGCTTCTAGCTCTACAGTATTTTACTTCAAAGTAGAAGTGTGCTAAATTGGTATTTTTATGGTTTGTAGTAAGAAAGGATGGGCAAAAAAAGGAAAGTTATAAAAAATAAACAACATTCTTGAATATATAATGCAATATTTATTTTGAAGAATCTTTCAAAGAATCCTAAAAGTCCAACTTTGATTAAATAAGAGGCCAAACGGCCCAAGACAAGAAACTCAAAAATGATTTGCCTTTCCCTGCTTAAATGCTTGCTTTTAAGTTTACAACATATACTTACTGACACAAAAACTGGAACTCAAGAGATAGCTAAATGGTGACAATTTCCCTAAGAAAATTTAAAAAAAAAAAAAAAAAACTAAAGATACCTTAATTAAATCAGACAAAGCCTGTTGATTTTATCACAGTTACAGGCTACAAGGGATTCTGCAGAAGTACTAGTGGGTCTGGGCTCCACTCCCAGGCCCAGTGTTCCTTATAGCTGAGATCTTGGCTAACCTATTTACCTTTCTATGTCTGTGTTTCCCAATCAACAAAAGAATACCACCACTCTTTTAAGAGTACCAGGACTCAGCCGGGCATGGTGGTGCACACTTGTAATCCCAGCATTAGGGAGGATGAGATTGGAGGATCGCGGTTCGCGGACAGCCTCAGCTACTTGGTGAGGCCCTTCACAACTCAGTGAGACCCTGTTTCAAAAACAAAAAGGCTAAAAATTAGGAGTGGGGGTGTAGCGTGGAGATATAATGCCCTTGGGTTCCATCCCGAGTACTTCAAAAAATAAAAATAAAAGAGTATCAGGACTCAAACTTTTTGACCTCTGTCCCTTTATAGCTTTTATAAAAAAAAAAAAAACCTGTGTGAGCTTCCAAAATATATAGTCATTCCTTTAAAAATATCATTAAAGGCATTACCTGTTAACATAAAGGTATGTTAATAAAATATATATCTAAAATATAAAATAGTCCTAAGAGTGGTATTATTTCATAATGTTTCTATTTCTACTTTTTATTTATTTATTTACTTATTTATTTATTGGGGTGGTACTGGGGTTCCTGGAAACCCTTCTACCTCCAGGCTACACTCCCAGACCTATTTTCATATTTTTATTTGGAAACAGAATCTCTTAAGCCAGAGAGGCTGGCTTAGAACCTTTGCGATCCTCCTGTCTCCGCCTTCCAAGCACAGGAATTACAAGCATGAGCCACTATGCCCAGCTCTATTTCTACTTTTTAAAAAAGACAATGAAAGCTGGGTGTGGTGGTGCACGCTTGTAATCCCCATGCTTGGGAGGCTGAGTCAGGAGGATTGCTCAGGTTCAAAGCCAACCTCAGCTACTGAGTGAGGCTCTCAGCAACTTAGTGAGACCCTGTTTCCAAATAAATAGAAAATAGGTCTGAGAGTATAGCTCAGAGGTAGAAAACCTCTGGGTTCCACCCCCAGTGCCACACACACACACACACACACACACACACACACACACACACAACAATGAGATTCTTATATACACTTCTGCATTTAGTCTACAATAAGTTATTTCAGTTGAAGGACATGAATAAAATACAACCTTACAGATGTGTAATAGCTGGAAACAGGAGAAGTAATAGCCTTTTCAAATTACTGTGAACATTCTTGTCAAAACTGTACCACAACTGGACAAATATCAGTTTCATAAAATGCTTAGATATAATATGGAAACTGAAACTCTATTCCTGAAATTTTGGTTCTCTGTTACATTAAAATCCTTTGGTCTTATCTTGTACTTTAATTGAATCATTTACACAAGCATAGCTCTGTGGATTTGCTGGGTTTTGCAGATCTTCCAAACGTTGACACATTTCATTACACAATGTAAAAAAATATCACATGTTAATATAGCTTCCCATCTCATCAGACAAGTCCTTAAATAATAGGAAAATGTCAGGCTCATAGAGGCATAAAGAAGATTTCCAAAATTCTAAATTTTACTTATGACCTCAATCTTTATCATTAGCTACAAATAATGTCAGGGCTTTTTTACAGAATCGGCTTATTTTATTCGTTTTCAAGAGAATGCTGCCAAATACCCAAGTCTGAATTACCATAGTTTGCCTGTCAGTCACTGCTTCAAGTAAAAATGGAGCACCAAGAAAAAAGCAGTTGGTCCGGCTGCCAGCTCAGATAACCTCACAAGGACTTTGCCTTGGAGCAACCATCCTATTTTTGCATTCAGTGGAAGGGTTTTATCTGTAATTCACATTTGGACACAGAATATTAAAAACACATTTATTAGATTCAAAATTTAATACTATTAGTGATTTCTTACTACTTTACCAAGGATATCGAGGAAGCTAGATTTTAGTTTTGTTTTTTAATCACAGGTGTCTGGTGGGGAAGAAACACATGCCAACCAATACAGTTTGGCACTACTCTCTGCATATAACTGCTCACATTCCAGCGTTTTTCTCAAGATCGCTTTTGAGTCAGCAATAAAATCCGAATACAGGGAAAAAGCAAAAAGTTCTCCATATTACTATGAGAGGCTTCTGACCTGTAACCTTTTGAGGCAAAGGGTCTCCTTGTACCCCACTCTCAGAACACCTGCTCCAGAGGTGTCCCAGAAATCACATCAGTTAATGTGTACAAAAGGCTCACAACTGTGCCTGGCAGAGAAACACCATCCCCTGGCTAGCTGCTACTAAAACGGTCGCCATAGAATGGAACTGCATCTTCTTACAGAATGTTGAATCCTGAACTCCATCCAGAACACATTTGCTTTTGGCTTTCTCAGTAACACACATAAATCAGGCTACAGTCTTAAATGTCAATAACTATTAAGGCACAGAAGTTGTTCAATTTAAAGAAAAACAGGTGTTCCTATTTTCATATACCTCAAAATTCTAAAGAAGTCAAAATATTGATTTTATTATTTATTCTTTCATTCAGCAAACATTTATTAAAAACCTAGTCGGACATCTATGAGATAGGAATACAGATGTGAATGGAAAAAAAATAAAAAATCATACCTTCATGGAAGATGTTTAGGGAGATAAACAGACAACAAAGAAATAAGAAAAATATAAACAGAACAATGTGTTTTGCTAAAGCCTGTATCTCTTCTACACAAACTACTTCTTATGGGGTTGATAAATAGGGAACTGATATTGGGAACATAGAAGTTGTACCAATTTATACATTATTTCCCCCAGAATATTGTTATAATATTGACATGAATAAAATGTATTATTAAAGAGTAAGCCTTAGAATTCTAAGGAGATAAACAGCACAACAAAGTACTTTTAAAAACAACAACAAAAGTGCCTCCCTTCACTGAGTGCAAGTGGTGACTGGTTTGGGCACTTCTAGACCCATAGCCCTTTCTGCTACATTACACTATTGAGAAAAGCTGCGAGCACAGATGAATAAGCTTGGAAGGCTTTTCTTTTTTAATCAAAACAGAAAATCAATGAAGAAACTTGCTAGGAGGATTATTTTTTATTTTTTATTAGTGTCCTGATTGCAAAGTTCCATAGGTTTTGAATGGCCTGCTCCAACAGAATTTTTCCCATAACTTGGTTTAGTGTATGATTTAACAGACCATGACATTTTGCAGAAATATATAAAGAAGAGAAAGAGAAACACCTGCATAGAAGATAGTAAAATGCTATAGAAAAAAATATGAGAGAGAAGTGGAAAATAGGGTTTGGGAAAAAAGATGGCAATCTTAAATGAGGGAGATAAAGAGGCCTCCCTGAAAACGAAACATCGGAGTAAGGAAGAGGAGGGCTAATGAAGAAAGCTGTGCACAGGGATAGCCTAGACCGCAGAAAAGGAATGCACAAGGGCCTGAAGTGGTTGTGAGTCAGCTGTGTTCTCCAAACAACAGGGACCTGTGCAGATGTGCTGAGTGAATGAGGGGACAGTGAGAGGAGATGGGGCTGCAATGGGAAAAGGGAGAGGTTTCATGACCCTGGAAGCCAATGGGGAATTTTGAGTGAAAGGTTAATGTACTCTTAGGTTTCCGCTGGTTCACTAATAAGCAACCAAGTGTGCAGAGATTAGGCGGGAAGGGCAGGAGACCACAGAGGAGGCTGGGCCATTAATCCAGATGCAAAGCGATGGTGACTTGGGAGGCTGGGTGCAGGGCACATGACAGGAGGAAACCAGACTCGACACACATTGTAAAAGTAGGAGCAACACAACTGACAGGCGTGGTGTATGAAGTGCCGGAGAAAGTAGAACCGATGACAATGTCAAGGTGTGGGCTAAGAGACACCAGAAAGACACAGTGGTGATTTTCTGGGATTGGGATGACTAAAGGAGAAACAGTTTCAGAGGAAAAGACTAGAGTAGACCGTGTCAAGCCTCAGATATCTATGAGACATCTATGTAGACCTGCTGAAGAGGCAGGCAGATTTGTACAAATATGTGATTTCCCAAAATGCCACATTAACACTTGGGATTTAGATAATTACACAATTTCAAATAATCAGTTTTACAGAAAATCATTCATTTAAAACAAATTTTTGCTTAAGATATGAGACACATGAGTTAAATAACGTTAAAAACAATTGAATTTGATGAGAAGTTAAAATCTAAATATCCTGGTAGATCATGTTAACAATAAAACAAAGAGTAAAAATTATACTGATTATCTAAAATAAAGACTTGTGAAATCTTTAAAATAATTTTTTTCTGAAATATTTTAATTTTCATTTTTTAACCAAGTATACTCATCTGGCATGTTAAATTTAATTATGAAATCAAACCTATTCTGGAAGAAGAAAAAAGAAAATTAAATAGAGGGCAACACCTCCATTGTTCATGCAAAAATGTGCTGTGTAAACATATAACAGCAGCACTAATCTAACAGTACCATTTATTTATTTATTTATTTATTTTTAATTGTGAGGTACACACACACATACACAAACACACACATGGATTGAATCAAGGGGGATTCTACCTCTAAGCTATACCCCAGCCCTATTTTTATTATTTATTTATTTATTTATTTATTTATGGTGGTACTGGGGTTCCTGGAAGCCCTTCTACCTCTGGGCTACACTCCCAGGCCTATTTTATATATTTTTTGAAACAGGGTCTCTTAAGCCTGCCCGGCTGACTTTGAACCTGTGCAATCCTCCTGTCTCCGCCTCCCAAGCGCAGGGATTACAAGCGTGCGCCACCATGCCCGGCTTTATTTTTTATTTTTAAATGGGTCTCACTAAATTGCTGAGGGTTTCACTAAGTTTCTGAGGCTGGGGTTGAACCTGTAACCCTCTTGTCTCAGCCTCCCAAGTACTGAGATGACAGGTGTGTACCACCATGCCCAATTCCTAATTGCATTATTTTCACCAAAAAGCTGTACCTTAGTTTTAGTTCCAAGAAGAGTATAAGAACTACGAGATATCAAACACAGGAAGGCCTCCCATGCCTGAGCAGTGTGAGAGAGGAGGTTTTAGCTGCTCACTGAGGCCTTTGGACATTCCTTCTTTAGAACATTTCTTCCCCTTAAACAAAACATTCATTACTTAAAGCACAAAACAATCCTATAAAGTGTGACATACATATGTTTTTTCCTGACAGACACAATGCCTAAAATTCCACATATATCCCTTTGGGTTATTTATTCCCTCAAATAACAACACTACAATATAAAAAAAAATTTTAATTGCACAGTAGTCAACACAACTTGTGTGTGTGTTTATTACATATATGTATGTATATATATTTACATACACACATATATGTGTGTATCATATATATATATATGTTATTCTTGTTGTACATTCTTTTATTCTCTAGTTCCCATAGACCATTCATCAAGATGGTCCTCATCTTGGTCTATAAAACAAACCTCAACAAATTTAGAAGAATTGAACTCATCGAGTTACGGTTTGACCATAATTGAATCAAACTAAAAATCCATAACAAAAAAAAACAACAACAGGGAATTCTCCAAACATCTAGAAGCTGAATACACTTTTGAATTATACATGAATCAAAAAAAAAAAAAGAGTCTAAAAGGAAATAAAGAATAGAACTCACCAAGCATGGTGGTACTTGGCGGTAAGCCTAGTAACTCAGAAGGCTGAAGCAGGGAGATGGCAAGTTTGAGGCTAGCCTGGGCACTTAGTGAGGCATGCCTCAAAATAAAAAAACAAGACTGGGCGTGGTAGGGCATACTTGTGATCCCAGTACTTAAGAGGCTGAGACAGGAGGATGGCAGGTTCGCAGTCGGCCTCAGCTACCTAATGAGGCACTGTCTCACAATAAAAAATAAAAATAGGGCTGGGGATGTAGCTCAGAGGTAGAAAGCTTCTAGGTTCAACTCCTAGCACTTAAATATGTATATACGTATGAATGTACATACATGCATACATACATTCATGGGGATATATAGTTCAATGGTAGAGCATCCCTGGGTTCAATCCCCAGTACTGGAAAAAGTACATAGGACTAAATGAAAATGAAAATACAACACATGAAAGTATGTGGGATGCAGCTAACGCAGTGCTGACAGGGAAATCAACAGCACTAAAATGCTTACTTACATTAGAAAAAGAGAAGAAGCCTCAGATCAATAATCTAACGTACTATGTCAAGAAAGGAGAAGATTAAAATAAACCCAAAGCAAGTGTAAAGAAGAAAATAATAAAAGTAGAAGCAGAATCAATAAAACTGAAGAGAGAAAAATAATACAGAAAATCAATGGATCAAAAAAGCTGTTTCTTGTTGGGGGCTGGGAGCAACAGATAAACCTCTAAACGACACTGAAAGAAATAAAAGGAAGACAGGAATCATCAAGACCCGCAAAGAAACAGGCCTATCGCTACAGATCTTGCAACCATTAAAAAGGGGATGCTATGAACAACTTCAAGCTCATAAGCTTGACAGCTCAGAAGGCATGAAACCAATTCCTGGGAAACTACAAACTACTAAAATTCATACAAAATGGATCAAGCAACCTGAAGGATTGTATATAACCAACGAAGAAATTTCTCATTTAAAAGCTTCTGAATAGATGGTTTCACTGGAGAACTCCACCAACACTTAGAATTAACATCAACTTATAACATCTTGTCCAGAAACATTTTCCAGTTCATTTATTAAGCCTACTATTACCTTGATCTAAAATCCTGGCAAACACTACAGAAAGTCAACTATAGATCAATGCACTTCTGAATTTAGACATAAAAATCCTCAACAAAATATTAGTAAACCAATGCAACAAAAAATTTAAAAAATGTATACAGTGAGTACATGGGATATATTCCAGGTATGTCTGGTGGTTCAACATCCAAAAAGTAAATCATAGTACTTCTACCATACCAATGGGATGAAGAAAAAAAGTTATCTGATCTATCAAATGAAGCAACAACAGCAGTTGAAAAAAATCTAACATTCACTATTTAAATAGATACAAATAAAAATTGTGCACCAAGCCAGGCATGGTCGCACATGCTTATAATCCCAACATTCGGTAGGATGAGACCGGAGGATCGTGGTTCGCAGACAGCTTCAGCTAGTTAGCGAGGCCATTTGCAACTCAGAGGGACTCTGTTTCAAAAATTAAAAAGGACTGAAAATTAGGGCTGGGGGTATAGTTTGGAGGAACAATATCCCTGAGTTCCATCCCTAGTACTGCAAAAAAAAAAAAAAAAAACCTGCACTAAATTTGGAATAGAGGGGAACTTTGTCAATCTTATAAAGACTATCTACAATAATAATAAAATAAAGCCCGAAATCTACCATCATACTTAACAGCCAAAGACAAGGTTTTTCATTTTGAACTTGAGAGCCATTAAGAATGTCTTCCCTGGTCACTCCTATTTGTTTTGATAGAAAAAGGTTTACCCACTGAAATCAGAGGAAGAAAATGAAGACAGACAGACAGGCAGACACACACACACACACACACACACACACACGCATGCACGCGCGCGCGCACACACACACACACACACACACACACACACACACACACACACACACACACACACACACGAAGGTTAGAATTAAAGTTGCCCCAATTTAGATGACTTGATTGGCTATGTAGGAGACTCCAAAGAGGCTAAAAACATATACAACCTTCCTAGAACTCATGAATGAATTGAACAGGGCTACAAGATACAAGATCAACACACAAAATCAATGACATTTCTATAAACGCTCACTGAATGTGCAGGGAAAAAAAATGAAACACACAAAACCACTTAAAATCACTCCAAAGAAAAGGAAATTTTAAAATATGACCTATATGCTAGAAATTATAAAATGTCGATTACAGAAATAATACAGACCTAAATAAATGGAGAGATATACATGTTCATAGACTGAAAGACTCAATGCAGCAGAGATGTCAAATCTATACAAATAAGTAAACACAAGGTTGGCGAATTCTTCCTAAGATACCAGCAACAGATTTTACAGATATATACAAGATTAGTCTCTTCCTGGTTTTCAAGAATTTTTATGTAAACACAACAATAAAAACAGTACAGTACTGGCAAAAGTATGAAAGAAATAGAATAGAGCCTAGGAAAAGCCAAACACAGGTAGAGTCAACTGATGGTTTTCGTTTGTTTGGAAATTGTAATCAGGGGCATTCTACCTCTTAGCTGTACTCCCAGACCCATTTTATTTTTTTGTTTTAAAACAGGGTCTCTCTAGGTTGCTAAGAATGATTTCAGACTTGAGATCCTCCTATCTCAGCCTTCCAAGTACTGGGATTATGGGCCTGCGCCATCACATCCAGCTGACAACTGACTTTTGACAAGAGTGAAAAGAAATTGGATGGAGGAAGGATGTCCTCAGATGGAAAAATGAAATGCTACGTAATCATATCTTATATAAAAATAAACTCAGAGTGGATTTTAGCTTAAATGAAAAACTATGAAACATTTAAAGGAAAAAATGGAACACAATATGTGAAATCTAGGGCTAGCAAAAGTCTTAAACCTGATCCCAAAAGAGACAAAACATTTGTTCTATAAAAGACCCAATGGAGAGGATGGAATATAAGCACAGATTTGGAGAAGATATGTCCACAGCATTTATCTGAAAAGGTCTAGTATCGAGAATATATAAATAATCCATAAAAACAAACAGTATAAACAATCCAAATAGAAAATAAACAAAAGATATGGACAGACATTTCCACAAAGAGAATCTAAAAATGGCAAATAAACACATGAAAAGAGGTTCAACATTATTAGCAGTTAGAAAAATGCAGTTAAAACTGCACTAAGATATCACTACACACTTATTGAACTCACTAAAGTCTTAGTGATAATACCAAATGCCATTTAAAAAAATTAGATTACTCAAAACAATTACTGGTGGGCACATAAAAGTATTACAGACCCAGGAAACAGACTGTGTTTTCTTAGGAAACTAAACTTAAAAGTACCAAATAGCCCAGCAATGGCACTCTTGGGCATTTATCCCAAAGAAATACAGATGTAATCACACAAAAACCTGTACTAGATGATTATAGCAGCCTTAATCAACAACTCAAAACTGAATACAAACCAGATGCCTTTCAAAAGGGGGATGGTGATACAAACTATAGCTCACTAACTCCATAGTAGGCTACATAATAAAATGAAAGAAATCAAGATGGGTGATGTGACGCACACGTCAACCCCAGTACTTGGAAGGCGGAGACAGGAGGATTGCAGGTTTGAGGCCAGCCTTAGCAACTTAGCAAGGTCCTCTGAAACTTAATGAGACCTTCTTTGAAAATAAAAAATAAATTAGGGCTGAGAGGTGTAGCTCAGAGGTAGAACACCCTTGGGTTCAATCCCTAGTACCTCTCTCTCTCTCTCTCTCTCTCTCTCTCTCTCTCTCTCTCTCTCACACACACACACACACACACACACACACAATAGTAATAGAATTAAAAATAATAAAATGGACAAACTACTGATACAACAACTTGAATGAATCTGCAGGGAAATTTTTCTAGTGAAGAAGGTCACATGCAGTGTGATTCCCTCTTACAAAGCCTTCTTGAAATGACGGAATATAGAAATAGAGATTGGTGGTAGCCAGGGATGGGAGTCGGTGTTTGAGCTGGGGGTAGCAATAAAAGGGCAACAAAAGGATCCTGTGGTGACAGGCATACTCTTTGTCTTAACTGGGTTTATGTCAGTAGCCTGGTTGAGACATTGTACTATAATTATGTAACGTATTACCACTGGGGAAATTTGAATAAAAGGTAGAAACATACAGGGGCCCTCAACAATTACATGTGAATCTACAAGTACCTCAAAATAAAAATGTTTTATTAAGATAAATCCACTGTTAATGAATAAGAAAGCCTCAGGGTGGGAGAAAACATTTTGATTACACATAGCTTACAAAGGTTTTAAACTAGATTATATAAAGAATGCATGTCTCTCAATGACAAGGAAGACAAATGAAATATATAAATAAAATGAGCAAAAGGCTCTTACAGACATGAGCAGGTGCATTCAAAGTGGTTTGCTGTACAGCAAAGGAAGCCATCAAGAATATTGAGAGAGAACAACAGGATGGTAGAGAAGATGTTTGCAAGCTATTTCCTCTGATAGGTAACTAATATCTGAAGTATGCAAGGATCTTTAAAAACTTAACACTAAACATTTTCCAAATAAAAAATGGGCAGATGAACTAAACAGACAATTCACAAAAGAAGAAATACAAATGGCCAATAAATACTGGAACAAATGTTCAACATCATTAGCAATTAAAGAGGTGCAAATCAAAATTACACTGAGATTCCATCTAATTCCAATTAGAATGAAAATCATCAAAAATACAAACAATAATAAAAGCTGGCAAAAATGTGGGAAAATAAGAACTCTCACACATTGTTATGGAACTGCAACTTAGTTCAGCCACTATGGAGAACATTGTGGAGGTTCCTCAGAAGACTGGGAATGGATCCACCATATGAACTAACTATACCACTCCTGGGCATATTTCCAAAGAGATTGAAACCAGACTATTATAGTAGTACATGCATTTCCATATTTATGCCAGCACAATTCACAGTAGCCAAATTATGGAACCAGCCTAGGTATCCATCAACAGATGAATGGATCACAAAATTATGGGATATACACACAATGGAATTCTACTCAGCCACAAAGAACAAAATTATGTCATTTGCAGGAAAATGGATGGAACTTGAGAGCAGTATGCTAAGTGAGACTAGCTAGTCACAAAGTAAATGGTAATATGTTTCCCCTCACATGTGGAAGCTAGGGAGAAAACGGGATACAAAAGGGACTCCAGACAAAGGGGGAGGAACACCGCGGGAGTGATGGAGTGGGTTTAGAGGAGGCAGATGGGTGGGGAATTTGATGAAGGAAATACTTCAGTTGACATCACATACATATATAAAATTTTCAATGCCAATCTCAGTTTCAGGTATGGGGAAGGGGAGAGAGCAGGTGAGAGCCAAGGGCGCTCTCACCTGTGCCAAAGGGCACACGGAGTACTTTGTGCGTGTATGTCTCTATCACTTTGAACTTCATTATGATATATGATTCCAATGCACCAAAAAATTTAAAAAGGCCTGAACATATACATCATAAAGAAACATATACAAATAGCCAGCAAGCACATGGGAAGGTGCTCCATAACCTTTGACAGGAGGGAAATTAAATGTCTAAACTGAGAAGCAGACAATACTAAATAGAGGTACATGACTGGTTAGAGAATAAAATGGTATGGCCACTTTAGAAAAAGGTTTGGCAATTGCCAAACACCTAAAACTCTTGCCAAATCAAACATCTAAAAAATGACCCAGAAGCCAGGCGTGGTGGCGCATGCTTGTAATCCCCGTACTTGGGAGGCGGAGACAGGAGGATCGCTCAGGTTCGAAGCCAGCCGCGCTGGTGTAAGCGACCCTGTTTTCAAATAAAAAAGTATAAAAATAGGTCTGGGTGTGTAGCCCGGAAGTAGAAGAGTTTCCAGGAACCCCAGGACCACCAAAAAAGAAAAAAAAGACCCAGAAATTCCAGGTCTAGGTATCTCCCCAAGATAAAAGGAAGTCTACATACACACAAATAATCTTCCACGAGCAGCAGCAGTCATATTTATAGCACTGTACATAGAAACTATTAACTCAGCACTGTGCAGGAACCTCACAAACCTGCCAGGTAAAGGAAAGCCAAATGCAAAACTGTCCAAACTGAACAATTCCCTTTACATGAAATCAAGTACAGGCAACATTAATTTCTGTGGAAAACAGCAAACAAAGAAACAAACAGGAAATTGGTTGTCTGTAGGGATGGAGACTGACTGGGAAGGGCACATGGAGACAGGCTGGGTGATGAAAATAGGCATCATCTGGACTAAGGTGGAACTTACCTGAGTCCACACATTTGTCAAATTCATTGAATTCTGTACTTAATATCTACCAATTTTCTCTTTATCTCAACTAAAACTTTGTAGTGCATATGTCTACCCATTATGTCAAAAATGGAGACATATCCTTCTCAGCCATGGCTTCAAACTGCTTTCTATGGATGACTACTGTCCACTCTAATGGTCCCTAGCACTTAAAACAGCTTCTTCAGCACTAATTACTGCCCTAAAGATATTACCTATTTGTTACTAAAACTTCAGTTCTTCTATTAGTATTTAAATCTCCATGTGAGCCTTACCTTCCAACTGGATGGAAGACAGCCAGCAGAACTACTATGTAACATTAGTAAACACTTACTGCATACACAGAAGGAAATATTTCAATAAATAATATCTGAAAAATTCCTACAACAATCCCAGACTGATGGCATGCCTGCCTGCCTTCCTATCTTTCTTTCTCCATTAAAAAAAAAAAAAATAAGAGATTTGTGATCAGGAAATGAGTTAACTCACTGAAGGTCATACACATACTAAGTGGTGGCCTGAAGGTCAAATTCCTGTCACCTAATTAATTCCAAGAGTATGCCTCTCTGCACCACTGCCCCAGAGGTTCAGAATGTAAATTAAAAGTGAGCAGAATTATAATTGCATAATTAAATATAATATTAGTGTTGGTGAGAAGAAACATGAACTGGGGAGCAGGTCATGTTTCTGTTTTAAAAAAAAAAACTATACCTACAAATAAGCCTCTTGCCTATAAACAAGCTATGTCCAGACTACAGTTACTGGAAACATAATCAAAGACATTCACTGCATTGGATACATTTTCCAGGCAAGGAACTTTCAATGAGTAAATTGTGGTATAAAATGAATCTATATGTATATAATATCTTCTATAAGAAAAATAAAACTCACCAATACTACAGAAAACAAACTGATGTTAACTGGCTAGTTGGAGCACATATATGCTGCTAACAAATTGGAACTCACTGTGTGGCAACAAGATATTTTCCATGCTACTATATACCAATAATTTAAATTAAAAGACAAAAGCAAGTAGAAATCAAACCAAACCAAACAATCTGTCTATACATAAACCTAATGGGAAAATGATCAAATTCTAAGCACTAATCATGATTTAGCATTATCTAGAACTGACATCTTGCTTTAAATGAGAGACTGTTATGATCCCTTACATAAAATTGGCTTAAAAATGGTCTTCTTGTCACAACTGCAAACCTTACAAAAGCAGTGACTGATTTCTTACACTATATCTGAAATTATTTTTTTCTTAGTCATTAATATGTTTAGGTTCATAAGCGTGTGGAAAGTGTTTAACATTATTAATCATTAGGAAGATTCAAATCAAAATCATATATATATACGTATATATATTTTTTGCGGTACTGGGGATGGAACCCATGGGCATTCGACCACCGAGCTACACCCTCAGCCCTATTTTTCATTCTCTCTCTTTCTCTCTCTCTCTCTCTCTCTCTCTCTCTCTCTCTCTCTCTCTCTCTCTCTCTGGTACTGGGGTTCCTGGAAACCCTTCTACCTGCGGGCTACACTCCTAGACCTATTTTATATTTTTATTTGGAAACAGGGTCTCTTAAGCCAGCAAGGCTAGCTTCAAACCTGCGCAATCCTCCTGTCTCCGCCTCTCAAGCACGGGGATTACAAGCGTGCGCCACCACATCTGGCTATTTTTCATTCTTTATTTTGAAACAGGGTCTAATTGAGTTGCAAAGGGCCTCACTAAGTAGCTGAGGCTGTCTGTGAACCGCGATCCTCCTATCTCAGCCTCCCAAATACTGGGATAAAAGCGTGTGCCACCATGCCCAGCTGGTCAAAATCATATTTAATGCGATACTATACTGTAAATCACCCATAAAAATATCTATAAAAACCACAAACAAAGATGAGTATGGTGGTACACTCCTGTAAACCCAGTACTTGGGAGAATGAAACAGAAGGAATGAATGTTTGAGGCCAATGAACAGTAACTTGGTGGAGATCCTGTTCCAAAATAAGACAGGGCTAAGGGTGTAGCTCAGTAGTAGAATGCCACTGGGCATTACACACACACACACACACACACACACACACACTCTCTCTCTCTCTCTCTCTCTCTCTCTCTCTAATACTGGAACCGTCCAGCATTGCTTATGAAAATGGAAAATAGAAAGAGCTTGGCAGCTGCTCTAAATGTTAAATTCAAGTTATCATGAACCAGGATGGACACCTGAAAGAAATGAAAGTATATGCTCACACAAAAACTTATGTACAAATATTCCCAGCAGCATTATTAACCAGAAAGTAAATCAACTCAAGTGTCCATCAACTGGTGAATAGATAAAGTATGGTATATCTACACTGTGTAATATTACTCAGCAATAAAAAAGGAATCAAATACTGACACAGGTTGAATCATCAATAGATTTTGAAAATATTATGTACAGTGAAAGAAGCCAATGAGAGAAAGCCACCTTTTATATGGCTACATTACTACCAATGTCCAGAATAAACAAATCTATAGAGACAGCAGATGAGTGGTTACTGGGGGAGGGGAAAGCAAAACAGACAGGGAGAAGGGGGCAGTCAGTGACTGCTAAAGGTACAAGGCTTCTTTGGGTAAATTATAAAATTAGATTATGGTGACTGTTACATAGCTTGGCAACATATTAAAAACTTTGAAGTACGCATTTTAAAAACACACTTTTATTGGTGCATTGTAGTTACACCTCACAGTAAGGCTCAATGTGATCCAAACATACAGGCACACAGCGCCTGTGTGAGCCCCTTGGGCTCCCAACCCCCTATCTGAACTCCCTGTACATGGTAGAGGTTAGCAGCATTCCCTTCTTATATGGACTCTGCGTGATTTGAATTATTTCCTTTATGAAGCCTCCTTTCCCCTCTCTTCTTCATCCTCCAGTCACCTTCCACTAGTCTATTTGTCTCTCTCCAAATGTCCCTCTCAAAAATTCTGAGGTGCTGAAGACTCCTGCATAAACATGTTCTTCATTCCAAAAAAATTCACCTTAAAGATGTATAAGACTCCTCAAAATAGCACTGCAATATTAACTTGTCATCACAGAAGCCACACCAAGTGGTAAAGCAGAGGCAGGATCCCCTTCTGCACTCCAGTAAATTCAACTTGCAACATACATTCCCTACGCATGTCAACAGTCTTTTAAACTGAGTTATCTTTTTCTAATTCCACGGCTCGATTTTGTAGAGGGCAAGCGTTCACCTTCATGATCTCCAGGTAACTCACTGGCTAGTTTTCACATTCAGCTCAAGGATATCAATAGGTAATAAATTAAAAACCAGTTGTAGATGGGCACCACAGTACAGGCCTGTAACCTCAGTACTGAGGAGGCTGAGAGAGAAGGATCGCAGACTAAAGCAGCCAGCATACATTAATTTAGCAAGACCCTGTTTCAAAGTAAAACATAAAAAGGATCAGAGGTAGAATGCCCCTGAGTTCAATCCCTTCTCTCTCTCTCTCTCTCTCTCTCTCTCTCTCTCTCTCTCTCTCTCTCTCTCACGCATGCACACACACACACACACACACACACACACACACACACACACACACTTCTAGTGCTTTAAAACTATATAGCAAACATATACTTCCTAATGATCATATAAAACCTTAAGGTGCGGCCATCTGAGCTGCTTCTACATTTGCTAAGATCTGACAGAGTTCTTCCTTGTATGAAGCGGTGACATTTACCCACGCAGGCTGCTCACAGCAAGAGTCTCCATGCTTCACCAGCCTGCTGCGCATTATACAATGGCATGGAAAGGAATGTCTGGGAGCAGTTAAGAAAGGAAACAGAACACCAAGATAAGTAAACAGAGGATAAAATGCAGCACAGGGGAAAATAAATAAATAACCTTCACTTGGCAGAATTCATCAGCAGCCACACACAAACAGCATCATTAAAACATCTCGAGAATGACCGGGAGGTAAAGAGGAAGAAAAGGGCAGTGAGTGAAGTTATAATTACCTGGACTATTAAAAGACTTAAAGCAGAAGGCAGTCTCTCAAATCTACAAGGCTTGAACCCTGAATGATCCTTCTCATTTTGCAAGGATTTTATTATTCTGAAATGTTTGACTGTAAGATGTGTGTGGGGGGTGGCAATTATATTTTAAAATGGTGCATAATCTTTTACGACAGATAGCTGACATTTTATAGTGAGACATCATTTTGATTTCAAACTGTTGGGTGATTCTTATAATGACTTGAGGGGCTCTAAGGAAATAAAGTATCAGCAGGTGGTCAGTCGAATACTAAGAAATTCCTCACTCCACAGGCAGTAATCAGGTTGAAATACTTCCTCCATTACTTCCCAAAATAGAGCAGACAGTGAGACACAAGCCTTCCAAGTTCCAAAATGCTAATTTTCACAAATAGTAATAACATATTCATTTGTTTCTGTGTAAAACTACCAATAATACCTTTGTCTATCATTTGTATGGGGCAGCAAAGAAAGCAGCCTCTTGTGGAAATTTATGTCTGTTCTTTCAAACTTTGTACCCAAAGTTTACTAAATGTGATCCTGACACTATATAAGTTTGACATTCACTAAAGTTTTTTCTTCTTTTGGAAAAAAAAATGCAAAAATTTTAAAAATGAGATTGATGTTTAAAATGTTAAAGGAGAAACAACATATGTACATCTCCACACATATAAGCCGCCAGCCCCAAAGGAGAACAAGGATTATGGACCGTGTCCAACTGCCGAGGTCCCATCCTGATCATTAACGCTTTTCCAGCCATCAGTGCACAGTAGGCTCACTGCAAATTCTACCAAGAACAATACCAGAAAGGCACTCTCGGCCTGCTGATTCAAAGGAAGATGCTCCAGCAATTACGTCCATTTATTTTTCTGAATGTCCGTATGAACAGCCTGTGCAAAACATTTCTTTAACTTTATGACTTTCACAATGTGCCCAATGCCAAGGCCTCTGGGCAGACATATAAAGGACATCCAGGAAGGAATTAATAATGCTAAGGCCTCCCTTAGGTGGCCAGTGATACTTCCCACGTCAATCAGATGAAAGTACTGAATTAAGAGCCAGGTCCAGCCATGCCCTACAGGCTCAGAGCAGTTTTAAAAGGGTCTATCGGGAGGTTTCAAAAACTTAGGTCTTGGCCCTCAGTATTATGATGCTATGAAAAGGAAAGGGTAATCCTTATGGTAACAGCCACCTAAAACATAAAAATTGTAAAGATAAAGGTCAACTCCTTGAATTGCCTATAAGGTGATCTGAGCTGCCTTCCTCAGAATATTACAACTCTAGGGTGAAATGTTAAAATACAAAAATCTACCTCTAAAAACAGAATAAAATTAAAGAATGATTATAATGTAAAGTCATTCTTACCCTTGCACTTAGAATCTCTGGAGGTGTTTTTGAAAATGTTGACAACTAGACCTCACCCCAAACTAATTAAATCTGCATGTCCAGTGGTAAGGCCCTGGGTCAGTGTTTTCCAAGATTCCCTTGTGGCTGTGATGTGCAGCTAAGGGTGTGAGCCACAGAGAGGAATTAGAGGGAACCACACAGGCATTGGGAGCTAGCAATATTCCCCCACAGACTTTCAGTTCTAATTAAAAGATCTCTATTGCATAAACTAAGAAATTGTAACTTAGTGATTTAAAACTCACTAGCATTCACTGTTTAGAAGCTAAACTGAATATTTTAAACTGTCAACTCAGTTTTGGGTAGAGTTTATTTCATTAAATTTGTTATGTAATTTAAAACAAATCTTTGTTCCACAATTTAATTTTCCAGTTTCTCCATAATCTGCCTTCTCAACTGTATTTTTCTATATCATTATTCACCGTCACTTCAGTTTTTTTGTTTTTAATTATTTTATTGATACACTGTAGTTGTACTTTTTGTTTTTGCAGTACTAGGGATGGAACCCAGGTGCATTCTACATCTGAACTATACCCCAGCCCTATTTTTTATCCTTTATTTAGAAACAGGGTCTGACTGGGTTGCAAAGGGCCTCACTAAGTAGCTGAGGCTGGCCGAAAACCTGTGATCCGCTTGCCTCAGCCTCCCAAGTACTGGGATTACAAGTGTCCACCACCACGCCCGGCTACAATTCAGTTTTTATTTTAATATTTATTTATTTATTTATTTATTTATTTATTTATTTATTTTACTGATCTGGGGATGGAACCCAAGGGCATTCGACCTCCGAGCTACACCCCCTGCCCTATTTTTTATTCTTTATTTGGAAACAGGGTCTCACTAAGTTGCAGAGGGCCTCACTAAGTAGTAGCTGAGGCTGTCCATGAACCGCGATCCTCCAGTCTCACCCTCCCGAATGCTGGAATTACAAGTGTGCACCACCACGCCCGGCTACAATTCAGTTTTTAAAACGCAAGGCATGTGGGAACATGAAAACAGGTAAAAAGATGAAGTGTATCCATGTCTTTATTTCAAATCCACTGAAATTCAACTTTTACTACAGATTCCTATACAAGGTGAAGAAATTGAACAGGTACCCCCAAAGGTCTGGGAGCATAGCCTTGAGCTACCTGCTACAAGTTACACATTTCAACTTTAGTTTCTATTGTGCAGTGAATACATTGCTTATACTCTATCCCCTAACAATATACATTTGTGCTAAAATGAAAAACTTTCCCGTCACTATCACATTTGTGTATATTCTGGCATCACACTATATAACTAGCTCAAGAAGCACACAATTCTAAGTGGAGACGATGATCTGCATGAAGGTTGGATGATCCAAAGATTCTGTTTATCTGTGCTTTCCTTATTGGTCAAATAGAATGTTTGTTTACTCAAGGGCTTATTCTATGAATAATATTACACTGTCCAAAATCAGTGCCTACAACACTGATATTAACATATGTGAAAACTTGAGAGGCAAGGGGAGTCCACCAAGGGGATACTGGTCAGCAGCGAGGGATGAAGAGGCCGAGCAGGGAGAGCTGATAAGCCAGAGGCCTGGGGAGCCTGCAGACAGGGTGCTGATCTGCAAAGAAGCCATGGGTGGAGCAATCAGAGGGGCATGAGGAGCTCTCAGAGCTACGTGGGTGAGCAGGAAGCGTCTACTTGCTGACATCAAAAGACCCACACACTAACTCCGTGTCTCAGTTTCCCTATCTGTAACATGGGGCTAAAAATGTCTACCCTGCCAAGCTGCAAGAACTTAGTTGATACTGTAAAATGGCTCACAATCAGTAAAAATTGCTGTCCCACACATACCCGATTCACTGCTTCAAATCAAGTTACTAAATCCTCAAATAAAAAAAAAAAAAGAAAGTGACAGGTGAGTATCTGCCAAGTGTTAAGGAGGAAGCAGGACAGGAAAGAAGTGTGTCTGTCTCTAAAAGAGCAACTTGAAGGACCCTAGGCTGATGAAAATATTTTGTCACTTTACTATATCAATGTTAATATTTGGGTTGTGATATTGTTCTGTGGTTTTACATGATATTGTCACTGGTAAAAACTAGGAAAGGGATATACAAATGTCTCTTTTATCTGACAACTGCCTATGGTCACCAGTATTATCTCAAAATGAAAAAGGGTTTAATTATTTTGATAACAATAAAGCATATCACAATTCTGTGGGAAAAAAGTATGGTGTAAAATAGAATTTATATGAGCTAAAAATAATGAAAGTATAACATGTATGGGGGAGGAGGGTGGGCTCAATAGGGAAACATATCAAGTGCTATGTGCATGTATGTTTTTATGAGTTTGAACTTCAATATGATGTGTAATCCAGTGCAACAATTGAATTATACAAAAAATATTGGAATTTTGTCATCAATTCCAATGAATAAAAGTTTTTAGAAGATTACATCTAAATTTTAGTTATGAGACATTAGCTGATTTAGAAATATTTTGTATCTTAATTTCTTAGACTGTATTTCCCCAAGACCAGAAAAACAAATGGGAAGATGGAAATTTATTTTTTTAATTTTAGGGGAGAGAAAGGCATTTGTTTGTTTTCTATATTATGCAACAACATGTAATTAATCAATCGACTTTTTCTTTATTTTGTCTTCTATTATTTTTAAAGTAAATTTGGACAATTAAAAAAAAATAAACCCTCAAATAGAAAAGGAGCTTCTCTATAGTGAACAATTTCAATCTTATTTTTCTCTTTTTTTGCAGAACTGGGAGTGGAACCCAGGGGCATTCTACCTCTGAGCTACACCCCCCAGGCCTATTTTATTTCTTTTTATTTTGAAACAGGGTCTCATTGAGTTGCAAAGGGTCTCACTAAGTAGCTGAGGCTGTCCTCAAACTGCGATCCTCCCGTCTAGGATTACAAACATGCACTATCACATCCGGCTTCAATCTTATTTTTGAAAAGCAGAAGCACCTGGAAAAATTACTCTTAAAAGAACAAAGAGCAAACCGAATGTAGACACTGCTTCTGTTATTTCTTTTATTTGGACCATCCAAAATTGTGACCCAAAGTAGCTTCACTCTTTTCTCAAGTCTCTCACATCTAATAAATTACTTTATTCTAGAACACAGCAAGAAGAAACTAAATCAACCCAATACAGATGTTGATAAGACCCGATCAATTTAAAATGAATAATTCAATCAGTAAGGTGTCCAAAGGTTTCACTAAATCTTTTTCAACATCTTTCTTACACTTAACATGAAGTCACTGACTGAAAAGATTTTCATCACCACACCAGCACGTCTAGCAACACACCCTGCAGGACCCCAGGACCTGGCCCCCGTCCAGCGCACTCATCATCCACACACAAATCACAGAGGAAAACAGAATGCTGCAAGCTGGGGGTCTATGAGAAGTGAATTTTCTTGGCAAGAAGCCTTTTCTGCTTTTTTTTTTTGGTGTCTTTTGTTCTTAACCTGCCATAAATGCCAAACAGTTTAGTA